>NC_140992.1:111007337-111350554 GCF_052327205.1 Somniosus microcephalus
CCGCTTCCCGCCCTCCTGAGTCCCGCCCCGTCCTCCCGAGCCCCGACCCCAGAGCCCCGCGCTCACGCCCTCCCGAGCCCCGCGCTCCCGAGCACCCATGCTCCCGCCCACCCAAGCCCCTCTCTCCCGAGCACCGGCCCCCCGCGTCCCGCCCTCCCGCGCACTGGAGAGAGGGCCGGGCCCGGTTGCCGGGGTAACCCTTCCCGCCCTCCCGAGCCCCGGCACCCCGCCCTCCCGAGCACTGGAGAGAGGGAGAGAGACTGGGGGGTGTTTCGCTGGGCGGCAGACGAACGCCTTTCGCTGCGGTGGGGGGGGAGAGAGAGACGCCGCCGCTCATCTGCTCGCTTCCCTCTTCCCCCAGGCTTTCAACTCAAGGCCCAGTCTTCTCGTGTTGCTAGGCTGCGCCCGGCGCCGGCACAGCCGCCTGAAATAGCCGTCAAAGTAGGCGAGCCTCCTAAATACTATTTAAAATGTCAAAGTAGGCGAGCCTCCTAAATACTATTTAAAACTGAATTAATTTGTTCTTTTCCTTAGTTTCCTAACACACAGAAAGTGGGAAAAATAAGAAAATAGTTAGAATCAAGATGGCGGCCACTCACCTCAGCTAAGAATGATTAGGCCCGCCCACACACGCACCGATTGGTCAATCGTCAGGTCACTGAACAGTAGGATTGGTTAATCGTCACGTCACTCAACTTTAGGATGGCCCGCCTGCACACGCAATGAACCTGCCCCCGTGACACAGTGATTGGTCAACCGTCGTGTCGCTTGACTGTACGATTGGTCAACTTTCACGTCACTCAATGCTAATGAGCGGATAATGAGTGGAATTTTGAACGTTTTTTCGATACCGTCAGCACAATTTTTGTCTGACCAAAAATTAAATACGCTTATGACCATTCCGGAATTGTACGCTTTCTTTTGATATAACACACGTGTAGGTACGCTCTATAACTTTTGAGTGTATAGCATACATACAGACAGACAGACAGACGGAAGGACAGAAGAGCTATTTTATTTATATCGACTAGCGGGGGGCCCGGCGGTGCCAGGGCAGTTTAGAGGGCCACGCGGTTGACGGCCAGCCGCTGCCGCTCCCCCACTCTGTGTGTCGGTCCGCGCGGTTGATGGCCGGCCGCTGCAACTCCCCCGCTCTGTGTCTCGGGCCGAGCGGTTGTCAGGCCCGACCCGAGTGACGCTGTGTTGGAGCTGGAGCTCCCGGGATACGGTGAGTGAGCGGGGGAGTGAGAATATACACAATATAGAGATAAGAGGGGGTGCGGGGAAGCAGAGGGAGAGGGGGTGGGGGGGAAGCAGAGGGAGAGGGGGTGGGGGGGAAGCAGAGGGAGAGGGGGTGGGGGGGAAGCAGAGGGAGAGGGGGTGGGGGGGAAGCAGAGGGGGTGGGGGGAAGGGGAGGGAGAGGGGGTGGGAGGAGGGGGTGGGGGCAAGGGGAGGGAGAGTGGGTGCAGGGAAGGGGATCGAGGGAGGGGGGAAGGGGAGGGAGGGGGAGGGTGGAGAGAGAGAGGGGGAGGGAGGGGGGAGAGAGAGGGGGAGGGAGGGGGAGAGAGAGAGGGGGAGGGAGGGGGGAGAGAGAGAGGGGGAGGGAGGGGGGAGAGAGAGAGGGGGAGGGAGGAGTTGAGAGAGAGGGGGAGGGAGGGGGGAGAGAGAGAGGGGGAGGGAGAGAAAGGGAGGGAGGGGGGAGAGAGCGAGGGGGAGGGCGGGGGGGGAGAGAGAGGGGGAGGGAGGGAGGGGTGAGAGAGAGAACATAAGAACATAAGAAATAGGAGCAGGAGTCGGCCAATCGGCCCTCGAGCCTGCTCCGCCATTCAATAAGGTCATGGCTGATCTGATCCCTAACCGTCAATCTGCTATCACAGAACCATCTCCTGAATCTAACAGAATTAGACACACGAAATAGGAGCAGGATCAGGCTACATGGCCCCTGGGCCCGCTCCGCTACCCACAGGGCCATGTCCGATCTGAACCTAGACTCATGTCCAAATTCCTGCCCACTCCCCGTAACCCTTAATTCCCTTTACTTCTAGGAAACTGTCTGTGGTGATTATTCTTTATGTTTAGTAAGAAGTATTGTAATTGGTTGTTTGTTTCCTACCTTGAGATATATGCTGTAAACTCATTGGTAGTTGATGTCATGTGATTTGTGGTGGCCATCTTAAATTCAGTTCTCTACAGCCTTGGTTGGGACTGGGTGTTGAAAGATGTGCTACTGGATTTTTAAAGTTAATAAAGCCTAGATTTAGAAAGGCAAATCTACTCTTTATTTCAATTTATTAACTTTATGTCAGAATGGAGCGATATCTTCAACCGGAACGATTCAATGCCGACCCTAATTTTGCAGGAGTGGATGATAAATGGAAACACTGGTATCGTATATTTAAAAACTTTTTGGGTGTGTTGGATCAAGAGTCTCTAAATAAGCTGAATATGATGATCAGCTACATTGCTCCGGATGTGTCTAAGTATATTTTGGACTGTGAAACTTACGAATTGGCTATGTCTACATTGGAAAAGATTTTTGTTAAACCAAAGAATGAGGTATTTGCACGTCACCTTCTATCTGCCCGTAGGCAGCAGGTGGGAGAATCTTTGGATACTTATTTACAACCACTTCGGCGCCTTAGTGCTAACTGTAATTATAAGGCCGTGACGGCAGAAGAATATAAGGAAGAATCGGTACGGGATGCTTTTATTAATGGATTACTGTCTAGATCAATTCATCAGCGGTTGTTAGAAAATAAGATTTTGGATCTCAAGAGTGCTTTCGAGCAAGCCTCTACATTGGATGTGGCTCAGAGAAGTTCGGATTCTTATGCTCTTTTTAATCAGCCTGCGACTGTGGTTTCGGCAGTTCCGGATGAAAAGGAATTATGTGGACTTAATAGGAGTGGTTTACTAGATTCTGAAACAGTTTCTACTTCGGCGGCTGTTGCCTCTAGGATTCAGAAGTGTTATTTTTGTGGGAATGTCCGGCACACTCGTCTGAAGTGTCCTGCTCGGGAGGCTGTGTGTAGTAAATGCGGCAAGAGAGGTCATTATGCACGTGTTTGTAAATCATCAGGTTCAATTACCTCCTCTGCGACTATTCAGCCTTTAGATAGGGCGTTTATTGCATCAATTTCTGCTGCATTTGCTCATGGCCGAAACAAAGCTATAGTTATGGCCCAAGTTAATGGGTTAGAAGTGAAGGCCCTTATAGATATGGGCAGTACCGAGAGTTTTATAAGTCTTCAGTTTGCGAAGGAGAAGCGTTTGAAAATTTCGCCTGTTACTTATCAGGTGTGTATGGCTCAGACGACTCTCACTTCACAAGTAGCTGGTTGTTGCCTTGTGAAATTGATTCTTCTAGGTAATACGTATACTGATATACGCCTATCTGTTTTGCCTAATCTCTGTGCGGATATTTTGATTGGTCATGATGTGCTTCAATTACACGAGTCTCTCAGTCTTTCGTTTGGAGGGACTAAGCCACCTTTATCTATTTGTGGATTAACCTCTTTATCCATTTCTCCATTATCACTTTTTTCCAATTTGATGCCGGATTGTAAGCCAATTGCTACCAAGTCAAGAAGGTATAGCAGTCAGGATAGAGAATTTATTAATTCTGAAGTTCAACGTCTTTTATTGGAAGGAATCATTGAACCTAGTTGTTCGCCTTGGCGGGCACAGGTAGTTGTCACCACTAACGAGAGACATAAGAAACGAATTGTGATAGACTGCTCCCAAACTATTAATAGGTATACTCAATTAGATGCATACCCTTTGCCTAAGATTGATGAGCTTATCAACAAAGTATCTCAGTATAAGGTTTTTAGCACTATTGACTTAAAGAGTGCTTATCATCAGATTCCTATTGTTAAGAGGGATCAACCATATACGGCCTTTGAGGCTGGCGGAAAGCTGTATCAGTTTTGCCGAATACCATTTGGTGTTACTAATGGTGTTGCTTGTTTTCAACGGGCAATGGATGCTTTTATAAGTGATAACTCTCTCTCTGACACCTTTTCATACTTAGATGACATCGCGGTGTGTGGCAAATCAAGGGTGGAGCATGATTCTAATTTAGAAAAATTCCTTCAAGCTGCAGAAAGAGTTGGTTTAACTTTCAATAAAGAGAAGTGTATCTTTTCGACCACTGAGGTAAATCTACTGGGGTATATTATCTCGGGAAACAAGATTAAACCAGATCCAGAACGTCTGCGACCATTGATTGATTTACCTTGTCCTACTAATTCTAAGGCTTTGCAACGAGTTGTTGGACTGTTTTCTTATTATTCTAATTGGATTGCAAATTTTTCACAGAAGATCCGGCCCCTTATTCGGGTTACGACATATCCTCTATCATGCGAGGCCAGGACGTGTTTTGATAATTTTAAAAAGGATATCCTTGGAGCAGTTGTGCATTCTATTGATGAGCAGGTTCCCTTTGTGATTGAGACGGACGCTTCTGATTTTGCAATTGGGGCTACTCTGAACCAAAATGGAAGACCTGTGGCCTTTTTCTCACGTACCTTGAACAATAGTGAAAAAAGACATTCTTCAATAAAGAGGCGTATGCAATAGTAGAAGCACTGCGTAAATGGAGACATTATTTATCGGGGCGACATTTTACGTTGGTAACTGACCAAAAATCTGTGTCCTTTATGTTTGATGTCAAACATTTTGTAAAGATCAAGAATGATAAAACAATGAGGTGGAGGATTGAGTTGGCATGCTACCATTTTGATATAGTTTATCGTCCGGGGAAGGATAATGTTGCTGCTGATGCGCTGTCGAGGGCTTATTGTTCTGTGATTCACGGAGATACGCTTATTAATCTTCACAATGCCTTATGCCATCCTGGGTTTACAAGGATGATACACTTCGTACGCAGTAAGAATTTGCCCTTTTCAGTTGAAGACGTCAAGCGGATGACTTCATCATGTTCTATCTGTGCTCGGTGTAAACCGAATTTCTTTAAGCCTCAACGAGCTCATCTTATAAAGGCTACTTCTCCTTTTGAACGTTTGAGCGTCGATTTTAAGGGGCCTCTTCCTTCAACGACTCAAAATCGATATATATTTACTGTTGTGGATGAGTTTTCAAGGTTCCCTTTTGCTTTTCCTTGCGCAGATGTATCAGCTGCTACAGTTATCAAATGTCTGACTCAACTTTTTGTCATTTTTGGGATGCCTGCGTATATCCATTCGGATCAGGGAAGTTCTTTTATGTCTTCCCAGTTGAAGGAATACCTTCAGAGTCGGGGAATCTCTACTAGTAGAACTACCCCGTATAATCCCCAGGGTAATGGACAGTGTGAACGATACAATGGGGTGATCTGGAAGGCAGTTATGTTGGCTTTGACATCCCGGAACCTTAAGAATACACAGTGGGAAATGGTACTGCCTGATGCCCTGCATTCCATTAGATAATTGCTTTCAACGGCTACTAATGTGACCCCCCATGAAAGGCTCTTTAGCTATCCACGGAGATCTACTACGGGATATTCGGTACCTTCATGGCTTACTATGCAGGGACCTGTGCTGCTTTGACGCCATGTTAGATTGTCAAAATATGATCCTTTAGTGGAGGAGGTGGAGCTGTTGGAGGCAAATTCCCAATATGCTCATATTCGATTCCAAGATGGGAAAGAAAGTACTGTTTCAATGAAAGACTTGGCTCCTTGTGGTGGCCAGCCCTCTTCTGAGGATATTAACAATAGTCATGATTCAGATAATGTGGATGTCGTTACAGATACTACGAATATTTCCAATCCTATTGCAGATAATTATACTTCTATTAGTCAGCCTTCGATGGATGTTCATGACCGTCCCAGTTTACCTCCTGATGGGATTTCCAATCCGGAAACCGTTGATAATAGGGATATGGATAGCCTTCCTGCAGAAGATACTTCTGTGTCTCCTGGTGTGGGAGGGCAAGGAATTTCACCAGGGTTAAGAAGGACGACACGAATAAGATATCTGGTCGACCGACTGAAAATGGACTTTTAAATTGATAGTAATGTTTTAAAATTGTTGAAATATTATATTTGTATTGTTTTAGTTGTAAATAATTAATTATAAATTGTAAAGGTTATTTAGGTTGGAGTATATTTTAAAAGGAGGGGTGAATGGGGTGATTATTCTTTATGTTTAGTGAGAAGTATTGTAATTGGTTGTTTGTTTCCTACCTTGAGATATATGCTGTAAACTCATTGGTAGTTGATGTCATGTGATTTGTCGTGGCCATCTTAAATTCAGTTCTCTACAGCCTTGGTTGGGACTGGGTGTTGAAAGATGTGCTACTGGATTTTTAAAGTTAATAAAGCCTAGATTTATAAAGGCAAATCTACTCTTTATTTCACTGTCTATTTCTGTTTTAAATTTATGTAATGATGTAGCTTCTGCAGCTTTTTGGGGCAGCATATTCCATGGACCTACCACCCTCTGAGTGAAGTAGTTCCTCCTCATCTCAGTTTTGAAAGAGCAGCCCCTTATTCTAAGACTATGCCCCCTAGTTCTAGTTTCACCCATCATCGGGAACATCCTCCCCGCATCCACCCGATCCAAACCCTTCACAATCTTATATGTTTCAATAAGATCGCCTCTCATTCTTCTGAACTCCAATGAGTAGAGTCCCAATCTACTCAACCTTTCCTCATATGTCCATCCCCTCATCCCCGGGGAGAGAGACGGGAAGAGAGAGGGGGAGGGAGGGAGGAGAGAGAGAGGGGGAGGGAGGGGGAGAGAGAGAGTGGGGTGGGAGGGGGAGAGTGGGAGGGAGGGGGGAGAGAGAGAGGGGGAGGGAGAGGGGAGAGAGGGAGGGAGGGGGGAGAGAGAGAGGTGGAGGGAGGAGAGAGAGAGAGACGAGGAGGGAGGGGAGAGAGAGAGGGGAGAGGGGGAGGGGAAGATACACGCACGCTGAAGATGGGTTGCTGAAATTTAGTGTTTAAAGTGGGGGAAAAAGTTTCATTTCAAGTTTTAAAAGGTTAAAAAGTTAAATTTAATTTTAGTTAAGTTAGTTTAGGTTAAGTTTAAGTTTAGGTTAGTTTAGATTAAGTAAGGAAGGAAAAGACCGCCAAAAAGACCACCAAAGACAAGAGCCGACAGAGAAAAAAAAAAACCCGAGGAAAACAGCAGAAAGAAACAAAGACAAAAAGAAACAAAGCAAAGGGACAGAAGAAGGAAAGGAATAAACCCGGGGAAAAACCGGGAGAACGAGGCAGCAAGGAGAAGCCCGAGCAGTGGCCGGGACACAGCCGGAGCGGCGGCCGGGACACAGAGCCCGAGCGGCGGCCGCAACACAGAGCCCGAGCGGCAGCCGGGACACAGCCGGAGCGGCGGCCGCAACACAGAGCCCGAGCGGTGGCCGGGACACATCCGGAGCAGCAGCCACAACACAGAGCCTGAGCGGCGGCTGGGACACAGCCGGAGCGGCGGCCGCAACACAGAGCCCGAGCGGCGGCCGGGACACAGCCGAGCGGCGGCCGGGGCACAGAGCCCGAGCGGCGGCCGGGACACAGCCGAGCGGCGGCCGGGGCACAGAGCCCGAGCGGCGGCCGGGACACAGCCGAGCGGCGGCCGGGGCACAGAGCCCGAGCGGCGGCCGGGACACAGCCGGAGCGGCGGCCGCAACACAGAGCCCGAGCGGCGGCCGGGACACAGCCGGAGCGGCGGACGGGACACAGAGCCCGAGCGGTGGCCGGGACAAGCCGGAGCGGCGGCCGCAACACTAAGCCAGAAGCCCGGGAAAGGCCTGAGGAGCCAGGCCGAGACAGAGGCCTGGAGACCTCTGAGGGAGAGGGGAGCAGCCAGAAGGCACCGTGAGGCAGCGGCTCCCAGACGCAGACAGTGAGTACGGGTCCTGGGGAGGGAGCCTGAAGCCAGGGAAAGGCCCGAGGAGCCGGGCCAAGACAGAGGCCCAGAGACCTCTGAGGGGGAGGGGAGCAGCCGGGAGACACCAGGAAACAGCAAATCCCAGACGCAGACCAGGACAGTGAGTACGGGGCCTGGGGAGGGCCTGGAGAGCGAGCGAGTCCGGGGCCTGGGAAAGTTCGCGAGCCGGGAGAGGGAAACACCAAACCCGGGGCCCCAGAAAAGCTTATTCTAAGGTCAACAATAATTTCTACCTCAAAAATACTAAAAATGAGCGAATCAGAGGAGCCACAGCAGCTCCCGAGGCACACTGAGAGCAACCTCTTCCAGATTCCCCCCAACACCAAAAAAAATGCAAAAAAATCGATCAAGCAGAAGCAGCTGAGAGAAAAACCAGAAACTCTTTTTGCTGACTGGTGCAGCACTGGGAAAAAGTGTAATTTCATTTTTTACTCAGACCAGTCAGCGGCTTGGATCACAGCAATAAAATCACACTATACCAGGGTTAAGCAGGAAAGAACCGCTAATGGGTCCAAACTGAAAATTAAGAAACCAGGGGACCCGGACAGTGCAACCACGACTGTCAACATGTACGACAACGGAACAATAATGGTGCAAGGCAACTTCGACGACTTTGAAACGGCCTTCGAAACACTGAAAGAAATAACTGAGAGGGGAAGGAACAGCCCCAGAGTGGCTAACAGGGGAAAAGCGACTCGCACTCCCCCCACCATTGACAACTCAGCAGGAGTAAATCAGCCTGGTCAGGAGGTGAACGAGCCACACAGTTCTAACCAAACACTCACCCCGGGGCCCCACAGCCACATGGTACAGCTGACTAACCCCAGCGTAATTACCAGGGAGGAAGCCACACATACTCCTCCTACCACTTCCAGCTCACCAAGAGAAGAGCAGCCTAGCCAGGAAGTGAGTGAGCCCTCCAGCGCCAACCAGACACACACCCCCGGGATCACACAGCCAGATACAACTAAAGGATAAATTTAACCAGTTGGAGACAGAGCTGGTTAAACTTAGAGAGGAGGTCCTTAAACTGAAACATGAACAAAAGCAAGAGAGGGAGAGATACAGGAGAGAGCTGAATCTACTTGGGAATCAGGTGAAAGAGCGACAGGAAAACAAAGAGAGCCATAGAGGAGAGATAGCACCATTAGACCAGCAGCCAGAGGCTAGAGATAAGACAATACAGAGCCCGACTGAACAGCTGCACTCCCACACTGAACAACAGCAGCAGACACACAATACAACGGGTGCCACACAGACCGACCAGCATACTGAAGCTCAGTCTTCCCCCACCACTGTGGGACCACAAGCGAGCCGCTCACAAGAGGAGCGCACACACCAGACATGACCACCCCAGCCCAACACACACCCTATGAGTTCAGGCGAAAGCCACCAGACAGTAAACACCAACAAGGCTGACATCGTAATACTCATAGACTCAAATGGGAAATTTCTATGGGAGAAAAAGCTCTTCCCTAGACATATAGTAAAAAAGATCTGGTGCCCAACAACAGACAGAGCCCTGGAATGGCTGACCAAAACCCGATTAGGCTCCCCCCAACACATAATAATACACACTGGCAGAAATGACCTAAAGGCCCAGCAGAAAGGGGTAGCAACATCGCTCAGAGCAGTGATTGAGAAGGCAAGCAATACATTCCCAAACACTAGAGTCAATGTTTCCACAAGATTGCCAAGAACAGACTTTAACAGCAAAACAATTCATGAGATAAATGCCAGCATAGCAAGAGACTGTGAATTAAAACACAATGTGCACCTGGCCCAACACCCCACCCTCGATGTGGAATGTCTTCACGACCGCGTCCACATCCACAGGAAACGAATATCGATCTTTGCTAAAGCCTTGAAGGACGTCGCTTTTAACCGGGTCCATACCCAGACTCCAGGAGGACCCCCCCCCCCGACCACCAGAGATCAGCGGGGTACATACCAGGACTACTACAGAGACCACCACCACACCAACCGGGACCAGAGAGGATCCCCATGCACAACAACAATACCAGACCTGCACCACTCCTGTCCTACAGGGGAACAGGACCGCCCCCAGCCAGACAGAGGGAGAGATGCACAGGGCGTACGCAATACCTCAGGCGGAGACAATCCATTAAGAGGCACTAAGCAGACATGCAGCAGCATCTACTTCCGCCTTATGGATCAGAAAATGAAAAAAAAAAAATCAAGGACTAATTACTAGAATGAATTGTAACCAAGTAGTATTAGCATTTATAGGCAATTGAGATGATCATTTTCCCCCCATTTAGACACAACAAACACATATCATTCTTTAACCTATCATAGTAAAAGATCAAACTTAACATGAAATCCTTATATATTTCGACCTGGAATATCCAAGGTCTACGCTCTTCGGTGCTCGATGTGAAGAGTAGGACCCCAGAGTTCATAGATGAAACTAAAGATCTGGATATTATCATTTTACAGGAAACTTGGTATAGAGGAGAAGGACACACTGGCCGTCCACAAGGGTACACAGAGCTGGTGGTCCCCTCCAATAAATTGCCAGCAGTAACCCAAGGCAGAGACTCTGGAGGCATACTGATTTGGTTTAAAACAGAGCTTAAGAATTGCATCAAATTTATAAAAAAGGGCGAAAACCACATGTGGCTCAAAATTGAGAGAGGGATTATCTCTAACCCCCAAGACGTTTTCATTTGCGTACTCTATATCCCCCCAATGGAATCCCCGTACTTTAAAGAGGACACCTTCTCCAACATGGAGAGGGAGATTCTCCAATTCCAGGCCCAGGGGAACGTGTTGATCTGTGGTGACCTCAATTCAAGAACTGGCGAAGAACCAGACTTCACCAATAATCAGGGAAACAATTACATATTCGGGAATAACCACTTCGATATCCCTTCCCATCCATACAGGCATAACTGCGACAAGCAGACAAATACCAACGGAAAACAGCTCCTGCAGCTCTGTCGAAGCCTGGGTCTGTACATTGTCAATGGTAGGTTCATGGGAGACCTCCTAGGAAGATCGACCTATTGCTCACCTCTTGGCTGTAGCACTGTAGACTATATGATTACAGATTTGGACCCATCCTCTTTCAGAGCATTCACAGTCAAACCACAAACAACACTGTCAGACCACAGTCAAATTACTATGTATCTTAAAAAGACAGAAACAACCAACACAGAAACACAACCCAGTAAGCTGTACAACACCAAAAAATCGTACAGATGGGCCAAAAACAGCACGGAAAAATACCAGAAAGCAATTAGCAATGAATCAACTCAAGCTCTATTGGACACCTTTCTGGATAACATATACACTCACAATAAAGAAGGCGTAAACCGGGCAGTGAATAACCTAAACAATATTTTTGATAATTTGGCAACAAGGTCAAACTTGAAAGCTCGCAAGAACAAACTCAAAACAAAAAACTATGAAAAATGGTTTGACCCAGATTGCCAAAACATGAGGAAAAAACTTAGAAAAATATCAAACCAAAAACACAGACAAACAGAAAACGAGGAATTACACCTTACTTATTGTCAGACACTAACACAATACAGAAACACACTCAGAACCAAAAAAGAGCAGTATATTAAGAATACACTCAGCTCCATTGAGGAATCCATTGATTCCAATTGTTTCTGGGACAACTGGAATACATTACACAAAAAACAACATGACGAATTGGCCATTCAAAATGGAGACACATGGGAAAACCACTTTGAAAAATTATACCAGAAAAACACACTAAGGCCAGAGCAACACCAAATATGCAAAAAACTGGAAAAGCTCGAAATGGCCATAAAAGATAACCAAAACCCGCTAGACTCCATAATAACAGAAAAAGAACTAGTTGAAAAACTCAAGGACCTGCGACCAGGAAAAGCTTGCGGGGCAGACAGCATACTAAGCGAGATGATTAAACACACAGATGATAAAATGAAACTGGCTATACTAAAACTCTTCAACTTGGTTCTGAGTGTCGTTTACTTCCCTGATACCTGGAACAAAGGACTCATAACGCCCATATACAAAAGTGGGGACAAAGTCGACCCAAATAACTATCGAGGCATCTGTGTAAACAGTAACCTGGGGAAGGTATTCTGTAGTATCATAAACAAAAGACTTATAAACTTCCTTGAGGAGCACAATGTCTTGAGTAAAAGCCAAATTGGATTCCTGCCAAACTATCAGATCATATCTTCACCCTACAGACCCTAATTGACAAACACGTTCATCAAAACAAAAGCAAAATCTATGCATGCTTTATAGATTTCCAGAAGGCTTTCGATTCCATCTGGCACGACGGTTTATTCCTGAAACTTATCGAAAGCGGGGTAGGGGTAAAAACATATGATGTAATTAAATCAATGTATACAAACAATAAATGTGCAGTTAAAATTGGAGACAAACAAACAAAATACTTCCCACAGGGGCGGGGGTGACGCAGGGCTCGCCCATCTCACCGACACTCTTTAATATTTACATAAATGAATTGGCAAAACTACTTGAACAATCTACAGCACCCGGCCTCACACTATATGAATCCAAGGTTAAATTCCTCCTCTATGCAGATGACCTGGTTCTACTGTCACCAACTAAGGAGGGTCTACAGCAGAACCTGAATCTGCTAGAGTTGTTCTGTCAGACCTGGGGAGGGAGAGAGAGAGGGGGAGGGAGGGGGGAGAGAGAGAGGGGGAGGGAGGGGGGAGAGAGAGAGGGGGATGGAAAGGGGAGAGAGAGGGGGAGGGAGGGGGGAGAGAGAGAGGGGGAGGGAGAGGGGAGAGAGAGAGGGGGAGGGAGGGGGAGAGAGAGTCGGGGAGGGAGGGGGAGAGAGAGAGGGGGAGGGAGGAGAGAGAGAGGGGGAGGGAGGGGGAGAGAGAGAGGGGGAGGGAGGGGGAGAGAGAGAGGGGGAGGGAGGGGCAGAGAGAGGGGGAGGGAGGGGGAGAGAGAGAGGGGGAGGGAGAGGGAGAGAGAGAGGGGGAGGGAGGGGGGAGAGAGGGAGGGGGAGGGAGGGGAGAGAGAGAGAGGGGGATGGAGGGGGAGAGAGAGAGGGGGAGGGAGGGGAAGAGAGAGAGGGGGAGGGAGGGGGAGAGAGAGAGAGGAAGGGAGGGGGTGAGAGAGAGGGGGAGGGAGGGGGAGAGAGATGGGGAGGGAGAGAGAGAGGGGGAGGGAGGGGGGTGAGAGAGGGGGTGGGAGGGGGAGAGGGGGAGGGAGGGGGAGAGAGAGAGGGGGAGGGAGGGGGGAGAGAGAGAGGGGGAGGGAGGGGAGAGAGAGAGAAGGGAGGGAGGGGAGAGAGAGAGAGGGGGAGGGAGGGGAGAGAGAGAGAGGGGGAGGGAGGGGAGAGAGAGAGAGGGGGAGGGAGAGAGGGGAGAGAGAGAGAGGGGGAGGGAGGGGGCAGAGAGAAAGGGGGAGGGAGGGGGCAGAGAGAGGGGGAGGGAGGGAGGGGGCAGAGAGAGAGGGGGAGGGAGGGGACAGAGAGAGAGGGGGAGGGAGGGGGCAGAGAGAGGGGGAGGGAGGGGGCAGAGAGTGGGGGAGGGAGGGGGGAGAGAGAGAGGGGGGAGGGAGGGGAGAGAGAGAGGGGGGAGAGGGAGGGGGGAGAGAGAGGGGGAGAGAGAGAGGGGGGTAGTGGGGAGAGAGAGGGGGGAGGGAGTGGGGAGAGTGAGGGGGAGGGAGGGGAGAGAGAGAGAGAGGGGGAGGGAGGGGAGAGGGAGGGAGGGGGAGGGAGGGGGCAGAGAGAGAGGGGGAGGGAGGGGGCAGAGAAAGAGGGGGAGGGAAGGGGGAGGGGGAGGGAGAGGGGGAGAGAGAGGGGGAGGGGGAGGGAGGGGGAGGGAGAGGGGGTCAAGGGAGGGGGGTGAGGGGTGGGGGGAGGGGGCAGGAGAGAGAGAGACAGAGGGAAGGAGAGAGAGAGGCCGAGTCCCCGGCCCGCCGATGCAAATGGAGCCAATCCCCGTGACCGCGCGTGAGCCGGCTTGAGGCTGTGAGAGAGGGCTGGGCCCAGTTGCCGGGGTAACCGTCAAAGTAGGCGAGCCTCCTAAATACTATTTAAAACTGAATTAATTTGTTCTTTCCTTAGTTTCCTAACACACAGAAAGTGGGAAAAATAAAAAAAATCGTTAGAATCAAGATGGCGGCCACTCACCTCAGCTAAGAATGATTAGGCCCGCCCACACACGCACCGATTGGTCAATCGTCAGGTCACTGAACTGTAGGATTGGTCAATCGTGACGTCACTCCACTCTAGGATGGCCCGCCTGCACACGCAATGAACCCGCCCCCATGACGCAGCGATTGGTCAACCGTCGTGTCGCTCGACTGTACGATTGGTCAACCTTCACGTCACTCAATGCTAATGAGCGGATAATGAGCGGAATTTTGAACGTTTTTTGGATACCGTCGGCACAATTTTTGTCTGACCAAAAAGTAAATACGCTTATGACCATTCCGGAATCGTAAGCTTTCTTTTGATATAACACACGTGTAGGTACGCTCTATAACTTTTGAGTGTATAGCGTACATACAGACAGACAGACAGACAGACAGACAGGCGGAAGGACAGAAGAGCTATTTTATATATATAGACTAGCTGGGGGGGCCTGGCAGTGCCAGGGCAGTTTAGAGGGCCGCGCGGTTGATGGCCAGCCGCTGCCGCTCCCCCGCTCTGTGTGTCGGTCCGCGCGGTTGAGGCCGGCCGCTGCCACTCCCCCGCTCTGTGTCTCGGGCCGAGCGGTTGTCAGGCCCGGCCCGAGTGATGCTGTGTTGGAGCTGGAGTTCCGGTGAGAGCGAGAATATACACAATATAGAGATAAGAGGGGGTGGGGGGAAGCGGAGGGAGAGGGGGTGGGGGGAAGGGGAGGGAGAGAGGGTGGGGAGAGGGAGAGTGGGTGGGGGGAAGGGGAGGGAGAGGGGGTGGGGGGTGGGGGAGGGAGGGAGGGAGGGGTGAAGGGGAGGGAGGGAGTGGGGAAGGGGAGGGAGTGAGGCGGGAAGGGGAGGGAAGGAGGGCGAAGGGGATGGAGGGGGGAGTGGGGAGAGAGAGGGGGAGGGAAGGGGGAGGGAGAGAGGGGGAGGGAGGGGCAGAGAGAGGGGAGGGAGGTTGAGAGAGAGGGGGGAGGGAGGGAGAGAGAGAGAGGGGGAGGGAGGGGGGAGAGAGAGAGGGGTAGGGAGGGGAGAGAGAGAAAGGGGGATGGAGGGGGAGAGAGAGAGGGGGAGGGAGGGGAAGAGAGAGAGGGGGAGGGAGGGGGGAGAGAGAGAGAGGAAGGGAGGGGGTGAGATAGAGGGGGAGGGAGGGGGGAGAGAGAGGGGGAGGGAGGGGGTTGAGAGAGGGCGTGGGAGGGGGAGAGGGGGAGGGAGGGGGAGAGAGAGGGGGGGAGGGAGGGGCAAGAGAGAGAGGGGGAGGGAGGGGAGAGAGAGAGAGGGGAGGGAGGGGAGAGAGAGAGAGGGGGAGGGAGGGGAGAGAGAGAGAGGGGGAGGGAGGGAGGGGAGAGAGAGAGAGGGGGAGGGAGGGGGCAGAGAGAAAGGGGGAGGGAGGGGGCAGAGAGAGGGGGGAGGGAGGGGGCAGAGAGAGGGGGAGGGAGGGGGCAGAGAGTGGGGGAGGGAGGGGGGAGAGAGAGAGGGGGGAGGGAGGGCAGAGAGAGAGGGGGGAGGGAGGGGGGAGAGAGAGGGGGAGAGAGAGGGGGAGAGAGAGGGGGGTAGTGGGGAGAGAGAGGGGGAGGGAGTGGGGAGAGAGAGGGGGGAGGGAGTGGGGAGAGAGAGGGGGGAGAGAGGGGGAGGGAGGGAGAGTGAGGGAGGGGGAGGGAGGGGGCAGAGAGAGAGGGGGAGGGAGGGGGCACAGAAAGAGGGGGAGGGAGGGGGAGATTGAGGGGGAGGGGGAGGGAGGGGGAGGGAGAGGGGGAGAGGGGGTCAAGGGAGGGGGGTGAGGGGTGGGGGGACAGGGGAGGGGGGTGGAGAGAGAGAGACAGAGGGAAGGAGAGAGAGAGGCCGAGTCCCCGGCCCGCCGATGCAAATGGAGCCAATCCCCGTGACCGCGCGTGAGCCGGCTTGAGGCTGTGAGAGAGGGCTGGGCCCAGTTGCCGGGGTAACCATCAAAGTAGGCGAGCCTCCTAAATACTGTTTAAAACTGAATTAATTTGTTCTTTTCCTTAGTTTCCTAACACACAGAAAGTGGGAAAAATAAAAAAAATCGTTAGAATCAAGATGGCTGCCACTCACCTCAGCTAAGAATGATTAGGCCCGCCCCACACGGATTGGTCAATCGTCAGGTCACTGAACTGTAGGATTGGTCAATCGTGACGTCACTCCACTCTAGGATGGCCCGCCTGCACACGCAATGAACCCGCCCCATGACGCAGCGATTGGTCAACCGTCGTGTCGCTCGACTGTAGCATTGAGTGACGTGAAGGTTGACCAATCGTAATGAGTGGATAATGAGCGGAATTTTGAACGTTTTTTGGATACCGTCGGCACAATTTTTGTCTGACCAAAAAGTAAATACGCTTATGACCATTCCGGAATCATAAGCTTTCTTTTGATATAACACACGTGTAGGTGCGCTCTATAACTTTTGAGTGTATAGCGTACATACAGACAGACAGACAGACAGACAGACAGACGGAAGGACAGAAGAGCTATTTTATATATATATGGACTAGCTGTGGGGGCCTGGCGGTGCCAGGGCAGTTTAGAGGGCCGCGCGGTTGATGGCCAGCCGCTGCCGCTCCCCCGCTCTGTGTGTCGGTCCGCGCGGTTGAGGCCGGCCGCTGCCACTCCCCCGCTCTGTGTCTCGGGCCGAGCAGTTGTCAGGCCCGGCCCGAGTGATGCTGTGTTGGAGCTGGAGTTCCGGTGAGTGAGCGGGGTGGAGCGAGAATATACACAATATAGAGATAAGAGGGGGTGGGGGGAAGTGGAGGGAGAGGGGGTGGGGGGAAGGGGAGGGAGAGGGGGTGGGGAGAGGGAGAGTGGGTGGGGGGAAGGGGAGGGAGAGGGGGTGGGGGGTGGGGGAGGGAGGGAGGGAGGGGTGAAGGGGAGGGAGGGAGTGGGGAAGGGGAGGGAGTGAGGGGGGAAGGGGAGGGAAGGAGGGCGAAGGGGAGGGAGGGGGATGTGGGGAGAGAGAAAGGGGGAGGGAAGGGGGAGGGAGAGAGGGAGAGGGAGGGGGGAGAGAGAGAGGGGGAGGGAGGGGGAGAGAGAGAGGGGGAGGAGGGGGGAGAGAGAGAGAGGGAGGGAGAGGGGAGAGAGAGAGGGGGAGGGGGAATAGAGAGGGGGAGGGAGAGAGAGAGGGGGAGGGAGGGGGGAGAGAGAGAGGGGGAGGGGGGGGGAGAGAGAGAGGGAGAGAAAGAGAGGGGGAGAGAGAGGGGGAGGGAGGGCGGAGAGAGAGAGGGGGAGGGAGGGGGGAGAGAGAGAGAGGGGGAGGGAAGGGGGTGAGAGTGCAGTCAGGGAGTGGTGGAGACAGAGATGCACTTCCTCACAGCTTGTAGAAAATATCAGGGCATAAGGGAGAATTTCTACCCAAAATTCACAAAAATATGCCCGGAATTCAGAAATTTGAATGACGACCAAAAACTCCCATACCTACTAGGGGAAGAGAGAAATTGTGTAACCTTAGCGGCACACTATGTTACAGCTTGCCATAAACAGAGGGACAACCACTAAATATAAGAAAAGAGTATATACAAATTATATGAATGTATATTTAGACACTCAGGGATCTATCTGTTTATACACTTTATGGATAGATGTGTATTTTTGTGTACAACCATGAATGTTTTTCGATGCTTTGGCAACATAAGATGTACCTTCTCATGCCAATAAAGCGATTTGAATTGAATTGAATTGAATTGAGTGGGGTGGGAGGGGGGAGAGTGGGAGGGAGGGGGGTGAGAGAGAGGGGGAGGGAGGGGAGAGAGAGAGAGGGGGAGGGAGGGGAGAGAGAGAGAGGCGGAGGGAGGGGGGAGAGAGAGAGAGGGGGAGGGAGGGGAATAGAGAGACGGGGAGGAAGGGGGGAGAGAGAGAGAGGGAGGGAGGGGGATGTGAGAGAGGGGAGGGAGGGGGAGAGAGAGGGGGAGGGAGAGAGAGAGGGGCAGGGAGGGGGCAAAGAGAGAGTGGGAGGGAGGGGGGAGAGAGAGAGGGGGAGAGAGAGTGGGAGGGAGGGGGGAGAGAGAGAGGGGGAGGGAGGGGGTAGAGGGAGAGGGGGAGGGACAGGGGAGAGAGAGGGGGAGGGAGGGGATAGAGAGAGAGGGGGAGGGAGGGGGGAGAGAGAGAGGGGGAGGGAGGGGGGAGAGATAGAGGGGGAGGGAGGGGGGAGAGAGAGAGGGGGGTGGGTGGGGGGAGAGGGGGAGGAAGGGGGAGAGAGAGAGGGGGAGGGAGGGGGAGGGAGGGGGAGAGAGAGAGGGGGAGGGAGGGGAGAGAGAGAGAGGGAGGGGGAGTGGAGAGAGAGAGAGGTGGAGGGAGGGGGCAGAGAGAGAGGGGGAGGGAGGGGCAGAGAGAGGGGGGAGGGAGGGGGCAGAGAGAGGGGGAGGGAGGGGGCAGAGAGAGGGGGACGGAGGGGGCAGAGAGAGGGGAAGGGAGGGGGGGTGAGAGAAAGATGGGGAGAGAGAGAGGGGGAGAGAGAGAGGGTGAGGCAGGTGGAGAGTGAGGGGGAGGGGGAGGGGGAGGGAGGGGGAGGGAGTGAGAGGGGGCAGGGGGAGGGAGGGAGAGGTGGGAGGGGTGGAGGGAGGGGGAGGGGGAGGAGGGAGGAGAGGGGGAGAGGGAGGGGGCAGAGGGGAGGGGGGAGGACATAGAGACAGAGAGAAGGGGAGAGCGAGGGTGAGTCCCCGGCCCACGGACGCAAATGGAGCCAAGCCCCGGGACCGCGCAATGACCGGCTTGAGGCTGTGAGAGAGGGCCGGGCCCGGTTGCCGGGGTAATCCTTCCCCCCCTTCCCGCCCTCCCGAGCCCCGCCCCCCCGAGCCCCGCACTCCCGCCCTCCCGAGCACCGCTCTCCCGAGCACCCGCGCTCCCGCCCTCCTGAACCACGCTCTCCCGAGCACCGAGCCCCCGCCATCCCGAGCCCCGCCCTCCCGAGCACCGGCCCTCCGCCCTCCCGAGTCCCATCCTCCCGAGCACCGGAGAGAGGGCCGGGCCCGTTTGCCAAGGTAACCCTTCCCACCCTCCCGAGCCCTGGCACCCCGCCCTCCCGAGCACTGGAGAGAGAGAGAGAGACTGGGGGATGTTTTGCTGGGCGGCAGACAAACGCCTTTCGCTGCGGTGGGGGGGAGAGAGAGACACCGCCGCTCATCTGCTCGCTTCCCTCTTCCCCCGGTCTTTCAACTCAAGGCTCAGACTTATCGCGCTGCTAGGCCGCGCCCGGCGCCGGCACAGCCACTCGAATTGGCCGTCAAAGTAGGCGAGCCTCCTAAATACTATTTAAAACATCAAAGTAGGCGAGCCTCCTAAGTACTCTTTAAAACTGAATTAATTTGTTCTTTTCCTTCGTTCCCTAACACACAGAAAGTGGGAAAAATAAAAAAATCGTTAGAATCAAGATGGCGGCCACTCACCTCAGCTAAGAAGGATTAGGCCCGCCCACACACGCACCGATTGGTCAATCGTCAGGTCACTGAACTGTAGGATTGGTCAATCGTGACGTCACTCAACTCTAGGATGGCCCGCCTGCACACGCAATGAACCCGCCCCCGTGACGCAGCGATTGGTCAACTGTCGTGTCGCTCGACTGTACGATTGTTCAACCTTCACGTCACTCAATGGTGATGAGCGGATAATGAGCGGAATTTTGAACGTTTTTTGGATACCGTCGGCACAATTTTTGTCTGACCAAAAAGTAAATACGCTTATGACCATTCCGGAATCATAAGCTTTCTTTTGATATAACACATGTGTAGGTACACTCTATAACTTTTGAGTGTATAACGTACATACAGACAGACAGACAGACAGACAGACAGACGGAAGGACAGAAGAGCTATTTTATATATATAGATAGATATGGAAGATTTGCACCATTCCCTCCATCACAATAATGTAATTGTTTGAGCTGTTCATTGCAGGTCGTGAGGATGATCTCATTCCTGTACATTAATAATTAAGAGAGCATTCCCATGGGTTTAATCAACTTTTTATTGTACAATCACTGGCTATTAACCAATTTGATAAGATCAGGTTAAAGGATATATAACCACAGCCAGGTCAAAGCCTGCAGAATAAATTTTCAACCTCATGGTGCTATTTCCTTACCTGTTGCAAAATTTTTAGACAATTTGACGTGTTTGTACAGAACAAAACCTAGTTGTAAGACGACTGGTGCTGTTCTCACATGGGCACTAAGTGCACTATGTGAAGCCAAGGAACAGAGCAATGACTCTCCCCTGCCAGTTCACGCAAACCTGGTATCAACCCCGAGAGGACAGAACAGATTGAGTTGTGGATTCCCCGCAGTGACAAGACCTGTGACCACAGCTTCAACATTCCCACTGGTAGACTCTCCGCTGATCCAGGTACCGCCTCGCACCCAGGTACCTCTCTCACTCCAAGGCAAGGTCATTTACCTCCACTTACTGATACGGAGCTGCATTCTTATGTATAGAAGCTCCCCCCGCACCCCGCCCCCCCCCCCATCCCGCCCACATCCCTCATTGCACATAGAGGTTAGTGCACAAGGATCCTGTCGAACAAGGCACTCAACAAGCAGAGAAAACAGTAAAAGGTCTCATCTTTGTTATTCTCAACTGTTAAACACAATCATTCATTGCTAATTTGTATTCAATAGTTAGGGTTAGGATTAGAATACTATTATAGATAGTAAAGTACCATTAGGTTAGAGTTAGAGTTATAATTACGGCCAGGATATTTTAAGCCACAGCATTAGGGTTGCAGTTACAGTCAGGTTAGGTGATCACTATGTTATTGTTAGAGCTAGAGTTAGGATTAAGACACTAATACAGATGTCAAAGTCCTATTGCATTTGTGTTGATGATGTTTTCTTTATTATTGTACTTTAACCCGCTTTATTATGGTTAAAGCTCGGACAATGGTTAAGATTACTGTTAGGGTTTAGAGCGAGGGTTAGGGTTAGGGCTAAGAATAGGGTTAAATTAAGGTCTAGGGCTGTGTTTAAAGTTAAAACACCACTGTGTTAGGGTTAATGCTAGGGTTATGGTTAGCCTTAGGCTAGGACATTATTGGAGATGTGCTAGGATTAAGGTAAGGAAACTATTATAATTAGAACATTATGATAGATGTATTAGGGTTAGGGTTAGAGGTAGGACACTATTACAGATGCATTAGGGTTATGATTAAGGTGAGCAATTGTGGTAGGGGTAGAACACTATCATAGATGTGTTAGGGTTAGAGCTAGAGTTGGTGTTAGGACACTGTGTTAGGGTTGGGGTTACGATAGGATACTATTAGAAACATAGAAACATAGAAGATAGTGTAGGGGGGTATCTATTAACTGGTTTAAGGTAATTTCCCTGGTCTTGCAGCCTTTGCCTGCACTCTGACCAATTCCAATCTTTTACCTGGTTTACGGTAATTCACCTGGTCAGGCAGCCTTGCTGCTACACTGTAAACCAATTTCCAATAAACCAATTTTCAAACAGCGGTTTCGAATCGCTACCCCACCTTCCAGTTCTGGCTGAAGGGCTTCTAATTAATGATATTAAAACGGACAAATGGTCTGGATGAGGGAAAAATCAAGCTTTATTAACTAAAAGAAACTATAATCAAATATAAAACTATACCACATGAACACAGTAAATTAAAGTAAAATTGCTTAAATGGAGGAAGGCAGACAGCAAAAACGAGGGGTAAGTGGCTACAATGTTGATTAAACAATCTTAGCAATATCCCCTTAATTACCACCCCTAACTCCTTACTAGGTTGCCTTGCTGAGGAGTCAGAAACCCTGCTCACCTGTGGTCCAGCGAAGTAAGAGCTAAGAGAGAGATAGCTTCTCAGGAGCTATCTTTATACCTGGAAAAGTCTGTCTGCAAAATTCACGCCCAAAGTTCCAATCCACAAGAGAAACGCTGATGATTGGTTGATTCAAAGTGGTTGGAATGGGTTAATGTGTCTGCACTGTGGGGCCAAAATGTTCCCTCCACATCCAGAGCTCACCTGGGCTAAAACAAAAGGGAATGCAACTGCCCTATTGTCCAGAATGATGGGTGCTTCAAAAACCCATTCAATTCCTAAACTGTTGCATAAAAAATCCATCCCATGGTTTCAGTGTCTCATTGTCTGTGAGTGCTTTGAATTGCTGTGTAAACAGAAGCAGTTTCAATCGATTGTCCTGCGGTTAGTCTCAAGTGGGCTAATCTCTTATGTCAATAAGCAACTTCAAGTGCTTCTGAAGGGAACCTCCCTTTGATTGGCAGGTCTTTGACTGCCACTGTATCCTCCCACTTTTTCACAGACAACTCGAGCTGCTTTTTTTCCAAGCCCCATTGTTCTTGACCAATGCTTTCTCTGGCCATTTTAAAACCTTATGTGATTGCCCAAACTCCAGGGAACAATTTTATTAATATAACTACTGTCTTAAGGTGTGTGAATATTTTCCACAGAGCTCCACGAGTCCGGTGTTGTCCACATTCTTTCCATCTCAGAGCAGTCTTTTGCGGTTCTAGGCACATTTTGTCACATCAAGGTCTAGGGCTGTGTTTAAAGTTAAAACACCACTGTGTTAGGGTTAATGCGAGGGTTATGCTTAGCCTTAGGCTAGGACATTATTGGAGAAGTGCTAGGGTTAAGGTAAGGAAACTATTATAATTAGAACATTATGATAGATGTATTAGGGTTAGGGTTAGAGGTAGGACACTATTACAGATGCATTAGGGTTATGATTAAGGTGAGCAATTATGGTAGGGGTAGAACACCATCATAGATGTGCTAGGGTTAGAGCTAGAGTTGGTGTTAGGACACTGTTTTAGGGTTGGGGTTACGATAGGATACTGTTAGAAACATAGAAGATAGGAGCAGGAGTAGGCCATTCGGCTCCTCGAGCCTGCTCCGCCATTCAATGCGATCATGGCTGATCATCGAAATTCAGTACCCGGTCCCTGCTTTCTCCCCATACCCCTTGATCCCTTTAGCCTGAAGAAATATATCCAACTCCTTCTTGAATATATTTAATGTATTGGCCTCTACTGCCTTCTGTGGTAGAGAATTCCACAGGTTCACCACTCTCTGGGTGAAGAAATTCCTCCTCATTTCTGTCCTAAATGGCCTACCCCTTAACCTTAGACTGTGACCCCTGGTTCTGGACTCCCCGACCATCGGGAACATCCTCCCTGCATCTAGTCTGTCCAGTCCTGTCAGAATTTTATACGTTTCAATGAGATCCCCTCCCATTCTTCTAAACTCCAGCGAGTACAAGCCCAATCGACCCAATCTCTCCTCATACATCATTCCTGCCATCCCAGGTATCAGCCTCGTGAATCTTCGCTGAACTCCTTCCATGGCAAGTACATCCTTCCTCAGATAAGGCGACCAAAACTGCACACAATACTCAAGATGTGGTCTCACCAAGGCCCTGTACAACTGCAGCAAGACATCCTTGTTCCTGTACTCAAACACTCTCGCTACGAAGGCCAACATGCCATTTGCCTTCTTAACTGCCTGCTGCACCTGCATGCTTACCTTCAGCGACTGGTGCACAAGGACACCCAGGTCTCGTTGCACTTCCCCTTCTCCCAATCTATTGCCATTCAGATAATAATCTGCCTTCCTGTTTTTGCCACCAAAGTGGATAACCTCGCATTTATCCATGTTATATTGTATCTGCCATGCTTTTGCCCAATCACCCAACCTGTCCAAATCATCCTGGAGTTTCTCGGCATATTCCTCACAGCACACACGCCCACCCAGCTTTGTGTCGTCTGCATATTTGGAGATATTACATCTAGTTCCCTTGTCTAGATCATTAATATATATTGTGAATAGCTGGGGCCCAAGGACCAATCCCTGAAGTACCCCACTAGTCACTGCTTGCCACTCGGAAAAAGACCCATTTATTCCAACTCTTTGCTTTCTGTCTGCCAACCAGTTCTCAATCCAAGTCAATACCTTGCCCCCAATCCCATGTGCCTTAACTTTACACGCTAATCTCTTATGCGGGAGCTTATCAAAAGCCTTCTGAAAGTCCAAATACACCACATCCACTGGTTCTCCCTTATCTATTTTACCAGTTACATCCTCAAAAAATTCCAGTAGATTAGTCAAGCACGATTTACCTTTTGTAAATCCATGTTGATTTTGTCCGATCCTGTCACTGTTTTCCAAGTGCTCTGCTATTACATCTTTTATAATTGACTCTAGCATTTTCCCCACTACCGATGTCTGTAATTCCCCGTTTTCTCTCTACCACCTTTTTTGAATAGTGGGGTAACATTAGCTACCTTCCAATCCATGGGTACTGTTCCAGATTCCATTGAGTGCTGGAAGATGATCAGCAAAGCATCAACTATTTCTAGGGCCACTTCCTTAAGTACCCTAGGATGTAGATTGTCAGGCCCTGGGGATTTATCGGCCTTCAATCCCATCAATTTCCCTAATACCATTTCCCTACAAATACTGATTTCTTTCAGTTCCACCTTTTCATCAGACCCTATGTTCCCCGACATCTCTGGGAGGTTATTTGTGTCCTCCTTTCTGAAGACAGAACAAAAATATGTATTTAATTGGCCTGCCATTTCTTTGTTCCCCATTATAAATTCCCCTGATTCTGACTGCAAGGTACCTACGCTTGACTTCACCAATCTTTTTCTCTTCACATATCTATAAAAGCTTTTACAGTCAGTTTTTGTGTTCCCTGCAAGCTTACCCTCATATTCTATTTTCCCTTTCTTAATTAATCCCTTTGTCCAACTTTGTTGATTCTTAAACTGCACCCAATCCTCAGGTTTACTGCTTTTTCTGGCCAATTTATATGTCCTCTCCTTGGATCTTATGCTATCCCTAATTTTCCTCATTAGCCACGGTTGAGTCACGTTTTTTGTTTTATTTTTATGCCAAACTGGGATGAACAAATTCTATAGTTCATCCATGTGGCCTTTGAATGTTTGCATTGCCTATCCACCGTCAACCCTTTGAATGACATTCCCCAATCAATCCTACCCAACTCGCGCCTCAGACCATCGTAGTTTCCTTTATTTAAATTCAGGACCCTAGTCTCTGAGTCAACTACTTCATTCTCTATCTTAATGACGAATTCGATCATATTATGATCACTCCAACCCAAGGGGCCTCATACAACAAGATTGCTAATTAATCCTTTCTCATTACATAATACCCAGTCTAAGATGGTCTGATCTCTGGTTGGTTCCTCGACATATTGGTCCAGGAAACCATCCCTTAAACACTCCAGGAATTCCTCCTCCACAGTATTATTACTAATTTGGTTAGCCCAATCTATATGTAGATTAAAGTCACCCATGCTGACTGCTGTGCCCTTATTGCATGCTTCTCTAATATCCCTTTTAATGCCGTCCCCAACCTCCGCATTACTATTTGGAGGTCTATATACCACTCCCACTAACGTTTTCTGCCCCTTGGTATTTCTCAGTTCTACCCATACAGATTCCACATCATCAGAGCTAATATCCTTCCTTACAATTGTGTTAATCCCTTCTTTAACCAGCAATGCTACCCCACCTCCCGTTCCTTTTTGCCTATCTTTCCTGAATATTGAATACCCCTGGATGTTGAGTTCCCAGCCTTGGCCACCCTGGAGCCATGTTTCTGTAATCCCAATCAAATCATATTCGTTTACCTCTATTTGCGCAGCTAATTCATCCACCTTATTACGAATGCTTCTCACATTAAGACACAATGCCTTCAGGCTTGTTTTTTTAATGCTCTTACACCTATTAGAATTATTATTTATATCGAGGCATTATGGTTAAAGTTAGCACATTAGCTTTGATGCTTTAGAGTTTGGACACTATTACAATTGTGTTAAGATTGGGGCTGAGGTGAGGACTACAGCTGGGCTTAGGACACTATTAGTACAAGTACATGACCTACTCTTTTCCCCTTACATGCTGCTTTTAGCAATACAAAATACAAGTCAAAAATTCAACACAGACAAAAATCCAATTTTGCCACGGGGGATTAGAAACTACTGAAGGCGATGTTAGTGCTGAAAGCAGGATAGTTATTTTCACAGGAGCTCTGAGGACATGGACACTGATAAATATTGGGGGTGAGTTTCCAGGGGGATTCTCCTGCTCGTCTGGGATAACTGCAGCGGAAGTGCTGCAGAAATCCTGGAGAAATGATATTAATGCCACTTACACCATATTTCTGGGTTTTCCGTGGCTCTTGCCATGAAGTTACGGTGGATGAGCAGGAGACCCTGCCCCCTCGCCACCCTGCAGAATTTTACCCCCTTTATTTGATGCATTTTGGGCCATACTTAGAGCTGTTTAAAAGTATTTCTCTTGCAACAGGCAACAAATATTTTAAATGTGAGAATAAAAGTAGTTGTCGGGACTGCAGTAAAATTTAATAGGGTCCAGTGCCTTTCTTTGGTAATCAGACACTGTTCACAGGTTAACATGATACATCATGTTAATTTGTGAACTGAATCCTTTTTACAACATGCAGCTACACTAATCTCAACTGGCGGTCCATTCGACGTGCACAAGACAAAACTAGCTCACCATTACATTTGTCCATGTCCAATGGCATTCCAGAGTCAGGGGAGGGATTACCAGAATTGACGTTGTCCTCGTCAGGTAACTTTTCTTTGCAAGTAGATGGAGTAAGGGTGAGTCAGTATCATCACAAGCAAACCTTAGAGCGGAGATCTGTTCAAGGGTCACACCCGACCGTTAAACCGGACCTTTCCTCTCTTAGATGTTGATCAGCCTGCTGTGCATTTCAAATACTTTGGGGGAGAAATGTTAGTGTCTCCCGTGACCGCCTGGCTGGGGGGGGGTGACGTCAATGCATGTGGAACGCCCTGTTAACGGGCCAGATGCAAAATTGACATTCGCCCCTCTGCCTTAGCGCTTGGCCTGAATAACGGCAGGAAGAGGAGGCGTGATGTGGTCGGATGGCCGCTGTAGGGGCGGTATTTAAAGGGATCAACATCCGCTTTCATTTTACTGGCCAATCAATGCTGCCTGCTCAGTTTCACATTGTGAAACAGCCATTTTCAGTGAGTTTCTTATTTTCAGGAGTGTTCTGCCTGCTAAAAATTTGTCACTTTCATTCTGCTAAGATTTCAAAGTCCTACAGTTGAATACATTAATGGGGGCTGTACTGGCACTCAAGCTCGCCCTCCAACATCAATGTCGGAGGCAGCGGAGGCAGAGACAAAGATTGGAAAATGTGGCCAGAGGGAGGAGAGCCAACAGGGCTCTCAACAGGAGGCCTTACCCTCCCAGGTTATTGCGGGAGCACTTCTCCTACATAAATTTAATGGAGGAGCAGTGTCTTAGAAGGCTCCACTTCAGCAAGGAGGTGGTCACTGTTGAGTCTGTAGTTTCAATTGCAGTTATACTGAATAACAGGACACAGACTACAGAAGTAAGTAAACAGGTCTTTAGTGATTGAGGGTCAGGGCTGAACTGGGATACACTTTGCTCTGCAGGGTTTATATACCGGTGTGGTCACCACCGGTGCTACAATGTACAGGAGCCATCAAAAAGTAGTCCATCACCTTAAGGTATCCTCTTAAGGTGGTACAGGTTACATACACTACAATTCCTCCCCTTTTAGCTTAACAGTGTACACCCCAAATTAAACATTACATGGATAGCATATATACAATTTACACACAACTGTTCAAAGATTCGGTCTCTGAGGAGGCCTCCTGATCCGGCCCGGATAATGCCTTTCAGGGGTCTCTGGTTCTCGTTGCTGGGGTGACTCATCCACTTGATCTCCTATGGATTGCACATCATCAGGTATGTTCGAGTCTGAGGTAGATGCTACAGGCTCAATAAGTTCTTCAACTGGTGTCTCTGCCGTAGACATAGGGTCGACCCTTGTTCTCGATTCCACAAGTTGGTCAGCATGACGTCGTATTACGTTCTCTCCAACGTCTACCGTGTACATCAAGGGTCCTTGTCGTGCACGAATTGTTCCAGGTTGCCATTTATCATCCCTATAGTCCCTGGCCAACACTGGTTGTCCTATTTCGAAACTACGAGTGGCCTTGTTATTTACATGCTGGAATTGCTTGTTTTCGACTTCCCTTCGCACATTGAGTTTCAACAAATCCAACCGGGACCGCAACCTTCTGTTATAGAACATTATGGCAGGGCTTTGATTTGTCACTGAATGCGTGGCGTTTCGATATGCCATCAGGAAATTGTCCACCTTGTGTTGTAGTGGAATATGGTCTTCACTCATGGCCTTTATCGCCTTTTTGAACGTTTGAACAAATCTCTCGGCCAACCCATTTGTAGCCGGATGATATGGGGCAGATGTATAGTGTTTCACCCCATTCTTTTTCATGAATTTCTGGAATTCTTCTGACATGAACTGTGGTCCGTTGTCTGAACATATTTGCTCCGGCAACACATTCCTTGCAAATATGGTTCTTAGAACTGCGATCGTCTTCTCAGAGGTAGTGGTCGACATCTTAATCACTTCTGGCCATTTAGAATGTGCGTCTACTGCTATCAAAAACATGGAATCCATGAATGGACCTGCAAAGTCGATATGCACACGTTGCCATGGGGCTGAAGGCCATTCCCACGGATGCAGCGGTCCAATTGGAGGTGCATTTTGAACTTTTTGGCACCCTGAGCAGCTTTTAGTCAGATCCTCTATTTGTTCGTCGATACCTGGCCACCACACATAAGCCCTAGCAAGGCTTTTCATCTTGACTCCCCCCAGATGACCTTCATGCAATTCTTTCAGAACTCTCTCTCTTAATTTTGGAGGAATAATCACCCTTGTTCCATACATCAATGTTCCTTGACATACGGACAGCTGTTCTCGTCTGGCTGAGAATGCTGGTAACAGTGGTTCACCATGTGCTGGCCATCCCTTCACTGTCAAGTCGTAGACCCGAGACAGTGTCGGGACATTTCGGGTCTCTCTCTCAATACCCGCATTGGTGACTGGTAAGCATTCGATGATGGTCGAGTGAAATATCTCTACAGGGTCAACTGCCGGTGCCTCTTCTGCTGTAGGTAGTGGCAGGCGCGACAGCCCATCAGCATTACCATGTTGTTTTGTACCTTTGAATTCAATATCATATTGATGTGCCCCTAGGAAAAGGGACCATCTCTGAAGCCTCTGCGCCGTCATTACCGGAACACCCTTCTTAGGGTTGAAAATGGAAACCAACGGCTGGTGATCTGTCAGCAGTGTAAACTTTGGCCTTGCAGGTAATGGTTACATTTCTTAACTCCCCACACGAGGCTGAGAGCCTCCCTATCTATCTGAGCATAGTTGCGCTCAGCGGAGGTCAATGATCTGGATGCAAACGCGACTGGCCTTTCCGAGCCATCTGGAAACTTATGTGAGAGCACTGCCCCGATACCATATGGAGAAGCATCACAAGCTAAGCGAATAGGCAGCGTTGGGTTAAAGTGAGCCAACACTTCCTTAGAGGTGATCAGTGCTTTGCTCTTTTGAAAAGCCCGCTTACAATCATTGCTCCACTTCCATGGTATTCCCATTTGCAAAAGAGTGTTTAGCGGGTGTAACACCGTGGATAAATTTGGAAGAGACTTATGGTAATAGTTAACCAACCCGAGGAACGACCTCAACTGGGATACATTCTCCGGTGCAGGAGCTTTTACAACAGCTTCGATCTTGTCAGGTGACTTATGAAGCCCCGCCCGGTCAATGACGTGGCCGCAGTACGAGATTCGCTTTTGAAAGAACTCGCATTTCTGGCGATTAACTCTGAGCCCATATTCTTTCAATCTGATGAGCACCTGCTCCAAATTCGCGAGGTGATCGTTATCGTTATCTCCTGTAATCAGGATGTCATCCAGGTAGAATTGTGTGCCTGGAATTCCCTGCAATACCTGCTCCATGGCCCTTTGCCAAATCGCTGGAGCCGATGCCACTCCAAAAACCAGTCTATTATACCGATATAAGCCCTTATGCATGTTGATCGTGAGATACTGACGTGATGCTTCATCAACTTCCATCTGTAGGTACGCCTGCGCCAGGTCTATCTTAGTGAAGTGTTTCCCGCCAGACAGCGAAGCGAAGATATCTTCAATCCGTGGAAGCGGACATTGCACCGTGTGAAGAATCGGGTTAACAGTGATCTTGAAATCGCCACAGATGCGAACCTTCCCAGGTTCCCCCGGCTTGTTGCTCAATGAACGCTTCATGACAGGAACAATGGGTGTAGCCCATTCGCTCCAGTCCACCTTGGACAGTACCCCTGAACGTTCTAGCCCTTCCAGCTCTGCTTCCACAGCAGGTATTATCGCATAAGGCACCGGTCTGGCTTTGAAAAATTTTGGGTTTGCATGTTCTTCAACCTTGATGGTTGCCGTAATTCCTTTCAGTGTTCCAAGTCCTTGTTGGAACACCTCCTTAGCATCGTCTAAGATTTTGGACAGTCATTTAGGCTTGACGTCGTCCTCCTTACAGGCATCTACAGTCAGTGCTTGTATGGAATGCCAGTCCACATTTATTTGCCGGATCCATTCCCGTCCCAGTAGTGACAGACCTCCATCAGGTAACACATACAAGTCCATTTTCTGAAATTCTTTACCATTGTAGACTACGTTTACTTTTATCTTTCCTTTGGGGTATACTATTTGCCCTGTGTATGTTTTCAATACAATCTCTGTATCCCTCAGGGGAATGTGCGAGAATAACCTTTTGTAATCTTGCTTATTCATGACCGTTAATGCCGACCCAGTGTCCAATTCCATCTTCACTTGGACTCCTGCTATCCGAAGCGTGATCCAGATAGTTTGGTGGTCTGCTGTGTTACCCACATTATGTATTTTCAGACAACCCAGTTGCTTACTGCTGGAGTCTGAATCCATCTTCTGTTCATCCGAACTGTTCTCTGTCACCTTGTGTGCTTTTTTGTACTTCTCCTGCGGTGACTTTTTGCTGCTGGTCTTCTTTCCTGACCGGCATACTCTCGCTATGTGACCAAGTTTGCCACATTGCCTGCATTCTTTATCTTTGAACCAGCACTGGTTCTGGTCATGCGTTGTCCTTCCACAACTATAGCACTTTACTGTGCCCAATGCCATTTCATTGGTGCTGAATTCCAATGGCCTTTGCTGTATCTCTGCAGTGCCTCGTGCTGCTGCCTTGTGGGATGCTGCAATGCTGAAAGCTTTGTCCAGCGTAAGATCCTTTTCCTCCAGCAGTCGCTTCTGGGTTCCTTCCCTTAGGAGCCCACACACAAACTTATCTCTCAGTGCGTCTGCTAGTCCTGTTCCGAACTGGCAGTACTTTGATAACTTGTGCAGTTCTGTTAGGAATTCAGCATTGCTTTCTTCTTTAAGTTGAATTCTTTTGTAGAATTTAAATCGTTCCGCTATCAGCAGCGGCGTGGGGTTTAAATGCTCCTGCAGGATAGTAACAATATCCGCAAAACTCTTCCCTACCGGTTTGTCTGGTGTTACAAGGTTCCTTAATAACCCGTACGTCTTCGCACCCATTGAGTTTAATAGGGTTAGTGCTTTCTTATCCTCCGGTACCTCATTCACTGTACAGTAAACTTCGATGCGTTCCACATAAGTGGCCCAATCTTCCACATCGTTATCAAAAGCAGTGATGTTACCCGTTTTTGGCATCCTTGCTGAGTTTCTCCTTTGGATATTATTTTTTTTTTTCAATATGGCGGCTTGTCCCACGCTTGGCGGCTTTTCCCGCGCTTGTCTTCTTCCCCCGCCGACTCAAAATGGTGATTCCCACGCTGTTGCCGTCCACGCCTCCCAGTGGTCCTTTATTTTCCCCTGCGTTGCTGCTCTTGTTCCCCCGCCGCTCCCGCGGTCCCTGTGGCCATAAACGCTTTTCTGGCTGTTGCGCGTCTCTGCCCGATTGCAGTCTGGCCCCTGACACCGGCTGCGGTCGTGTTTTCCGCCCTTTTCATCGATTTCCCTCCCCTTCTCCCTGACAACTCGGCCGATTTCCCCCCCGTGCCGCTTGATCGGGCTTACCCGCCGCTGTCATAGAAGGGATGCTCACTGATGCTTGACTTCGTGGTCAGCAAACCGACCCGGGTTTCCGATGGCCTCCCGGCGATGCAGGATGTTGAGGGCGGATGCCCTTTTTCGATGCCCGTTCCTGAGGACGAAGCTTCCTTTGATGCAAAACTGCCGCAAGGTAAGATCAGACTCGTCACCACTGTTGAGTCTGTGGTTTCAATTGCAGTTATACTGAACAACAGGATACAGACTACAGAAGTAAGTAAACAGGTCTTTAGTGATTGAGGGTCAGGGCTGAACTGGGATACACTTTGCTCTGCAGGGTTTATAGACCGGTGTGGTCACCACCGGTACTACAATGTACAGGAGCCATCAAAAAGTAGTCCATCACCTTAAGGTATCCTCTTAAGGTGGTACAGGTTACATACACTACAGTCACAGAACTCTGGCACCTCCTGCAGCCAGGCCTCGAGCCTCAGATCAGGACAACCACTGCTCTCTCAGTGGCAGTCAAGGTCACCATCGCCCTCAATTTCTTTGCCAGTGGATCCTTCCAGTCTGCTGCAGGAGACATAGCTAACATCTCACAGTTCGCCGTCCATCACTGCATTCGGGAGGTCACAGAGACTCTTTCCAGAAGGAGAAGGGATTACATTTACTTCCTCATCAGAGAGAAGCAGGACGAGTGTGCATGTGGCTTTGCCAGGATAGCAGGCTTCCACATGGTGCAGGGCGCCATTGACTGCACCCATGTTGCTTTGCGGGCGCCCCGAAACAATCCTGAGGTCTTCCATAACCGCAAAGGCTACCACTCACTTAATGTGCAGTTGGTGTGCGACCACAGACAACAAATCCTCACCATCAATGCCCGCTATCCTGGCAGCAGCCACGATGCCTTCATCCTGCGCCAGACCGGTGTGCCAGCACTCTTCCAGCCACCACATCAAGCTCGCAGCTGGCTGGTCGGAGACAAGGGCTATCGATCTCCACCTGGCTCATGACTCCCCTCCGCAACCCCAACACTCCTGCCCAGCACTCATATAATGAGAGCCACGCCGCCACCAGGAACATCATCGAGCAGACCATTGGCCCGCTGAAGCAATGGTTCCGCTACCTTGACCGCTCAGGAGGAGTCCTCCAGTACTCGGCTGAGCAGGTGTCCCATGCTGCACAACTTTGCCATCATGAGGGCCCAGCCATTGCCACCAGGCATAGCCGCACCACCTCAGGAGGAGGAAGAGGGAGAGGAGGAGGAGGAGGAGGAGGAGGAGGAGCAACAGGAGGAGAAACAGCAGCGAGGAAGGAAGCAGCCACTCAATCTGCCTTCTGGAAGTGTGGTCCGCGACCGCCTCATCAGACTGCGGTTCCAATAAATTAAACCTCAGATCCCGATTGCTCACCACATCCCCATCATTCCATCCATTTCGTATACCATATCACAGCGCAAAGCTGAAATGAGAGAGAGCACAAATTCTACAAAAATCCATTACTGTAATAAATTTATCAACATTCAGTAAACACATATATACAACAATATTATCTAATCGCCTTGTGCAAACCCTTACTTCCCCTCTTTACAGTGCCTTTTCCTAATCTACTGTCCTTACGTAGTCTGTCTCCAGTGGCTGCAGCAGGGCTGGTGGAAGGCTGCTGAGTGTCGGTGCCAGAGATTACAGATGGCCTTGCAGGACGCCCTCGACCAGCTCTGAGCTTGGAAGGCCCGGTTGTACACTGCACCACCTTGGCATGGGTGGCGGCAGTCTGGCCTGGCTGGATGACAGGCAGTGACAAGGGCAATGGTGGAGTGGCAGTGGTGGGAGCAGGAATGCTGTCATCCTGAGAGAGGACAGCTGGTTCCTGAAAAGAAAAGAAAGACTTGCATTTATATAGCGCCTTTCACGACCACCGGACATCTCAAAGCACTTTACAGCCAATGAAGTACTTCTGAAGTGGAGTCACTGTTGTAATGTGGAACTGCAGCAGCTAATTTGCACACAGCAAGCTCCCACAAACAGCAACGTGATAATGACCAGATAATCAGTTTTTGTTATGATGATTGAGGGATAAATATTGTCCAGGATATTGACCCGCTCCACTGACCCACTGCCACTCCCCCGGGGCAGCACCTCAACATCCCTACCAATCTGCTGGAGCACAGATTGGTGGTCTGCTGCGACACCGTGAGATCCCTGGTGGGCTGTGGTGGACACAGCGATGATGGCAGCAGTCAGAGCTTGTGTGGCATCAAGCTGAGACTGCATGAGAGCAGTCTGAGACTCAATGGCAGCAACCATTGACTGCATTACAGCACTACAACATAGCGTGGCTTCTGCCTGTGCTGCAATGGATGCTGCCATATCACCCATGACACGCAGCATGAGGTCTGGGTCCCCACAGTCTTTCAGGGAGTCCACCATCCTTGGCAGACTGCAAAGGATGGGCTCCATGGTGTACGCAGAGCTCTGTGCAATGTTGGAGGCGTTCTCCTCCATGCTTCTTACCGTTGCCAGCAGGCGCTTGGGCACCCTTGCCATTGCACCTATCGTCTCGGTGTGCATGCCCATCACCCTTCTTGTGAACGCCTCCCCATCAAGGTCTTCATGTGAGTCCTGTGCAGCAGAACTCATGCGCGAACTCGCCCTCTGGTGAGCTGGTACCCGAGCTACCCTTTCCCCCTGGCCCTGCTGCAGCCCACTCATCCCCAGTGCATCACCCTGTGCAGATCCCTCTGCTAAACTTGCCTCTAAAGAACGCATAGTGCCAGTATCTGAGGTGGTGCCTGCGGGTGAGACATGCAGTGACGCGGTGCTTTCTTCCTCCTCCTCTTCTCCCACCTCACTCTCACTGGGAGGCTCAGGGACAGGCTGGTCAGCTGGTTGCTGATTACCTGAAAGCATAAAGGCACAAGACTCGCATTAAGGTGAGGGCAGGGGGGCAGGAAGCGAGCGAGGAATGCAAACAGAATAATGAGCTAGAAATTGGGAAAGGCTTGTGGTGTGAGGGGGAAGTGGGATGAGAGAAAGAGAGGGGATGAACATACTGTTGTTGCCCCCAACGGGGTCGACGTCACCGACGGCCACGGCACCCACCACCTGGTGCCCAATGACTCTCAGCACTCGCTCCTCCAGGTCTGTAAGCTGTTGGATGTTCGCTTCACCCCCACCTGTTTGTTGCTGCTCCCTCCTATTGTGGGTCAGCTTGGCCTGCAAGAGAAAGGAATGTGTGTGAGTGAGTGTGCAGCTATGTGTTTGGGAGATGTGCCTGCCATAGTTGAATAGCTGTAATTGTAGGCAAGGTGTAAGAAGTGGATGTGAGTTTTAGTAGGTGGAGATTCTTGGTGGGTGAGTGGTGGGGGAGTGGTGGTTTGTGCAGTGTGTACACACTGAGGTTCAAATGCTGGTATGTGGGACTTGTTGAAGCGTGTACTCACCCTGACCACCCGAGTGAAGTTTTTACGGCACTATGTGAGGATCCTGAGGACCACACTGCTGGCTGAGACATCCTGTGCCACTTCCCTCCACATTGCCCTGAAGACCTGGGGCAGTGGCCGGGAACAGCACTGCCCTCCTTTCGACTGCCGCAACCAATGCCGCCAATGCCTGGTCGCTGAAACGGCGAGCTCTCTCCCTGGGACTGGGATCAGCCATGTGGATAAGTGGTGTAGCTGTTGAGTTGCTTGGAGGTTGCCTTCAGAGCTAGCAATGTTGAGAATGAGGTTGTGCTGAATGATTGAACCTCCCCTTTAAGAACTGGAAGGAGCCAGTGTGAATGATGAATCCCGATTGGAGTGCACCTGAAATTGGTTATCGCTCAGTGGGTAGCATCCCGCTCTCTGTGTGTAGCGCCCTAAGTTAACTCTTGGAACGCTAACAATCAATTTAGCGTGAGGTCAGAAGGATTAGTGCCTGGCGCTAATTCTCCAACTTTTTCAAATTTAGTGCCCCAACCGGGGCGATGCCGAATTTCTAGCCCAATTTCTGCTTTGGAACCCTGAAACTGCACAAGCCTAGAAATGACTATTGGTGATAATATCGGACACTGAACACATTTGTGTATCATCCCTCTAACCGCTACTTTAATCCAGGTGTTAGCCCATTTGAAATAAGCAAATGATCTGATCGGTTCTGATAGTCTCAAGCTCTGGCTTCCAACTAATCGGATTGGTTGACAACTTCCGATTCCAGTGAAAATAAAAGTTGATTTTTCTGGTCAACAAGCTCACACATGGATTGAAAGGCTGAGCAAGAGCGAGACCGGGGTAGAGAGAAAAGAGGGAGAATGAGAGGGACAGAGAGAGAGAGAGAGAGAGAGAGAGTGAGACAGATAGGCTGAGACTGAGAAAGGAGAGAGCAAAAGAAATTCCAATGGAAACTTCAAAGTTTTGAGGGACAAACTGGGAATTATTACTGAAAGGTATCTCGTTGGAGGAACATGGAGAGTTTTAAACTATAATGTTGAATATGCAAAATATCCAAGTGGAGCTCCTTTCCAACTCCTGCCCCCTCCCTGAATACTCTCCTATCTTGTGCTTTGAGCAGAGTGCTGTCAGATATAACTTCTTTACTTGTCCTCTCTCTGAGCTCCTTTTCCATCTGTAATATCATAGAATCATAGACTGGTTACAGCACAGAAGGAGGCCATTTGGCCCGTCTAGCCCGTGCCGGCTTCTGCAAGAGCACTTCAGCTCGTCCCACTCCCCTGCCCTTTCCCCATAGCCCTGCAAATTTTTTTCCTCCAGGTAATTATCCAATTCCCTTTTGAAAGCCGTGATTGAACCTGCCTCCACCACCCTTTCAGGCAGTGCATTCCAGATCCTAACCACTCGCTGAGTAAAAAAGTTTTTCCTCATGTTGCCTTTGGTTCTTCTGCCAATCACCTTAAATCTGTGTCCTCTGGTTCTCGACTCTGCCACCAATGGGAACAGTTTCTCTCTATCTACTCTGTCCAGTGTTGAAGTGCCTTACTTCTTAGCTCTGGGTAATGACTCAATACACTCTTGGATTCGTCAGACGGACAGGCCTTTTATTTCACTTGCAAGGGGAATCAGCACCTCTACTCAAGGGGTGAGGCTACTATTCCAATGATACAGCGTAAGCGTTCCATATTTATACAGTGTAACAAACAAGTTTAATTGACATTCCTTTGTTCCTCTATCAGGATACATTTTAGATTAATCATCAGGTATTAATGACATATTGACAGAAGGATCCTGGACACATAAGTCAACCGTTAATCTATAACAGGGCATGAATCATGTAACCGGAGGTCCTCTTTAATCTTAATCATGTATTGGGAGGCTAGGTTTGCTTACGATTGCAAGTTGTCGGGTCACTGGGTACTTCAAAGGAACCCATTGTTTCACTTCTACATTCTCATTAGGTGGGCAGACATCTGTTCTTGGCTGTAATCCAAGTACGTGCAATAGCTCTAGTTACACATCGACTCTTGACCGGTGTCAAGTCTGAAAACTTTTACCCAGCAAGCACCTGAAATTAACCCCTTATAATATGTAGATTTCCTCATTCCCCCCTTTTGTCCTTTCTAAGGACAATCTATTTCGCTAAGTTTAAGAAATTCTACATCAAAGGTCTCACCCTTAATATCCTCATATTCAGGCATCATTGGCACTGGAGGGGTTGACGTCAATAAGGAAAAAACTTTGGTTGTTTAAAATTATTGTGTACAAATCAATAAACTAATTAGAATTATTATCATCACAATTGCAATTAAGACTTCCAAAATTTGCTTTCCTAGTGCTCCTCCCCATCCTGAAATCCAATCCCACATGGACCACTGTTCAGGTTGATGTAGTTTCTTTATGGCCTCCTTTATGTGGTTTACCAGGTTGGTGATATTTTCTGAGCTATCTGGAATATAGGTGCAACATTCGGTTTTTATGATTGCACATGTGCCCCCTTCTTTTGCCAACAAATAGTCCAGAGCCATGCGGTTTTGTAAGGCAACAGTGCGCAAAGCCACCATTTCTGCGTTTACATCACTAAGAGCATCAGCAGTATCATTGGCTATTTGTTCCATGTTTATAGATTCTCTTGCTAACTTCCCTGTTCCATACCAGGGAAATGCTACAGCAAAGAATCTTTCAGTTTCTGTAATGGCTCGTTTTACTCGTGTCCCAGGGTGGCTATCCAAAGATGAAATATGATGTATATAGGGCACTACATATCCCAAGTAACATGACCCAGTCCAACTTTGTGGTAACCAAGGGTATGCTCTATGCCCACAGATGAAATAGGTGTTATTATAGGCTTCAAATTTGTTCCATATCTGGTGCAAATAACTCATGTATACAAAGGTATTAACATGATGATAGTTATGCTTATTTAACAGTCTTCCACCTCTCCCTCCTTGTTTCTTAGCGGTCCTATTAACTTTTCTTTTCTGAGTAATTGATGTTGAAACGAGGGGTTGTGTAAAAGGATTATCACAAAACATTGACTTAGCTGTCAGGGCCAGTCCTCCTCTCGAATTACCATTACAGATAACCCCTCCGTTCGCAGTTCTGTCACTTGGTAATACAGTATCAGGGCATGTGACCCATAGCTTATCAAGCCTTTGTCCACTATCTTCTTCTACTATCTTACCCTGTCTTACCCTAAGATTTAGGGGTTGATACGGGGGTACCTGCATAGTATGGTCCTGGAGCTGGACTTTCATGGTCTCATTATAACATATAATATAAAAGAGATTTTTGGTTAAAAGTACACATTCTTTTATGCATGGTTTGCCTTGCAGAGGATCTGGGTAAATCCATATGGCAGTTTCAATTATTGTTGACAAAAAGAACAGTCTTGTTAAAGTCCAAATCCAGTTCATCTTGGCAGTGTATCGTCTTCAACTGATGCCTTCTTACAATGGGACGCATGTATCCATGTTGGTCGCTCCTTTACTTTCACAGCGGTGTTTGTGGTCAGGAGTACTTGGAAGGGTCCCTCAAATCTGGGTTGAAGGCTATTCTTTCGCTTGAAGATTTTTATGTAGACATTATCTCCTGGCTCGAAAGTATGGCACTTTCCTTCAGCGGGATCGACCTGGGCTTCCTTCACCTGTTGATGGAAACTAGAAATGCGTTTGGTTAGTGCAATGCAATAACTCAACATATCTTCCTCCATTTTATGAATATCCATTTGTTTAGCTGTTAAAGGTGCTGAAAAGGGCAATCTTTGTGGTCTTCCCATGACGATCTCGTGAGGCGACAATCCTGTAGTTCTGTTGGTAGCAGACCGCATTGTCATTAAAGCTATGGGTAACAGATCAACCCATTTAAGTCCAGTTTCTTTACACAGTTTTGCAAGCTTGTTTTTCAGCATCCCGTTATATCTTTCCACTAGTTCAGCCGACTGTGGATGATAACTGCAATGGAGGTGCTGGTTAATCTGTAAGGCTTTGCATAGTTCCTTAATCACTGTTCCCGTAAAATGGGACCCATTGTCACTTGACAGTTTTGCTGGTATCCCAAAGCGAGGTACAATGTCCTTCAATAAACATTTAGCAACAGTAGTGGCGTCACTCTTTCTACAAGGAAACGCTTCAATCCATCTTGAAAACATATCAACAATAACTAATACATATTTAAAGCTCATACACACAGGTAGTTCAATAAAATCCATTTGCAAGTGTACAAAAGGGCCCATGGAGTTTGGATGGGATGCGGGCTGTACCTTCTTTATTTTCCCTGCATTCATGGTCTGGCAGATAGTACAATTTTCACATATTTGTTTTGCCAACTTTGAGATTCCTGGTGCATGCCAGGTCTTGAGGATATAGTCCGCCATCCCCCCTTTGCCCGCATGGGTGAATTTATGAACACATCGGGCAATTGGTGATAGTAATGATTTGGGTGCCACCATGCGGCCGTCATGATGAACCCATAAGCCATCAGTGTTTTTAAAACAATGATTAACAACCCCTTCCTTTACTTCATCAGAACTGGCCCTATCTTGATGGGTCAGCACATCATCTAAGGACGGGGGCTGCGGTATCTCTGGCTTTTCCCTAACAGGGAAGGCTGAAACTTGTCGTTCAGTACTTGATATAGCTACTGATTTAGCAGCGCTATCTGCAGCAGCGTTTCCAAGCGCAACCTCGTCCAAATGCCCCGTGTGCGCTTGGCACTTAATAATTGCAATCTGTTTACGTCTCTGAATAGCTAGTAAAAGATTTTGCATTTCTTGAGCATTTTTAATCTGGGTTCCCGAGGAAGTCAGGTAACCGCGAATTTTCCAAATTTGTCATGCTCATGTCCAATAGTGGTCTGGTTATTTCTGAATAGTTCAATATTCATTGTCTACAATAGCCAGTCATTCCTAGAAAATGCTTCATTTCTCTTTTAGTTTTTGGCAACGATGTGTTGCAAACGACCTTTATTCTATCTGGTGTTAACTCCCTGTTTTAACAATGATTCCATCACTGGCTCAATTCCTTTTTCTGCTTTCTCTGACAATGGATACTGTGACCTTTTGGGTAATGGTGCAGCTGGATTAATTGTAACTTTATAGGGCTGTGCAGTCTAATAGTTAGGAGGTATTTTAAATTTAAAAACGGCTGATAATCTTGTCCTGTTTTATCATAGCAGGCCATGCAGTGCAATTTTGGATGCCATTTCCCTAGTTTCAGGGATTCCTGGTATTGTTTTATGGAGCTTGTAACGAATCCCCATGCTCCTAACAGACTGACAGGTTTGGGACTCAAACTTGGGTTGGCAATTTCCCATGCGTAAAGAACAGGGTGTTTTATTTCTGTTACTGGGTACTCATATGCCTTATCTACTTGGATTTCTACCACTACTCCTGATGGGGAGCAAATGATTGTAGCATTCATTTTGCACAGCAAGTCTCTTCCACATAAATTCATAGAGACATCACCTGATAACAGAAAGGAGTGTTCTTCCTCAAATTCTTCTACTTTTACTGTGAGGGGAGTCGATTGATTCAAGCATTGTAGTATTCCAGCCAATCCCGCTATCGGGGTCTTTTTCCCATTAATAGGCATTCCTTCAGAATATCCTTTCCCTAACACCGAAAAGGTTGCTCCTGTATCTACTAAAATGACATAGGTCTCCCAGCTATTTGCATTTTAATTTCAGGTTCGCTGCGTGAATTTAAAGAAACAACGGGCATTTGGTGGTCTGTGGCGCTTGGGGCTGCTGGTGTCAGTCAGTAATTCTGATCTCTATTTCTCCTAAATCCCTGTCCGTTTGTAGGGTAACCTCCTGACTGGTCCGAAAAAGGGTTATGGACAGTGAAATTAGGACCTTTATTCTCTAACGGAGGTCCATTATTGGAGGTTTGGTTCTGACGATTTTTCGCAGGGCATTGGTTTGCCCAATGTCCGGGTTGTCCGCAATTGTAACAATTACCAGATCATCCATACCCTCTTACTCTACCACGTCTTCCTCTATATTCCCCTCTATTCATCCTTCTATAGTTACCTTATTATCCTACCATAATAGAGGAGAAAGGTGTTTCTTCGGGGTAATTTTTTTTTCTTCTGACTCAGCAAACATAGAGGCAGTCTTTTTATCTGGCTGTTCTCTATTTCTCTCTTGTCCGTTAAACATTCCTCGAGACAAGTCATTCTTTCTATGTTAAATGAACCATCTGAGGGAAAGGGTCTAGTCTTATTTACAGTCCATTTGGACCAGTTCGGTGGGTGATCAATGGATGATTGACCAGTTCTTTAACATAAAGGCTGCTGGCGAGCCTTTCTCGGGTGGCTTACTGATGCTAGCACCCATTGTAGCAGCTTAAATGGTTTACTTAAAACAATCTAAACTCCCGTGACAATCCGTGATCTGCGTTGTACGCCCCTACAGATCAGATTAATAAACTATACATACGTATCAAAATTACAGTCACATCCAATCTTCTTGGTCTTTACTTCAAATCAGTGTCACAAAGTCCTTGACCATTTGTCACTCCGAGTGCCTTTAGAGTTTCGGTGCCTACTTTATGGTCCCGGCCTTCACGTGGGGCATTTGCCCTCTTAATAACCGGCCTGAGGCTAGGCGACTGAAACTCAGCACTTCCCGACTGAATTTAGTCAACTGACTGCAACAAGGTTTTTTTTTAAATATTTACAACACATTAAGACATATCCTTATGCTTTAAAACTCGAGGGTTCTCAACCCTCGTGGAAGGTATTTCTAACTGGGGAAAATACTGAATCCACAATAACTTAGTGGATCATGTAAAAGACATCACTATTTTCTCAACCATACATTCCGCCGCGGGACTCACTTCCCCAGCTTGGGTCTTTTCCAACCCCTTCTGCAGTTTTTTTTTTCAGCTTAAATATTTTAGTTAAAACATACAACAATTCCGTAACACTCTATGATCTGCGTGGGACGCCTCTACAGATCAGACATGACTAAACATTAATACATATAACAATAAACAATAAACAATACACTTGTTAAACAATAACCAAAGTGTTACTAAATCCCCAACCTATGCAGCCTTACTGGACAAAGTTGATTGATAATAACAAGTAGTTAAATACTCACTCTCATAAACATTAAACATTGACACTGTGTTTCAGACAATCGCCCACTCTTCTTCCCTCTACCCTACTCCCTTTAGCCAAATCTTTAGCAAAAAGGGCCTTCAATTTGTCCCAACTAACTTCACCCACTCTTCTCTCCTTCTACCCTACTCCCTTTAGCCAAATCTTTAGCAAAAAGGGCCTTCAATTTGTCCCAACTAACTTCAAGCTGGAACCTTGCTAGTTCAATCTCCAATAAATCGCTAGCTCCTTAGTTAAATCAAATTCCTGACTTAGCCTTCTCTCTCAGTAAGCTGGAACCCTGCTAGTTCAATTTCCAGTAAATCGCTAGCTCCTTAGTTAATCAAATTCCTGACTTAACCTTCTCTCTCTGGTACCTTTATTTCAGCGCTTCCTAAAGTCCTTTTCTGCACGATCCTGTTCGCGGGGCGTCAGCGCCTCATGGCTGATCCTCTGTTCCGTTTCTGAAAGGGAAGCAGTCACAACGGCAGTTTAACCTCCGAACCTTGTGAGTCAATTACCCGATGGCAGTACTGTCCAATGGAATAAACAGACTATGCGCAGCTATGCTTCTGGCAGGGAAAGTCCCAAAAATGTGGCAAAACACCACCTTCGGCCGATGGGATTTTTCCTAACCGAGCAACGTACTCGGCGTCTGTTAACTCACCAATTGGTACAGCAAGCCATCTCGGTGAAACCTCCAAATTGTTGAAGTGCCTTACTTCTTAGCTCTGGGTAATGACTCAATACACTCTTGGATTCGTCAGACGGACAGGCCTTTTATTTCACTTGCAAGGGGAATCAGCACCTCTACTCAAGGGGTGAGGCTACTATTCCAATGATACAGCGTAAGCGTTCCATATTTATACAGTGTAACAAACAAGTTTAATTGACATTCCTTTGTTCCTCTATCAGGATACATTTTAGATTAATCATCAGGTATTAATGACATATTGACAGAAGGATCCTGGACACATAAGTCAACCGTTAATCTATAACAGGGCATGAATCGTGTAACCGGAGGTCCTCTTTAATCTTAATCATGTATTGGGAGGCTAGGTTTGCTTACGATTGCAAGTTGTCAGGTCACTGGGTACTTCAAAGGAACCCATTGTTTCACTTCTACATTCTCATTAGGTGGGCAGACATCTGTTCTTGGCTGTAATCCAAGTACGTGCAATAGCTCTAGTTACACATCGACTCTTGACCGGTGTCAAGTCTGAAAACTTTTACCCAGCAAGCACCTGAAATTAACCCCTTATAATATGTAGATTTCCTCACCAGATCCCTCATGATTTTGAACACCTCTATCAAATCTCCTCTCAACCTTCTCTGCTCTAAGGAGAACAACCCCAGCTTCTCCAGTCTATCCACATAACTGAAGTCGCTCATCCCTGGAACCATTCTCGTAAATCTTTTCTGCACCCTCTCTAAGGCCATCACATCCTTCCTAAAGTGCGGTGCCCAGAATTGGACACAATACTCCAGTTGAGGCCGAACCAGTGCAGCATAACTTGCTTGCTTTTGTACTCCATGGGCTCGAATTTCCAAGCCCCGTGGAGGCGGGTTTGGAGGCGGGAGTGGTGGGAAAATTGCAGAATCGGGGGGCACGAACCCATCCTGCCCCCAACCCGCTTCCATGCCAATGTCCCAGGTAGTTAACAGGCAGTTTTTTGCCTAATCCCTATTTTTAGCCCTGAAGTGTGGGCTTCCCAACGGCTCTGAACCACGCCAAGTTAGCGAGGTGGATCGTCGGTCTGAAGGGGTTGGAAGGGTCGAGATGTCCAGTGTGCAGGTGAGTGATGGGTGCATGTGTGCAGAGGTAAGTGTGTGAGGTAAGTGTAAAGTGTTTTAATAAGTTTTACTTACCTTTACTTTCTCCTGCAGGCTTCCTTCCTTCAGTTCTCCGGAGTCCCTCAGTTCACCGGCACAGAAAGCAGAATGGCCGCTGAACTGTCAAAAGCTGCAGCCTCTGCTTTCTGGTCTGGAGAGATCTCTAACTGAGTCTGAGTAGAAGGACTCAAGTTAGAAGACAGATTGTCAGTGTTTGACAGCTTCACAGAGCTGTCAAACGCTGATTTTTCATCTGTCAACAGCTCTTGACAGATGAAATTGTGATGAAATATGTCATTCATCAGACTCTGTATTTAACTACATATATTGTATTGCCTGCTCCTGTGTTTGTATTGCCTGCTCCTGTGTTTTACCTTGTATTGTATATAGTGCACCGCCCCCTTTCTCCCCATTGGGTGTGTCGGCTCCGCCCATACCTGGCCCTACTTAAGACAAGCCCAGGCTTGTCTTGCAGCAGAACAGCAGAATGCTAGGTGAAGCTAGGTGAAGACACAGGCATCTTTCTTTGCTAATAAAAGCCTTGTTTTATCCAGTTAACTTTGAGCCTTGAAGTTATTGAGGCGCATCAATTTTATTAGCAAACTTTCAACGATGGACCAACTTTTGAAACCGGAACGCTTGGATTTGGACCCGCATGCTTCGGATGCATCGGCACAGTTTGGACACTGGTTCCAGTGCTTGGAATTTTTTATGGCCAACTCCGAAGCCGTCACAGCCTCTAAAGCCACCGGAGATGTGAAACTCGGGATCCTGCAGAATCGGGTAAGCCACCGGGTTTTTCCACTCATCCAAGACGCCGCCACCTACCTGGATGCCTGCAACATTCTAAAGGCCCACTATCAGCGGCCTACCAACGAGGTGTACGCCAGGCATCTGCTTGCTACCTGCACACAGCGATCCGGAGAGTCGCTAGAGGACTTTCTAGTCACCCTAAAAGTGCTTGGCAAAGACTGCAAATGCAAAGACGTGAAAGCCACGGTATACACAGACGAGCTTATTCAGGATGCCTTTATCGCAGGCCTTAGCTCTAATTACATCCGGCAGAGACTGCTAGAGAAGACGGGTCTAGATCTGACACAGGCTGTGGACACAGCGCGATCGCTGGATGTGGCTCAGAAGAACTCTGACTCCTACTCTTCAGGCCGCGTGGCCCACGCCGCCTCGTACGCACCAAGGGCGCCACCATGTTGGAAGACATCTTCCCTGCCCAGTAGCCCAACACCGTCGGGGCCCTGCTCTCCCCCCAGAAGCCCTACGACCGCCGCGACGCATCGGGGCCCCAAATGCTACTTCTGCGGGCAGCCGAAGCACACCAGGAACCTGTGCCCGGCGAAAGGCACCACCTGCTATAAGTGCGGTAAGAAGGGACACTTTGGGAAGGTGTGCAGAGGGAACCCCGCAGGCAAATCCGCCACCGCCGCGTGCGCGCCGTGGGAGCGGCCATCTGGGACGCCATCTTGTCCGACCTCGTGGGGTCCGCCATCTTGCGAGCATACATCGTGGACGCCATCTTACCCGGCCTCGTGTGGCCCACCATCTTGTCCCGATCAGGGCCCTACAGTGGCGTCGATCACAGTGGACCAGTCCAGACCGCACCCACTATCCAAATCGATGGTGGACATCGAGGTAAACGGGTGCAAGGTTAAATGTTTAATTGACAGCGGGAGCATGGAGAGCTTCATTCACCCTGGTCTGGTACAACGACTCTCTCTAACTATAGTCCATACTCAAGGCACGATCTCTATGGCCGACAAAACCCAGATATCGACTATTGTGGGTTACTGCGCGGTACGATTGTCCGTTAAAGGCACTGTATATAATAATTTTAAACTGTTCATTATGAAGGATTTATGTGTGAGCGTGATCTTGGGCCTGGATTTTCAGTGCCACCACCAAAGCATCACGCTCAATTTCGGTGGGACCCAGCCGCCCCTCACAGTGTGCGGTCTGGCTACCCTGAAGGTAAAGCCGCCTTCGCTATTCGCAAACCTTACCCCTAACTGCCGGCCAATAGCGACCAAAAGCAGGAGGTACAGCTGGGAGGACAGGCGGTTTATCGCGACCGAGGTAGACAGGCTCCTGAGGGAGTGCATTATTGAACGCAGCAACAGCCCGTGGTGCGCCCAAGTGGTGGTGGTGAGGGGTAGCGAGAAGAAGCGGATGGTGATTGACTATAGTCAAACAGTCAACATCTATACCCAACTAGACGCCTACCTGCTACCCCGCATATCCGAGGTGGTGAACCAAATCGCCCAATACCAGGTGTTCTCCACTATCGACCTCAAGTCAGCGTACCACCAGCTCCCTATCAGACCAGAGGACCGTTCATACACCGCCTTCGAGGCAAACGGACGCCTCTACCAGTTCCTCAGAGTCCCCTTTGGGGTGATGAATGGGGTCTCGGTCTTTCAGAGGGAGATGGACCGCATGGTCGATGACCACCACTTGCAGGCAACCTTCCCCTATCTCGACAACGTCACCATCTGCGGCCACAACCAACAGGACCACGACTCAAATCTCGCGAGGTTTCTGAAAACCGCACAAAAACTCAACCTCACTTACAACGAGGACAAGTGCGTTTTCAACACCACGCGCCTCTGCATACTAGGCAGCATGGTGGAGAATGGGGAAATCGGACCAGACCCCGACCGATTGCGCCCCCTACGGGAGCTGCCCCTGCCCAACACTCCCAAAGCCCTGAAAAGGTGCCTGTGGTTATTCTCGTATTATGCCCAATGGGTCCCTAACTACTCCGATAAAGCCCGCCCCCTCTTGAAAGCATCCTCTTTCCCGCTCTCTGCTGAGGCCCATGCTGCCTTCAAAAGCATTAAGCAGGATATTGAGTGGGCCACGCTACAGGCAGTGGACGAGAACACTCCATTTCAAATGGAAAGTGATGCGTCTGACTTTGCCTTGGCGGCCACCCTCAACCAGGCGGGGCGGCCCGTAGCTTTCTTCTCGAGGACCCTCCAGGGGCCCGAGATCAGACACTCCTCCGTGGAAAAGGAGGCCCAAGCCATCGTGGAGGCAGTGCGCCACTGGTGGCACTACCTAGCCGGCAAACGCTTCACCCTACTTACCGACCAGCGGTCGGTAGCGTTTATGTTCAATAATAAACAGAGGGGGAAGATTAAAAATGATAAGATTCTTAGGTGGCGGATCGAGCTCTCCACCTTCGAGTACGACATCATATACCGGCCGGGGGCCCTTAACGAATCCCCCGACGCCCTCTCACGAAGGATGTGTGCCAACGCCACCGGGGATCGGCTACAGACCCTCCACAACAACCTCTACCACCCAGGGGTCACACGGCTGTTCCACTTCATAAAGTCCCGCAACTTACCCTACTCGATTGAGGAAGTCCGGTCTCTGGCCAGGAACTGCCGCACTTGCGCTGAGTGCAAGCCTCGGTTCTACCGCCCTGATAGAGCCCACCTAATCAAAGCTACACGGCCCTTTGAGCGGCTTAGCTTAGATTTCAAGGGCCCCCTCCCATCAGTCGACCGCAATGTTTACTTCCTGAACATTGTGGACGAATACTCCCGTTTCCCATTCGCCTTCCCCTGCCCAGACATGACCAGCGCCACGGTCATTAAATGCCTCAAAAGCCTGTTCTGCCTGTTCGGAATGCCAAGCTATATCCACACGGATAGGGAGGCGTCCTTCATGAGTGAAGAGCTACGCCAGTACATGCTGTCCAAGGGGATTGCCACGAGCTGTACCACCAGCTACAACCCCCGGGGTAACGGTCAGGTGGAGCGAGAGAATGGGACAGTATGGAGGGCAGTCACTCTAACTCTAAGGACCAAGGGTCTCCCTATCTCCCGCTGGCAGGAAGTCCTCCCAGATGTGCTCCACTCAATACGGTCACTATTGTGTACCGCCACTAATGCCACGCCTCATAAGCTAATGTTTGTGTTTCCCCGGAAATCCACCTCAGGCGTATCCATACCGTCATGGCTCTCCACCCCAGGTCCGGTACTTTTGCGGAAGCATGTGAGGGGCCACAAGACGGACCCTCTCGTGGAGCCAGTGCACCTGCTCCACGCCAACCCACAATATGCGTATGTCCGGCACGCCGACGGACGGGAGGACACCGTGTCCATAAAAGACCTCGCCCCAGCTGGTAACAACAGCAACAACGACAACGACTACAACAACAACAGCAACAACGACAACAACCACAACAACTATTACCCACCCACTCCACCCACTATTCTTTCATCACCCCTGGAAGAGCACCAGCCAACGGTACCCTCACCACCTACTCCTTCAACAACCCCGGTGGCACCCCCGGCAGAGACCCAGGAGGTCACCTGGGACACCCAGCCGGCACCCGCGGCACCGCAACCGTTACGTCGGTCACAGAGGACTATCACACCCCCGGACAGACTAAATCTGTACAAGGGGTGAATGTGATGAAATATGTCATTCATCAGACTTTGTATTTAACTACATATATTGTATTGCCTGCTCCTGTGTTTGTATTGCCTGCTCCTGTGTTTTACCTTGTATTGTATATAGTGCACCGCCCCCTTTCTCCCCATTGGGTGTGTCGGCTCCGCCCATACCGGGCCCTACTTAAGACAAGCCCAGGTTTGTCTTGCAGCAGAACAGCAGAATGCTAGGTGAAGACACAGGCATCTTTCTTTGCTAATAAAAGCCTTGTTTTATCCAGTTAACTTTGAGCCTTGAAGTTATTGAGGCGCATCAGAAATGTCAATCACTGACGTCACCAGTAACCAGGTGTCCCTTAATTGGCCTGCTGAGCCCGCTGGGCGGGCTTAACAAGGTCAATCAAGGGAAAATAGCATGGGTTGGCCACAAGTCGATGGAGGCGGGACTACAACCCAAAAAGTGGGAGTCCCGCCTCCATCACGTCCCCATTGATAAAATCCAGCCCCATGTCTCTAATTATGAAGCCCAGGATCCCGTAAGCTTTTTTAACCACTTTCTCAACCTGCCCTGCCACCTTCAATGATTTGTGCACATATACCCCATATCCTATTAATAATTTAGCAAATTCCTATACTTTGGGAGAAGAATCAGTACCACCAGCAGCCTGGCTCAGGTGGGAGTGTCTCAGAGCCAGTTTAGAATCTTGTGGGTTCAAATTCCACACCTGACATGGGTTTATAATCTAGACTGACATTCCAGTGCTACCTTGTGGGAGGTGCTGTTCTTCAGTTAAGCTGTTAAACTGAGGCCTGTGATGGGTACTAACCCAAGGCTGTGACTGACTGCGGTGATGGGTGTTAACCCAAGGTTATGATTGCCTCCAGTGATGGGTATTAACCCAAGGCTGTGACTGACTCCAGTGATGGGTGTTAACCCAAGGTTATGATTGTCTCCAGTGATGGGTGTGGTGTATGTAACTTGTTCCACCTTAAGAGAACTTAAACCTGTTCCACCTTAAGAGATGTACTACTTTCTCTGGCTGCTGTATACGGTAATACCGGTGGTGACCACACCGGTATATAAGTGCTGTGTAGTAATTTGCTGAGTAGTTCAGCCCTGACCTTCGACTAGTAAAGACCTGTTAAAGTTATTCTTGTGGTCTGTGTGCAGTGATTCATATTAATCATAACTGGAACACACAGACTTAACAGTGGCGACGAGTACGATCTTACCCTGCGGCAGAGATACATCCAAGGCAGTTTAACGGGCGTCGAGAAGAGGCATCCGCCCTCATCATCCTGCTGAGAAAAGACTCGGGTCTGAAGAGCAAAGGAAGAATCCTGACACGAAGCCTTCCATCAGCGACAGGCAGTGATCATCCCTTCTACCACGGTGGTGGGTAAGCCGATCAGCGACGAGCAACAAGTCGGCCACGTTGGCTGTGGAGTAGGGGAGGGAAAACGGAGGATATAAGGGCGGAGAACTCGACCACGGCCGGGGAAAAGAGCCAGACAGAAGTCGGGGCCAGAGGCGCTGAGACTGGGGCAGCGTAAGGCACGGGAGCCGCGGTGAATGCAAATGCAGCCGGTGTAAAAGACGGGGCTGCAAGCGGGCTGGGAGACGCAACAGCGTCGAGAGAGAGCTCGACCGCGACCGGTGAAAAAGGCCGGGCAGCTACCGAGGCCGCGAGGCGCAGCGACCGGGACAGCGTAAGGCGCAGGAGAAAATTTAAAAAAACGCAGAGAACTCAGCCGCAGCCGGTGGAAAGGACCGGACTGCAAGAGGGGCTGGGAGGCACGAATTGAGAACCGCTGGGGAGGCGCGAACGGCAGCAATACGGCAATCGCCATTACAGCCAGCGGGGGAGAAAGGCAAATGCGGGAAGCCGCCATTTTCGTAGGCGGGGGAAGAAGACAAGCACGGGAAACCGCCATTTTAAAATAAAAGAAAAAATAAATAAAAGAAAATTTTTTTTTGTTTCTCAAGAAGATTGCAAGGATGCCTAAGCGTGGTAACATCAACGATTTCGATGCCGATGTTGAAGATTGGGCCACGTATGTAGAACGCATAGAAGTTTATTGTAAAGCAAATAAGATATCAGATGAGGATAAAGCACTAACCTTATTAAACTTAATGGGTGCGAAGACATACGGGCAATTGAAACACCTTCTATCACCAGAGAAACCGGCGGATAAGACTTTCGCGGATATTGTTACCGTCCTGAAAAATCATTTAAGCCCCACGCCGCTGATGCTAGCGGAACGATTTAAATTTTACAGCAGAAAGCAGCTGAAAGATGAAAGCAATGCTGAATTTTTAATTGAATTGCGTAAGCTAGCAAAGTACTGTCAGTTTGGAACAGGACTAACAGATGCGCTAAGAGATAAATTTGTCTGTGGATTGTTAAAAGAAGAGACACAAAAGCGACTGCTTGAGGAGAATGAGCTGACGCTTGATAAAGCTGTCGCTATGGCAGCATCGCACGAAGCCGCAGCGAGAGGCACGGCGGTAATGCAGCTACGGTCACCGGAACTCAGCACAAATCAAATGGTCTTGGGTACAGTAAAATGTTATCGTTGTGGAAAGACAACGCACGATCAGAACCAGTGCTGGTTCAAAAATAAGGAATGCAGAAAATGTGGCAGGCTTGGTCACATAGCTAAAGTATGCCGGTCAGGAGAGAAGAGCAGCAACAAAAAGTCACCGCAGGGAAAGTACAGAAAGGTACACAAGGTGACAGAGAACAGTTCGAACGAACAGAAGTCAGATTCAGACGCCAGCAGTAATGAACTGGGTAGCTTAAGAGTACACAACGTTGGTAAGGAAGCAGACCTCCAGACAATTTGGGTCACACTTCAGATAGCAGGAGTCCAAGTGAAGATGGAATTGGACACTGGATCGGCATTGACGGTCATGAATAAGAAAGATTACAAAAGGTTATTCCAACATATTCCCCTACGGGATACGGAGATTGTATTGAAAACATACACGGGGCAAAGAGTATACCCCATCGGAAAGATAGAGGTAAAGGTGGTCCACAAGGGCAAAGAAAGCCGAGGAATGGACTTATATGTGCTACCTGAAGGAGGTCCCCCACTACTGGGACGGGAGTGGATTAGAAAAATGAATATGGACTGGCATTCCTTAAAAGCACTAACGGTAGATGCCAGGGAAACAGATGTCAAACCTAAACGATTGTCCAGAATATTGGACGATGCTAAAGAGGTGTTCCAGCAGGGACTGGGAACACTGAGAGGAATTACGGCAAACATCAAGATTGAAGAACATGCACAACCAAAATTTTTCAAAGCCAGACCGGTACCCTATGCGATACAACCTGCTGTGGAAGCGGAGCTGGAAGCGCTAGAACGTTCAGGAGTACTGTCTAAGGTAGACTGGAGTGAGTGGGCTACGCCCATTGTTCTCGTGATGAAACGTCCTTCGAGCAACAAGCCGGGAGAACCAGGGAAGGTTCGCATCTGTGGAGATTTCAAGATCACTGTTAATCCGGTGCTTCACACGGTGCAGTATCCGCTTCCGCGGATTGAGGATATCTTCGCTTCATTGTCGGGCGGGAAACACTTCACCAAGATAGACCTGGCGCAGGCGTACTTACAGATGGAAGTTGAGGAAGAGTCACGCCAGTACCTCACGATCAACACGCATAGAGGCTTGTACCGGTATAATAGACTGGTTTTTGGAGTGGCATCGGCGCCAGCAATTTGGCAGAGGGCCATGGAGCAGGTATTACAGGGAATTCCAGGCACACAATGTTACCTGGACGATATTCTGATTACAGGAGAGGGTGACGAGGAACACCTCGCAAATTTGGAACTGGTGCTCATCAGATTGAAAGAATATGGACTTCGAGTTAATCGGCAGAAATGTGAGTTCTTTCAGAAGCGGATCTCGTACTGTGGCCATGTCATTGACCAGGAGGGACTTCATAAGTCTCCTAACAAGGTCGAAGCGGTTGTGAAGGCTCCCGCTCCGGTTAATGTATCTCAGTTGAGGTCGTTCCTAGGATTGATTAACTATTACCATAAGTTTCTGCCAAATTTATCCACGGTACTACACCCGCTGAACGCTGTTTTGCAGATGGGAGTACCATGGGAGTGGAGCGAGGACTGTAAGAAGGCCTTTCGCAAAAGCAAGGAATTGATAACCTCAGAGGAAGTGTTGGCTCACTTCAACCCAACACTGCCTATTCGTTTGGCTTGTGATGCTTCTCCATATGGTATTGGGGCAGTACTCTCACACAAGTTGCCAAATGGCACGGAGAGGCCAGTCGCGTTCGCATCCAGATCATTGACCTCCGCTGAGCGCAACTATGCTCAGATAGATAGGGAGGCTCTCAGCCTTGTGTGGGGAGTAAAGAAGTTTAATCATTACCTGCAGGGCCAAAAGTTTACGCTTCTGACAGACCATCAGCCGTTGGTATCCATTTTTAACCCTAAGAAGGGTGTGTCGGTGATGACAGCACAGAGACTCCAGAGATGGTCCCTTTTCCTAGGGGCACATCAATATCAGATAGAATTCAAAGGTACAAAGCAGCATGGTAATGCTGATGGGCTGTCGCGCCTGCCACTACCTGAAGAAGAGGAGACAACGAAGGTTGACCCTGTTGAGTTATTTCACTCGACCATCATCGAGTGTTTACCAGTCACCAGTGCAAGTATTGAAAGAGAAACCAGGAACGACCCGACACTGTCCCGAGTCTACGAGGTGACAGTGAAGGGATGGCCAGCACATGGTGATTCTCTGTTACCGGCATTCTCGGCAAGACGAGACCAGCTGTCCGTCTGTCAAGGAACATTGATGTATGGAACGAGAGTGATTATTCCTCCTAAGTTAAGGAAAAGAGTTCTAAAGGAACTGCATGAAGGTCATCTGGGGGGAGTCAAGATGAAAAGCCTTGCTAGGGCTTATGTGTGGTGGCCGGGTATCGACCAACAGATAGAGGAGCTGACGAAAAGCTGCTCAGGGTGCCAAAAAGTGCAAAATGCACCTCCGATTGCACCACTGCATCCATGGGAATGGCCTTCAGCCCCATGGCAACGCGTACATATTGACTTTGCTGGTCCATTCATGGACTCCATGTTTCTAATTGCGGTGGATGCACATTCTAAATGGCCAGAAGTGATCAAGATGACTACCACTACTTCAGAAAAGACAATTGCGGTGTTAAGAACGATATTCGCAAGGAACGGATTGCCAGAACAAATATGTTCCGACAACGGACCACAGTTCGTGTCAGAAGAATTCCAAAAATTCTTAAAGAAGAATGGGGTGAAACATTATACCTCTGCCCCATATCATCCGGCTACAAATGGGTTGGCCGAGAGATTTGTACAAACATTCAAAAAGGCAATAAAGGCCATGAGCGAAGATCAGATTCCACTACAGCATAAGGTGGACAAGTTTCTACTGGCATATCGAAACGCCGCTCATGCAGTGACAAACCAAAGTCCTGCCATGATGTTTTATAACAGGAGGTTGTGGTCCAGGTTGGGCTTGTTAAAACCAAATGTGCGGAGAGAAGTTGAAAACAAACAGTTCCAGCATATAAATAACAAGACCACTCGGAGTTTCGAGGTAGGACAACCAGTGTTGGCCAGGGACTATGGAAACGAGAAATGGCAATCCGGAACAATTCGGGCCAGACAAGGACCCCTGATGTACACAGTAGATGTTGGTAAAAATGTAATACGGCGTCATGCTGACCAACTGGTGGAATCGAGAACAAGGGTCGAACCCATGGTTACGACAGAGACAACCGTGGAAGAAGTTAGTGAACCTGAAGCATCTACCTCGGCAGTGAATGTACCTGATGATGATGTCCAAGACATAAGAGACCAACTAGAGGAGTCACCTCAGCAACAAGAATCAGAGACCCCTGAAAGGCGTTATCCAACTCGAATCAGGAGGCCTCCTGAGAGGCTGAACCTTTGAACTGTTTCTACATGAAGTTGTATATGTGTATATGTTATTATGTTATGTTAAATGGGGATATAACTGTTAAGCTAAAAAGGGAGGATTGTGGTGTATGTAACTTGTTCCACCTTAAGAGAACTTAAACCTGTTCCACCTTAAGAGATGTACTACTTTCTCTGGCTGCTGTATATACGGTAATACCGGTGGTGACCACACCGGTATATAAGTGCTGTGTAGTAATTTGCTGAGTAGTTCAGCCCTGACCTTCGACTAGTAAAGACCTGTTAAAGTTATTCTTGTGGTCTGTGTGCAGTGATTCATATTAACCATAACTGGAACACACAGACTTAACAATGGGTATTAACCCAAGGCTGTGACTGACTCCAGTGATGGGTGTTAACCTAATATCGTGATTGCCTGCTGTCATGGGTATTAATTGAGGCCGCAACAGCCTGCGGTGGTGGGTTTGAACCAGAGGCCACAGCTGCCTGCAGTGGTGGGTGCTAACCCTTGGCTATGCTGCCAACTACGGCCGGTTTAACTCATGGTCATGGCTACCTGATGTGGTGGGTACTAACCCTCTGTGGGGAAGAGGGGAAACCGAGGGAGGGGAAGAGGGGAAACCGAGGGAGGGGAAGAGGGAAAACCAAGGGCGGGGAAGAAGGGAATCTGAGGGCGGGGAAGAGGGGAAACTGAGGACAGGGAAGAGGGGAAACAGAGGGAGGGGAATAGGGAAAATTGAGGGCGGGGAAGAGGGGAAACCGAGCGAGGGGACAGCACACTCAAGGACTTTGGAGAGGAAATGGAAGTTGGCGATGGGGCCAGATCCCCCCAGATCCTTTTATATTCCTCCTTTTTGTGTATTTATCCCCTTCTCCTTTAAATGAAGTTTCCATCTCTACCTCAATAGCCTCATGTGGTGAAGGATTCCATGGCCGAATAGCGTCGTGTTCAAGAACCTTCCCTCTTGGTTCTTCTAGTGAGAATCCTTGGTTTATGTTCCGTAGTTCCCCACTTGCCCATCAGTGGAAACAATCTCTCACTATTTACCCACATTAAAGTCCCCAGGTTTCACTGACCCCCTTTATTTGGCTGCTCCAGGCTCTGCACTCACCATCTGCTGCTGCTCCAGGCTCTGCACTCACCATCTGCTGCTGCTCCAGGCTCTGCACTCACCATCTGCTGCTGCTCCAGGCTCTGCAGGAAATATTGGTCCCCACTCCCATCCCCACCCCATTCTCCCCCCCACTTGAGCCTCAATCCCCCGACCCAGTGTTCCCTTCTCTCCCCCATCCCCAGTTTCCCTCTCTTCCCGAGCCCCATACCCCAGTCTCCCCTCGAGCTCACATTCCCCAGTCTCCCTCTCTCCCCGAGCCCCATTCCCCAGTCTCCCTCTCCCCGCGAGCCCCATTCCCCAGTCTCACTCTCCCCCCGAGCTCACATTCCCCAGTCTCCCTCTCCCCCCGAGCCCCATTCCCCAGTCTCCCTCTCCCCGCAAGCCCCATTCTCCAGTCTCCCTCTCCCCCCGAGCCCCATTCTCCAGTCTCCCTCTCCCCCCGAGCCCCATTCTCCAGTCTCCCTCTCCCCCCGAGCCCCATTCCCCAGTCTCCATCTCCCCCCGAGCACCATTCCCCAGTCTCCCTCTCCCCCGAGCCCCATTCCCCAGTCTCCCTCTCCCCCCGAGCTCCATTCCCCAGTCTCCCTCTCTCCCCGAGCCCCATTCTCCAGTCGCCCTCTCCCCCCGAGCTCACATTCCCTCTCCCCCCGAGCTCACATTCCCCAGTCTCCCTCTCCCCCGAGCCCCATTCCCCAGTCTCCCTCTCACCCCGAGCTCACATTCCCCAGTCTCCCTCTCCCCCCAAGCCCCATTCCTCAGTCTCCCTCTCGCCCCGAGCTCACATTCCCCAGTCTCCCTCTCCCCCGACCCCCATTCCCCAGTCTCCCTCTCCCTCTCCCCCTGAGCCCCATTCCCCAGTCTCCCTCTCCCCCCGAGCCCCATTCTCCAGTCTCCCTCTCCCCCTGAGCCCCATTCCCCAGTCTCCCTCTCCCCGAGCCCCATTCTCCAGTCTCCCTCTCCCCCCGAGCTCACATTCCCCAGTCGTCCTCTCCCCCCAAGCCCCATTCCCCAGTCCTCCTCTCCCCCCGAACCCCATTCCCCAGTCTCCCTCTCCCCCCGAGCCCCATTCCCCAGTCGCGCTCTCCCCCCGAGCCCCATTCCCCAGTCTCCCTCTCCCCCCGAGCTCACATTCCCCAGTCTCCCTCTCCCCCCGAGCCCCATTCCCCAGTCTCCCTCTCCCCCCGAGCTCACATTCCCCAGTCTCCCTCTCCCCCCGAGCCCCATTCCCCAGTCTCCCTCTCCCCCCGAGCTCACATTCCCCAGTCGCCCTCTCCCCCTGAGCCCCATTCCCCAGTCTCCCTCTCCCCCCGAGCTCACATTCCCCAGTCTCCCTCTCCCCCGGAGCCCCATTCTCCAGTCTCCCTCTCCCCCCGAGCTCACATTCCCCAGTCGCCCTCTCCCCCCGAGCCCCATTCCCCAGTCTCCCTCTCCCCCCGAGCCCCATTCCCCAGTCTCCCTCTCCCCCCGAGCCCCATTCCCCAGTCTCCCTCTCCCCCCAAGCCCTATTCCCGTCTCCCTCTCCCCCGAGCCCCATTCTCCAGTCTCCCTCTCCCCCCGAGCCCCATTCCCCAGTCTCCCTCTCCCCCATTCCCCAGTCTCCATCTCCCACTGACCCCCAATTCCCAGTCTCCCTCTCCCTCGAGCCTCTAAACCCCAGTCTCCCTCTCCCCCCGAGCCCACATTCCCAGTCTCCCTCCCCCCGAGCCTCTAATCCCCAATCTCCCTATTCCCCCGAGCCTCTAATCCCCAGTCTCCCTCTGTCCCCGAGCCCACATTCCCAGTCTCCCTCTCTCCCTCTCCCCCATTCACAAGTCTCCCCGAGCCCCATTTCCCAGTTTCTCTCTCTACCCCAGTCCCCAGTCTCCATCTCCACACCAGTAGAGGAGAGGTGGCCTACTTTAAAGCCTCTCTTGATCTGGTCCTCAGAAATACAATAGAAACCGATAATGACTGGACTTCAAATGCACCTAAACTATAACGTGAAACTATGTGAAACTCTGAATAGTCCATAATAAGAATTAGAAGAGGCATTTGATGAATGCAAAACCCTCCTGCCTCTGCAGCTTCAGTTATCCCAATTGCGCTGGATATTAAATCCTCAGGTGAGTGAGTCAATTCCCTGGACCCCCACCCCAGACTCTCCAGCAGCCCCTTCCTGCCTGTTGCCTGCACACCAGCCAGTTGTGGCTCTCCGCGGCGGTGGTCGTGTGATGTCACCGAGCCAGCAGCTTCTCTGAAGGCAACTAAAGTGGGGATTAATCTGAGGCCATGGGCCTGCTGAGATACCTGTTAACCTTTTAACCAGAGGCCACGGTAGCCTGACATGTTGGGGGGAAAATTCATTAGCGACCATTTTGGAAAAATAGTGCCGGCGATCGCTAACTTCAGTTTTAGCACCCTAAGAGGGAGGTGGTGTGCTAATTCAAGCGCTCCACTTCCTTCTTAGAGCGCTAACCCCGAATATTGGGGTGATGCGTTATGCAGCGCTACGCACTGGGCCATGTAGCACTGCCGCAAAGGAAAGGGCTCTTCCCCTCATTAAAGGGGAGGGCCCAAGCCCACAACTCTGCGGGGCCCTACCTGGACCACCGGGGAGCGGGGTGCCGTGCCAGCAGACCGGCACACAAGCGGAATGCCGGGCTGCCAGATCGCGGCAAGGACCCCGCGTTCAAAGACACAGCAAGTAAGTTGGTCGATTTCTTTTTCCCGACCGCCACCTCCCCTTTAGTTATCGCCCCGTGAGCCTCCTGCCACTCTGTTCCCGCCCCCTGAATCGGTCGCTGTCATTGCCCGGCGCAGATTCAGGGGGCACGGGCCAATATTGCAGGCGGAGCGAAAACAGGGCGCTGCGCACTGTGATGATGTCATCATCGCCTGCGCAGTGGAGCGAGGTGCTACCGGTTACCGCCACCGCTAAACTCCCGCTGAATTTAGCAGGAGTCATTAGTGGTGCTGCGCCCGGGCAAAAAGTCGTTTGCGCCCCATTAATGCCCTTGCTAACGAGAGGCACAAATGCACCTAATTTCTAGCCCATTGAGTTTTAAATCTGTGACGTTAAATGGTGGGATGGTCTCCCGGAACAGCCCTGCTCATATGACCTTTTTGGACATTAAGGGAATCAAGGGATATGGAGATAGGGCAGGAAAGTGGAGTTGAGGTAGAAGATCAGCCATGATCTTATTTAATGGTGGAGCAGGCCTGAGGGGCTGCATGGCCTACTCCTGCTCCTATTTCTTATGTTCCTATGACCTCCTGTCTATCACATTAAGCAATCCTGTAGTGAGATCCCAAACAGTGATTTCATGAATATTTTATTTGGTGCATAATATTACATAAATAAAGTTAAAAAAACATAAGGAAAAGAAATAGTACGAAAGAATGTGCAGGAAGCGAGATGGAGGAACTTCCTGTCAGTTTGAATTGATCTGGATTTCAATTTCAGTTATATGTAGATCACTCCAGTTATATATGGTTCTGTAGCGGTTCATGTAGATTGCCACTAAATAAGAGAGTTTGAGATCGACGAACTATAAATAAGTTGTTTATTTACCAGAACAGGATAATTACAGCAGGTAAGATAGCAGGTAAGATAGCTGACTGTAGGAGCACCGTGGTGTAGGTCTTGTCCCAGCGGGGACTCCACGAGGACTAACTAGAAGTTTCCCAGCTCAACTGCCAGCAGGTTCCGAGCTCAACTGCCAGCAGGTTCCGAGCTCAACTGCCAGCAGGTTCCGAGCTCTACTGTTGGAAGGTTCCGAGCTCTGACGTCATGACGTCAGAGTACAGGAGAGAAGCCTGAGTATAGTAACAGACATACAGTAAGGTAAGTTAAAGGGAATTATGTATCTCAATGTAAGGGACAACCGGTGGTACCGCCACAGTTCCATTATAACAACAATTTTGATAGTGCCTTTAAATGTAGTAAATATCCCATGGCACATTATATGTGGTTCAATCTGGCCAGCTCTAGTTACAATCTGAAACCCTTAAATGTTATCAGCCATTAGGCCCTTATTCTGTTAATGCTGCAGGAATTGACATCGATGTACCGCTAATTCATTGACTCATTTTAATAGTGGCCAAACTATGATGCTTTGAAGTTGACATTTCCCAGTTTCAGCCAATAGATTCCAAATCGGAACAGCTCTCCTCATCCCAGCTTCCCGCACATGGTTCCAAGGATGAAAGCAAGGTGGCTTCAATCATTATGTACAAATCTAAATTAGAACACAAGAAAAAGAAGAAATGGACATGGTGTGGACATGGGGCTGTGCTCCAGTCTACAGTAGGTGTGGACATGAGGCTGTGGTCCAGTCTACAGTAGGTGTGGACATGGGGCTGTGGTTCTGTCTACAGTAGGTGTGGACATGAGGCTGTGCTCCAGTCTACAGTAGGTGTGGACATGGGGCTGTGGTTCTGTCTACAGTAGGAGGGGACATGGGGCTGTGGTCCAGTCTACAGTAGGTGTGGACATGGGGCTGTGGTCCAGTCTACAGTAGGTGTGGACATGAGGCTGTGGTCCAGTCTACAGTAGGAGGGGACATGGAGCTGTGGTTCTGTCTACTGTAGGTGTGGACATGGGGCTGTGGTCCAGTTTACAGTAGGTGTGGAGATGGGGCTGTGGTCCAGTCTACAGTAGGTGTGGACATGGGGCTGTGGTCCAGTCTACAGTAGGTGTGGACATGGGGCTGTGATTCTGTCTACAGTAGCTGTGGACATGGGGCTGTGGTCCAGTCTACAGTAGGTGTGGACATGGGGCTGTGGTTCTGTCTACAGTAGGTGTGGACATGGGGCTGTGGTTCTGTCTACAGTAGGTGTGGAGATGGGGCTGTGGTCCAGTCTAGAGTAGGTGTGGACAAGGGGCTGTGATTCTGTCTACAGTAGCTGTGGACATGGGGCTGTGGTCCAGTCTACAGTAGGTGTGGACATGGGGCTGTGGTTCTGTCTACAGTAGCTGTGGACATGGGGCTGTGGTCCAGTCTACAGTAGGTGTGGACATGGGGCTGTGATTCTGTCTACAGTAGGTGTGGACATGGGGCTGTGGTTCTGTCTACAGTAGCTGTGGACATGGGGCTGTGGTCCAGTCTACAGTAGGTGTGGAGATGGGGCTGTGGTCCAGTCTAGAGTAGGTGTGGACAAGGGGCTGTGGTCCAGTCTACAGTAGGTGTGGACATGGGGCTGTGGTCCAGTCTACAGTAGGTGCGGACATGGGGTTGTGGTTCTGTCTAGAGTAGGTGTGGACATGGGGCTGTGGTCCTGTCTACAGTAGGTGTGTACAAGGGGCTGTGGTCCAGTCTACAGTAGGTGTGGACATGGGGCTGTGGTCCTGTCTACAGTAGGTGTGGACAAGGGACTGTGGTCCAGTCTACAGTAGGTGTGGACATGGGGCTGTGGTCCAGTCTACAGTAGGTGCGGACATGGGGTTGTGGTTCTGTCTAGAGTAGGTGTGGACATGGGGCTGTGGTCCTGTCTACAGTAGGTGTGTACAAGGGGCTGTGGTCCAGTCTACAGTAGGTGTGGACATGGGGCTGTGGTTCTGTCTACAGTAGGTGGGGACATGAGGCTGTGGTTCTGTCTACAGTAGGTGTGGACATGGGGCTGTGGTCCAGTCTACAGTAGGTGTGGACATGGGGCTGTGGTCCAGTCTACAGTAGGTGTGGACATGGGGTTGTGGTTCTGTCTAGAGTAGGTGTGGACATGGGGCTGTGGTCCTGTCTACAGTAGGTGTGTACAAGGGGCTGTGGTCCAGTCTACAGTAGGTGTGGACATGGGGCTGTGGTCCTGTCTACAGTAGGTGTGGACAAGGGGCTGTGGTCCAGTCTACAGTAGGTGTGGACATGGGGCTGTGGTTCTGTCTACAGTAGGTGGGGACATGAGGCTGTGGTTCTGTCTACAGTAGGTGTGGACATGGGGCTGTGGTCCAGTCTACAGTAGGTGTGGACATGGGGCTGTGGTTCTGTCTACAGTAGGTGGGGACATGAGGCTGTGGTTCTGTCTACAGTAGGTGTGGACATGGGGCTGTGGTCCAGTCTACAGTAGGTGTGGACATGGGGCTATGGTCCAGTCTACAGTAGGTGTGGACATGGGGCTGTGGTCCTGTCTACAGTAGGTGTGGACATGGGGCTGTGGTCCAGTCTACAGTAGGTGCGGACATGGGGTTGTGGTCCAGTCTACAGTAGGTTGGGACAGGGGGCTGTGGTTCTGTCTACAGTAGGTGTGGACATGAGGCAGTGGTTCTGTCTACAGTAGGTGTGGACATGGGGCTGTGGTTCTGTCTACGGTAAGTGGGGACATGGGGCTGTGGTCCAGTCTACGGTGGGTGGGGACATGGGGCTGTGGTCCAGTCTACAGTAGGTGTGGAGAAGGGTTTTTGTCTAATCTGCAGAAGGTGCAGATATGAGTGATCTCCTCCATGACGGGTTATGATGAGCATCCTTCATCGGTCACTAGTTTGGTAGTTCTGGACCAGACGAGCTGCATGGCCCCAATTCTGTCAGCATCCTGGACATGGTAAACCTGAAACTAGAGAGAGTGGAAGAAAATGAATATTCAGCGTCCTTTACAGCTCATCTGTGAAAGTAGCTACAAATGTGAATGGCATTTACAGTTCCTAATTCAGGTAGTATACCCAACAGGCCTGTGTACCATCGCATTTAGATGGTGAGTGCACAGAAATTTCCTTTGACAATGGGACAACTCCTGAATCGAGAGGGGTTTGGAAGATTATAGCTGAAGCATCTGCAGTTTCATCCTCTACTTCCTTTAAAACCCTGTGGTGGAAACCATCAGGTCCTGGGGATTCAAAGCAATATAATGCCACAGAAAACCAGCTTTTTAGCCCAGGTTTCATTGCCTGTACACTCGTCAGCACAGCCAGTGAATAAGCCAGCAGTGCTTGTAGCAAGATCCAGCTAGGTATTAGCTACCCATTTGCTGCAGTAACTGTGGGGGTAATTTTAACCCTACTCACCCAGCGGAGGTCTGGCGGGTGGGCAGTTGCAATTGCCCAGGTTACTTGCCCACCAGGACCCCATCATCTGCAATTTCAACCTGCTCTCTTGAACAGGCAGCAAGGACACCAGCCCAAAGCTGGTGAGTTCTTCTTTACATATGCATGGACAAGTCCCAATGACGTCATCGGGATCCGACTGCAATTTTAATTGAGATCTGAGTGGGGAAGTCCAAAGCATCCATATACACAGAGAACAAAGGTAAATCCAGCACTGACCCTAACTCCTTAAACTCCCTCTGCAAGAATTCAAACATACTTCAGTCCACGTCATTGGTTCCAACATGGACCCTTCCCAGGAGTTTTTCCAACCTTGCTGTAATGTCTTTTACCCTGGCACTAGGGCAGCAACATATCAATTATGACTTCCAGACATAGTATAATGATACAGCATCTGCCATGTGTCTGCCCATTTCACCAGTCTGTCTATGTCCTACTGAAGTCTGTCGCTATTCTCCTCACTATTTACTACATTTCTGAGTTTCGTGCCATCTGCAAACTTTGAAATTATGGCCTGTATACCCAAGTATATACAACTGAAGCATAGCTTCCTCCCCTTTGTATTCCAGCTCCCTTGAGATAAAGACTAACATTGCATTGGTCTTTTTGGACCTGTCCTATAGTTTTAAGTGATTTGTACACTTGGACTCCCAAATCTCTTTGCTCCTGTACAGTTCCTAATTTCTCATCAGTTAGAAAGTAAGCTTGCAGGGAACATAAAAACTGACTGTAAAAGCTTCGATAGACATGTGAAGAGAAAAAGATTGGTGAAGTCAAGCGTAGGTCCCTTGCAGTCAGAATCAGGGGAATTTATAATGGGGAACAAAGAAATGGCAGGCAATTAAATACATACTTTGGTTCTGTCTAGACAAAGGAGGACACATATAACCTTCCAGAGATTTCGGGGAACATAGGGTCTAATGAGAGGGAGGAATTGAATGAAATCAGTATTTGTAGGGAAATGGTGTTAGGGAAATTAACGGGATTGAAGGCCAATAAATCCCCAGGACCTGATAATCTACATCCTAGGGTACTTAAAGAAGTAGCCCTAGAAATAGTAGATGTATTGCTGGTCATCTTCCAAAATTCTATAGACTCTGGAGTAGTTCCCATGGATTGAAGGGTAGCTAATGTAACCCCACTATTTAAAAAAGGTGGTAGAGAGAAAACGGGGAATTATAGACCAATAAGCCTGACATCGATAGTGGGGAAAATGCTAGAGTCCATTATAAAAGATGGACAAAGTCAACATGGATTTACAAAAGGTAAATCATGCTTGACTAATCTACTGGAATTTTTTGAGGATGTAACTGGTAGAATAGATAAGGGAGAACCAGTGGATGTGGTGTATTTGGACTTTCAGAAGGCTTTCGACAAGGTCCTGCATAAGAGACTAGCGTGCAAAGTTAAAGCACATGGGATTGGGGGTAAGGTACTGACTTGGATAGAGAACTGGTTGGCAGACAGGAAGCAAAGAGTTGGAATAAACGGGTCTTTTTCCGAGAGGCAGGCAGTGACTAGTGGGGTACCGCAAGGATCGGTGCTAGGACCCCAGCTATTCACAATATATATTAATGATCTAGACGAGGGAACTAGATGTAATATCTCCAAGTTTGCAGATGACACAAAGCTGGGTGGGCGTGTGTGCTGTGAGGAGGATGCAGAGAAACTCCAATATGATTTGGACAGGTTGGGTGATTGGGCAGATGCATGGCAGATGCAGTATAATGTGGATAAATGCGAGGTTATCCACTTTGGTGGCAAAAACAGGAAGACAGATTATTATCTGAAAGGCAATAGATTGGGAAAAGGAGAAGTGCAACGAGACCTGGGTGTCCTTGTGCACCAGTCGCTGAAGGTAAGCATGCAGGTGCAGCAGGCGGTTAAGAAGGCAAATGGTATGTTGGCCTTCGTAGCGGGAGGATTCGAGTACAGGAGCAAGGATGTCTTGCTGCAGTTGTACAGGGCCTTGGTGAGACCACACCTTGAGTATTATGTGCAGTTTTGGTCGCCTTATCTGAGGAAGGATGTTCTTGCCATGGAGGGAATGCAGCGAAGATTCACCAGACTGATACCTGGGATGGTAGAAATGATGTATGAGGAGAGATTGAGTCGATTAGGCTTATATTCGCTAGAGTTTAGAAGAATGAGAGGGGATCTCATTGAAACTTATAAAATTCTAACAGGACTAGACAGACGAGATGCAGGAAGGATGTTCCCAATGGCGGGGGAGTCCAGAACCAGGGGTCACAGTCTAAGGATAAGGGGTAAGTCATTTAGGACTGAGATGAGGAGGAATTTCTTCACCCAAACAGTGGTGAACCTGTGGAATTCTCTACCACAGAAGGCAGTTGAGGCCAATTTATTAAATATATTCAAGAAGGAGTTAGATATATTTCTTAAGGCTAAAGGGATCAAGGGATATGGGGAGAAAGCAGGGACAGGGTACTGAATTTGAATGATCAGCCATGATCTCATTAAATGGCGGAACAGGCTCGAGGAGCCGAATGGCCTACTCCTGCTCCTATCTTCTATGTTTCTATGTTTCTATTCCAATTTATCTTTCTTGGGTCCAAAGTGGATGACCTCACACTTGCCCACATTAAACTGCATCTGCCATAGCTTTGCCCACGCACTTAACCTGTCTATGTCCCTTTGCAACTTCCTGATCCCACCTGCACTACTTACTGTCCTTCCTAAATTAGTGTCACCTGCAAACTTGGATATACAACTCTCTACTCCTTCATCCAAGTCATTAATAAATATGGTGAAAAGTTGAGGCCCCAGGACAGATCTCTGGTGAACACCGCTTTTCACACCCAGTTCATTTTTCTGTACCAATAAGCAGGCTAAGCCCAGTGGCACTGAGTAATGAGTGGCCTAACCAGAGTTCCTTAAAGGGACCATTGGAGGACACTCCTGAAACAGGTACGTCACTTTTTAAAAATATTTTTGTGGGCTCAGGAAGTGTATTAATGTCAGTATCCTTTAACTGGCATTCTTAATAAATTAAAATGTCACTCAAATAGATCCCAGGGATGTTTAGTGAGGAAAGATGAAATGTGCTAGAATAGGGGTTTCTGTACCGAAGCTGTGCTGTACCTCAGCTGGGAGTGTTTAATGGTGCAGTGTAGAGGGAGCTTTACTCTGTATCTAATCCATGCTGTACCTGCCCTGGGAGTGTTTGATGGGACAGTGTAGAGGGGGCTTTACTCTGTAACTAACCCGTGCTGTACCTGCCCTGGGAGTGTTTGATGGGACAGTGGAGAGGCAGCTTTACTCTGTATCTAACCCGTGCTGTACCTGCCCTAGGAGTGTTTGATGGGACAGTGGAGAGGGAGCTTTACTCTGTACCTAACCCGTGCTGTACCTGAGTTGGGAGTGTTTGATGAGATAGTGTGGAGGGAGCTTTACTCTGTATCTAACCCATGCTGTACCTGAGCTGGGAGTGTTTGATGGGCAGTGTAGAGGGAGCGTTACACTGTATCTAACGCATGCTGTACCTGAGTTGGGAGTGTTTGACGGGAAAATGTGTAGAGGGAGATTTACTCTGCATCTAACCTGTGCTGTACCTGCCCTGGGAGTGTTTAATGGAGAGTGTAGAGGGAGCTTTACGCTGTATCTAATCCGTGCTGTACCTGCCCTGTGAGTGTTTGATGGGACAGTGTAGAGGGGGCTTTACTCTGTAACTAACCTGTGCTGTACCTACCCTGGGAGTGTTTAATGGAGAGTGTAGAGGGAGCTTTACTCTGTATCTAACCCGTGTTGTACCTGCCCTGGGAGTGTTTGATGGGAAAGTGTAGAGGGGACTTTACTCTGTAACTAACCTGTGCTGTACCTGCCCTGGGAGTGTTTGATGGGAAAGTGTAGAGGGGGCTTTACTCTGTATCTAACCCGTGCTGTACCTGAGTTGGGAGTGTTTGATGAGACAGTGTAGAGGGAGATTTACTCTGTATCTAACCCGTGCTGTACCTGAGCTGGGAGTGTTTGATGGGACAGTGTAGAGGGGACTTTACTCTGTATCTAACCCATGCTGTACCTGCCCTGGGAGTGTTTGATGGGAAAGTGTAGAGGGGGCTTTACTCTGTATCAACCCGTGCTGTACCTGAGTTGGGAGTGTTTGATGAGACAGTGTAGAGGGAGATTTACTCTGTATCTAACCCGTGCTGTACCTGAGCTGGGAGTGTTTGATGGGACAGTGTAGAGGGAGCTTTACTCTGTATCTAATGCATGCTGTACATGAGCTGGGTGTGTTTAATGGAGAGTGTAGAGGGAGCTTTACTCTGTATCTAACCCGTGCTGTACCTGCCCTGGGAGTGTTTAATGGGCGAATGCAGAGGAAGCTTTACTCTGTTTCTAACCCATGCTGTCCCTGCCCTGGGAGTGTTTGATGGGACAGTGTAGAGGGAGCTTTACTCTGTATCTAACACGTGCAGTACCTGCCCTGGGAGTGTTTGATGGGAAAGTGTAGAGGGGACTTTACTCTGTAACTAACCTGTGCTGTACCTGCCCTGGGAGTGTTTGATGGGAAAGTGTAGAGGGGGCTTTACTCTGTATCTAGCCCATGCTGTACCTGAGTTGGAAGTGTTTGATGAGACAGTGTGGAGGGAGATTTACTCTGTATCTAACCCGTGCTGTACCTGCCCTGGGAGTGTTTGATGGGACAGTGTAGAGGGAGCTTTGCTCTGTATCTAACCCGTGCTGCACCTACGTTGGGAGTGTTTAATGGAGAGTGTAGAGGGAGCTTTACTCTGTATCTAACCCATGCTTTACACGCCCTGGGAGTGTTTGATGGCACAGTGGAGAGGGAGCATTACTCTGTATCTAACCCATGCTGAACTGAGTTGGGAGTGTTTGATGAGACAGTGTCGAGGGAGCTTTACTCTGTATCTAACCTGTGCTGTACCTGCCCTGGGATTGTTTGATGTGGCAGCGTAGAGGGAGCTTTACTCCGTATCAAACCCGTGCTGTACCTGCCATGGGAGTGTTTGATGGGACAGTGTAGAGGGGGCTTTACTCTGTTACGAACCTGTGCTGTACCTACCCTAGGAGTGTTTAATGGGAGAGTGTAGAGGGTGCTTTATCTGTATCTAAACCGTGCTGTACCTGCCCTGGGAGTGTTTAATGGGAGAGTGCAGAGGAAGCTTTACTCTGTATCTAACCCGTGCTGTACCTGAGTTGGGAGTGTTTGATGAGACAGTGTAGAGGGAGCTTTACTCTGTATCTAACGCATGCTGTACCTGCCCTGGGAGTGTTTGATGGGGCAGTGTAGAGGGAGCTTTACTCTGTATCTAACCCGTGCTGCACCTAAGCTGGGAGTGTTTGATGGGACAGTGTGGAGGGAGCTTTACTCTGTATCTAACCCATGCTGTACCTGCCCTGGGAGTGTTTGATGGGACAGTGATGAGGGAGCGTTACTCTGTATCTAACCCATGCTGTACCTGCCCTGGGAGTGTTTGATGGGACAGTGTAGAGGGAGCTTTACTCTGTATCTAATCTGTGCTGTACCTGCCCTGGGAGTGTTTGATGAGAAAATGTAGAGGGAGCTTTACTCTGTATCTAACCCATGCTGTACCTGACCTGGGAGTGTTTGATGGCACAGTGGAGAGGGAGCTTTACTCTGTATCTAACCCATGCTGTACCTGAGTTGGGAGTGTTTAATGGGACAGTGTAGAGGGAGCTTTACTCTGTATCTAACCTGTGCTGTACCTGAGCTGGGAGTGTTTGATGGGACAGTGCAGAGGGAGCTTTACTCTGTATCTAACCCATGCTGTACCTGAGTTGGGAGTGTTTGATGAGACAGTGTAGAGGGAGCTTTACTCTGTATCTAACCTGTGCTGTACCTGAGCTGGGAGTGTTTGATGGGACAGTGCAGAGGCAGCTTTACTCTGTATCTAACCCATTCTGTACCTGCCCAGGGAGTGTTTGATGGGGCAGTGTAGAGGGAGCTTTACTCTGTATCTAACCCGTGCTGTACCTGAGCTGGGAGTGTTTGATGGGGCAGTGTAGAGGGAGCTTTACTCTGTATCTATCCCATGCTGTACCTGCCCTGGGAGTGTTTGATGGGACAGTGTAGAGGGAGCTTTTCTCTGTATCTAATGTGTGCTGTACCTGCCCTGGGAGTGTTTGATGGAGAGAGTAGAGGGAGCTTTACTCTGTATATAATCTGTGCTGTACCTGCCCTGGGAGTGTTTGATGGGAAAGTGTAGGGGGAGCTTTACTCTCTATCTAACCGATGCTCTACCTGCCCTGGGAATGTTTGATGGGACAGTGTAGAGGGAGTTTACTCTCTATCTAACGCGTACAGTACCTGACCTGGGAGTGTTTGATGGGGCAGTGTAGAGGGAGCTTTACTCTGTAACTAACCTGTGCTGTACCTGCCCTGGGAGTGTTTAATGGAGAGTGTAGAGGGAGCTTTACTCTGTATCTAACCCGTACTGTACCTGACCTGGGAGTGTTTGATGGGACAGTGTAGAGGGGGCTTTACTCTGTTACTAGCATGTGCTGTACCTGCCCTGGGAGTATTTAATGGGAGAGTGCAGAGGGAGCTTTACTCTGTATCTATCCCATGCTGTACCTGCCCTGGGAGTGTTTAATGGGAGAGTGCAGAGGGAGCTTTACTCTGTATCTAACCCATGCTGTGCCTGCCCTGGGAGTGTTTGATGGGACAGTGGAGAGGGAGCTTTACTCTCTATCTAACCTGTGCTGTACCTGAGCTGGGAGTGTTTGATGGGACAGTGTAGAGGGGGCTTTACTCTGTTACGAACCTGTGCTGTACCTACCCTAGGAGTGTTTAATGGGAGAGTGTAGAGGGTGCTTTATCTGTATCTAAACCGTGCTGTACCTGCCCTGGGAGTGTTTAATGGGAGAGTGCAGAGGAAGCTTTACTCTGTATCTAACCCGTGCTGTACCTGAGTTGGGAGTGTTTGATGAGACAGTGTAGAGGGAGCTTTACTCTGTATCTAACGCATGCTGTACCTGCCCTGGGAGTGTTTGATGGGGCAGTGTAGAGGGAGCTTTACTCTGTATCTAACCCGTGCTGCACCTAAGCTGGGAGTGTTTGATGGGACAGTGTGGAGGGAGCTTTACTCTGTATCTAACCCATGCTGTACCTGCCCTGGGAGTGTTTGATGGGACAGTGATGAGGGAGCGTTACTCTGTATCTAACCCATGCTGTACCTGCCCTGGGAGTGTTTGATGGGACAGTGTAGAGGGAGCTTTACTCTGTATCTAATCTGTGCTGTACCTGCCCTGGGAGTGTTTGATGAGAAAATGTAGAGGGAGCTTTACTCTGTATCTAACCCATGCTGTACCTGACCTGGGAGTGTTTGATGGCACAGTGGAGAGGGAGCTTTACTCTGTATCTAACCCATGCTGTACCTGAGTTGGGAGTGTTTAATGGGACAGTGTAGAGGGAGCTTTACTCTGTATCTAACCTGTGCTGTACCTGAGCTGGGAGTGTTTGATGGGACAGTGCAGAGGGAGCTTTACTCTGTATCTAACCCATGCTGTACCTGAGTTGGGAGTGTTTGATGAGACAGTGTAGAGGGAGCTTTACTCTGTATCTAACCTGTGCTGTACCTGAGCTGGGAGTGTTTGATGGGACAGTGCAGAGGCAGCTTTACTCTGTATCTAACCCATTCTGTACCTGCCCAGGGAGTGTTTGATGGGGCAGTGTAGAGGGAGCTTTACTCTGTATCTAACCCGTGCTGTACCTGAGCTGGGAGTGTTTGATGGGGCAGTGTAGAGGGAGCTTTACTCTGTATCTATCCCATGCTGTACCTGCCCTGGGAGTGTTTGATGGGACAGTGTAGAGGGAGCTTTTCTCTGTATCTAATGTGTGCTGTACCTGCCCTGGGAGTGTTTGATGGAGAGAGTAGAGGGAGCTTTACTCTGTATATAATCTGTGCTGTACCTGCCCTGGGAGTGCTTGATGGGAAAGTGTAGGGGGAGCTTTACTCTCTATCTAACCGATGCTCTACCTGCCCTGGGAATGTTTGATGGGACAGTGTAGAGGGAGTTTACTCTCTATCTAACGCGTACAGTACCTGACCTGGGAGTGTTTGATGGGGCAGTGTAGAGGGAGCTTTACTCTGTAACTAACCTGTGCTGTACCTGCCCTGGGAGTGTTTAATGGAGAGTGTAGAGGGAGCTTTACTCTGTATCTAACCCGTACTGTACCTGACCTGGGAGTGTTTGATGGGACAGTGTAGAGGGGGCTTTACTCTGTTACTAGCATGTGCTGTACCTGCCCTGGGAGTATTTAATGGGAGAGTGCAGAGGGAGCTTTACTCTGTATCTAACCCATGCTGTACCTGCCCTGGGAGTGTTTAATGGGAGAGTGCAGAGGGAGCTTTACTCTGTATCTAACCCATGCTGTGCCTGCCCTGGGAGTGTTTGATGGGACAGTGGAGAGGGAGCTTTACTCTCTATCTAACCTGTGCTGTACCTGAGCTGGGAGTGTTTGATGGGACAGTGTAGAGGGAGCTTTACTCTGTATCTAACCCATGCTGTACCTGCCCTGGGAGTGTTTGATGGGACAGTGTAGAGGGAGCTTTGCTCTGTATCTAACGCATGCTGTACCTGATCTGGGGATTTTTGATTGGACAGGAATGTTGATTAGTTTTTCAGTCCCCCATGTTCTCTCCTCAATCCCTTCCAAAACAAGATCCAGAAGTTTACCTTGTTTAGGATGATGTCAAAGTAGGCTGTTTTCCAGTAAAGTCCCTCACCGTCCTGGATGTGTAGTAGCATCTTCACGTAACTGTCAATGTGCTGGCGCTGCGCGGGTAAGAGGTGGGTCACATGTATCTGTAGGTATTTTTCGGGGTTATCAGTGAAATCTTCCACCTTGCTATAAATGGTTTGAAAGTCAAACTGAGGCTGAAAATCCTCATGGAAAAGGTTGATCTCGTGCATGAAGTAGTTGGGGAGATTCCTGAGCACAAGGCACCGGAGCAGCACCACCAACATCCGATAAACAGACGACTCCAGGTCAACCCAGTCTTCTGGAGCTGGAAAAAACTTCATGGCCCAGAGCAACACCATCTGGTAAAATAAAAAGTATAGCTGCTAACCGGAAAGAATTTCACATAGGATTGCTAACGTTCACTGAATCCAAAACAGATCATTGTCAGGCATGGGACTTAAATAACTTTATTAAAAAAAATCTTTTTACTTATTCTTGGGATCTGGGCGTCTCTAGCAAGGCCAGCATTTATTGCCAATCCCTAGTTGCCCTTGAGAAGGTGATGATCAGCTGCCTTCCTGATCCGCTGCAGTCTGTGCGGTGAAGGTACTCCCACAGCACAGTTAGGTGGGGAGTTCCATGACTTTGACCCAGTGACGATGAAGGAACAGCGATATATGTCCAAGTCAGGAAGGTGTGTAACATGGAGGGGAATTTGGAGGTGATGGTGTTTCTCGAAAAAGCTTTGGCAAGTTGCTGCATTGCTTTTCACTCTCTCTCCTTTAGATGATTCACATTTAGATACAGGGCCATTAGCAAGTGGGACGGACAGCAACTCTCTTTGGCGGTCCTGGTGGATGTCTCGTGGATATTGACTATGTAACTCATCTCACTAGGCCTTTCTATCAATGGATACAGGCCTACCTACAGAGCCTATAATTTGTGATGCCTGACTGGCAATAGAACCAACATGCTCTGGCCCATCTGGTACTCCTGGTCATAGCAGTCTTCCTGGGAGCCCTGTGTACCTTCTGAATTATCCAATGCTTGCTCAACAAACAGTCTGAACACGTACTTGGGTCATCCATCAATTCAAGTACATTTCTGTCTTTGTTAGTTGGTTGTCCCTGACCCTTCCTCTCTGATTAGTAGGAGCAGACTGCGCACGCAGTGTCCATATAGCAAGTCAAATGGTCAGAACCCTGTAAATCCTCGGAATACCACCCTGAGTAAATGCGGCAACGTTTTATCCCAACACTCGGGGCTCTGCATCCGAGTCAGGATCCCGTTAAAACCCTCTACCAGCCTGCTCATCTGAGGATGGTATGGGATGGTTCGAAGTTGTTTTATTTGGCACTGTTGTCATAATTGAGTGACTAACTGAGACATCTCAGGTGGATGTAAAAGATCCCATGGCACTATTTCGTAAAAGAGTAGGAGAGTTATCCCCGGTGTCCTGCCCAATATTTATCCCTCAAGTGTCAGCTGTGGCTCAGTGGGTACCACCCTCGTCTCTGAGTCAGAAGATTGTGGGTTCAAGTCCCACTCCAGGGACTCGAGCACATAAAGCTAGGCTGACCTCCAGTGCAGTGCTGAGGGAGTACTGCACTGTCAGAGGTGCTATCTTTCAGATGAGACGTTAAACCGAGGCCCCGTCTGCCCTCTCAGGTGGACATAAAAGATCCCATGGCACTATTTCGAAGAAGAGCAGGGGGGTTATCCCCGGTGTCCTGACCAATATTTATCCCTCAACCAACATCACAAAAACAGATTATCTGGTCATTATCACATTGCTGTTTGTGGGACCTTGCTGTGCACAAATTGGCTGCCACATTTCCCACATTACAGCAGTGACTACACTTCAAAAGTACTTCATTGGCTGTAAAGTGCTTTGGGGCGCCTGGTGGTCATCAAAGGCGCTATATAAATGCAAGTCTTTCTTTCTTATAAAACTAGCTGATCAGATGATTATCAAAGGGATGATGGGATTTTTTTTAATACATATCCGTCTTCTCACCTCCAAGGTCAGAATTCTGCTAGTCTGCTCACTGAGATCCAATGGTGCAGGAAATAGCAGCGTGCAGTTGGAGGGTTTGGTGGGAAATAACTATGTGAGGTATGTGATGCGGCCTAAGGATTTACACTGTAAGTGGTAGAAATGGAGAATGCAACAATGCCAGCTGAGAGGAGCTGTGCACGGACAGCCTCAGTTCCGCCTCCTCCAATCAAACAATGAAATATACACAATACATCCAGATCTCCAGACAATCAATCACAATGCAGTCCCCATAGATGGCAAGGATATACCCATCCAAAGGAATGGTTGAGGTAATCGAAATTATACATGAACAAACTCATATGAGCCATTTGGGACTACAGATGAAATTCTATGGTTTATCTACGTTTGGTTTGACCCTTGGATGATTATGTCACTCTCTCTTTAAAAGGACTCTTACTACAGATTCAATATACACATACTATTTTTATATAGAAATAGATTACTCACCTGCAGCTGCTTAAATGTGAGTCCTCTCTTGTGTTCCTCTGGAAGCCAGCGGTCAGTTTTAATCCTGTCCAGTAGGCACAGGCTGTCCAGACGATGACCCCCATCAGCATCCGCTTTCTCCAGCAACTTCCACACCGGTCGTTCAAAACAAAATCTGGATTTGGAACACACAACATGGATCACCTTCATGGCAACACCTTAGTTCTTCTAAGGTAGACCTGAGATAGGAAGTGTCGAAGGTAGTAGGTTTTGACATTAATGACTATTGGCATTCCCCAGGCGCCCAGATAGTGCACCCTGCGGTGGTGGTGGGGCTGGTGATGGTGATGGTAATGGGAGATCTATCATGAAGCGGTACTGAGTCTACTATAATATTCAGCAGAAAGTTGCCTGTAATATGTAAGAATGTAATCTGGACCAAGTTTTTTAGGTCATTTGAGAATAGTGTAATGGCAGACGCTTATTGCGTACCCTGACTTGGCTTTATGGTGCTTCATCCTGCAAGATACTTTTGCAAGATGCTCCAACCTGAATTGCGACTGGGTACTGCTGCTCATCATGGCATTAGACACCAGCACTACTGCTCACCTTGATGATAGATCCCAACACTGGTACCATGGCAATGGATCATCAGCCCACCTTCATTAGGCTGACCACCAGGTCACTTCTGAGATTATCCTAACTTTAGCATTTTGTCTGCTCCGAGGCTAACCATGCCAAGGGATTTAACCTGGATCCTGGCCAGCAAAGGAGACTTCACAGTCTGGATTCTGGACATCTCACAAGTGCCAATTTAATCTTAATAATATCATTAATAAAGAGTTTAAACAGTGTGATCCTTATAACATTGCAAATAACCAAAGAGTACAGTATGTGAACGGTTCAAAATGAAACTTTCTGTCTGTGAAGTTAAACACAAAAACAAAGGCCAAGCTTCCCCAGAGGTGACTGGGGTACAGGACAAAATCCATTATATTATCATTATTGAAGCCATTGATTTACATCCTTTCATCTCTAACACCTCACTTCAAATCCAAATCACAGTGAGGATGCTGAATTGGTGGAATTGAACGATAAGCACCAACCTATTTTCAGTGTTCTATTTGCATCATAAACTGCAAAAAAAAAAGAACTTTTATTTCGATGGAAATGTGGATAGAATTACAGAATTTGATTCCCAAAACACTGGCAAAAATCCCAGAAACCTGAGTAATGAAAATCAGTCACTGTAAATCAGAAGCCCCAATTATAATATGGGAAGAAGCTGCATTTACCTCCATCGGTAGTAAGTCCCATTGCTGATGTCAATGTTCTCAGGTGTTACCTGCTTAGTTGTCTCTGTAAGAACCTTCTCATTCTGATTTCCATCCCTAAGAAACTTCTCTATTGCTCTCCGAACCACTGGAATGATGTTAACTCGTAAAGGCTTCATCCCATTTCTTAGAACCAGTGTTATTCGAGGACCATCAAAATTTAACAAAGAAGCATTCACATCTCCTGTCGAGGAAGAGGTGTACAGTGGTGAGAGATTACACTAAACTCAAGCAAGGTATGTGATTAAACCTATTACACTTTCTTGAAGTAGAGTCACTGTAACAGACTAGTGTGGCTTTAGACAAAGACTGCTGACATCAAGTAGCATTATCACTAGGATTTCCTATTATCTGGATATAAGTGCTTGAGGTTAATCACAGATACACAACACTCTACATTCACATTTACAACAACCTACAACAGCAGCGTTATCACACAGAATTTGACATCAAGCCACATAAGAAGATATTAGGACAGGTGAGCAAAAGCTTGGTTTTAAGGAGTGTCTTAAAGGAGGAGAGAGAGGTAGAGTAGCAGAGAGATTTAGGGAGGGAATTCCAGAGCTTAGGTCCGAGGCAGTTGAAGGCACATCCGCAAGAGGCCAGATTTGGAGGAGCGCAGAGATCTCGAAGGACTGCAGGGCTGGAGGAGGTTACAGAGATAGGGAGGGGCGAGGCCATGAAGGAATTTGAAAACAAGGATAAGAATTTTAACATTGAGACATTGCTGGACTGAGAGCCAATGTAGGTCAGCGAGCACAGGGGCGATGGGTGAATAGGACTTGGTGCGAGTTAGGACACGGGCAGCAGAGTTTTGGATGAGCTCAAGTTTACGGAGGGTGAAAGATGGGAGGCCGGCCAGGAGAGCATTGTAATAGTCAAGTCTGGAGGTAACAAAGGCATGGATGAGGTGAGGGCTTTAACAGCAGATGAGCTGAGGTAGGGACGGAGATGGGCGATGATACGTAGGCAGTCTTGGTGATGGAGAGGATTTATAGCATTATAACATATCATAAACCCCAGAACTGTGCCTGTATCATTTGTGAAACATGTTCTACAGCAAGGTCTATACCACAAGGTTTGTCAAAGTCTTGTCATCTCTAGAATTGATCCAGACCAGTCAAAGAGGCAAGAAGGTGAGGGTCTCTATGATGGGACACTTAGAATATATTGGAGCAATGTCTTTAATCCTCTGGCACCTTACTTCTCATCCAGCTAAGATATTGAGGATGCTGAATTGGTGGGATTGCACTACAGGGCATTATAAGGGTCAAGGAAAGAAAGAACGTAATGCCTTATCACATCCTTAGGGCATCCCAAACACCTCACAGACAATGAAGTACTTTCAAGTGCAGTCACTGTTGTCAGATAGACAAATGCAGCAACCACTTTGTGAGTAGTAAGATCCCACAAATGGCAACTGAATCACAATGACTTGATAATCTGTTTTTGGTGCTGGCGGTTGAGAAAGGAGAATATTTTCTTCTTGAAAACGTGCCATGGAATGCTTTACACCAAACTGCAATGAAAGTAGTACAGAGACTGGGCAAATTACTGTCAGTGTGAAATGTCCAATGCCATGATAACAAAAGCTGAGGATGACGATGCAAATAAATAAGCATTTTTAAATGCAAGTTTATGAATTGGTTTCTTTATTGTTGGCCCAATTGACTCAAAATTCATTTTTTTTTACGAAAGCAAAATACTGCGGATGCTGGAAATCTAAGCTAAAAATAGAAAATGCTGGAAATACTCAGCAGGTCAGGCAGCATCTGTGGAGAGAGAAACAGTTAAGGTTTCAGGTCGATGACACTTCGTCAGAACTGGAACAAGCTGGAGATCGAACAGGTTTTTAAGCACGTGTAGGGGCAGGGAAAGGGGGGGAGGGGAGGAAAGAACAAAAGGGAAGGTCTGTGATAGGATGGAAGGCAGGAGAGATTAAGAGACATTAAGAGATGGTGCAAGGCAGCGTGGATAAATGCGAGGTTATCCACTTTGGTGTCAAAAACAGGAAGGCAGATTATTATCTGAATGGCAATAGATTGGGAGAAGGGGAAGTGTAATGAGACCTGGGTGTCCTTGTGCACCAGTCGCTGAAGGTAAGCACGCAGGTGCAGCAGGCGGTTAAGAAGGCAAATGGTATGTTGGCCTTCGTAGCAAGAGGGTTTGAGTACAGGAACAAGGATGTCTTGCTGCTGTTGTACAGGGCCTTGGTGAGACCACATCTTGAGTATTGTGTGCAGTTTTGGTCACCTTATCTGAGGAAGGATGTTCTTGCCATGGAGGGAGTGCAGCAAAGATTCACCAGGCTGATACCTGGGATGGCAGGAATGACGTATGAGGAGAGATTGGGTCGATTGGGCTTATACTCACTGGAGTTTGAAGAATGAGAGGGGATCTCATTGAAACTGATAAAATTCTAACAGGACTAGACAGACTAGATGCAGGGAGTCCAGAACCAGGGGGTCACAGTCTAAGGATAGGGGGTAAGCCATTTAGGACAGAGATGAGGAGGAATTTCTTCACCCAGAGAGTGGTGAACCTGTGGAATTCTCTACCACAGAAGGCAGTAGAGGCCAATTCATTAAATATATTCAAGAAGGAGTTAGATATAATTCTTAAGGCTAAAGGGATCAAGGGATATGGAGAGAAGGCAGGGACAGGGTACTGAATTTGGATGATCAGCCATGATCTCATTGAATGACGGAGCTGGCTCAAGGGACCGAATGGCCTACTCCTGCTCCTATCTTCTATGTTTCTAAGGCAAAAGGAGATGGCAATGGGACAAGTTAAGAAAAGATGGCTCTAGATGAAGTGTAAATGACACTGGCAGAAGGAGAGACAGCTGCCATGTGGGAGAAAGAGAAAAATGTATAATAAATAAAATAAATGGGAAAAAAAGGATGGTGCAGAGGTTATGGTCTGAAATTGTTCAACTCTATGTTGAGTCCAGAAAGCTGTAAAGTGCCTAATCGAAAGCTGAGGTGCTGTTTCTCGAGCTTACGTTGAGCTTCATTGGAGGCCGAGGACGGTGAGGTCTGAGTGGGAGTGGAGCGGAGAATTCAAGTGACAGGCGGCCGGAAGCTCGGGGTCACCCTTACGGACTGAACGGAGGTGTTCCGCAAAGCAGTCACCCAATCTGTGTTTGGTCTCCCCAATGTAGAGGAGACCGCATCGTGAGCAGCGAATACAGTATACTAAATTGCAAGAAGTACAAGTAAATCGCTGTTTCACCTGGAAGGAGTGTTTGGGGCCCTGGACAGTGGGAAGGTTTTTTTTTTAGCTGTTTCTGCAAGGTACAGATACAGATACACATTTCACTCTGGCAGGTTGAAGTCAATTAATATGCATTCAAGTTTTGACTCCTGTCAAGCAAAAGAGAATTTAATATGTTCATTATTTAAATGGATCAAGCCATCCATTTTGGTACTACTGACCCAGCCAGCACCAGACTTTTTACACAAGCAATGCCTGTTTTTAAGCACTATGAGTACATAGTGGTAGCATAGTGGTTATGTTACTGGACTAGCAATACAGAGGCTTGGCCTGCCTGCAGTCGAGGCGGCGCTATTTAAAGGTGAGGTGCCGGGTGGCCATTTTGTTGCTGGCCACCTGCCAGCACCTGCCTCCGCTCCTGCCCCCAGCCTCCTGACCCGCTCCCCTGCGGAATGCCGGCTGTGCTCCATGAGCCCGGCACTTCTCTTGAGTGGGCCCCGGGTCGCGCAGCGCAAGGCCCCTCCCCTTTAAGAAGGGGAGGAAGGCCTGCAATACCACGGCACGTAGCACCACGATATTCCCTTGCAGCACCCCAAGAGGGAGGCGGGGTGCTTCCAGTAGCGCCCAGCTTCCCTCTTGGGGCGCTACCACTCAATTTTGGCCGTGGGGGAGCTAATTTTTCTGGGTCGCGACTCAATTTCTCCCCCCAAGAAACTATTGGATTGTCGTAAAAATCCATCTGGTTCACTAATGTCCTTTAGGGAAGGAAATCCGCTGTCCTTACCTGGTCTGACCTATATGTGACTCCAGACCCATAGTAATGTGGTTGACTTTTAACTGCCCTCTGAAATGACTCAATTGTACCAAACCGCTATGGAAAACAATGGGCCAGAAATTAGGTTCGGGGGCTTGCCGCGCGTGCAAGCCCCCGGTGTGCACTTACCCGGCGCGCACTTACCCGGCGCGCTGACATTTCAATCCTGGCCCGCATTGCATTTCCTGTCACTGGCCTGCTTCAGGTCCTGCGTGCGTGCGTGACCCAGCGGCGTACTTAGTGCGATGAGCCGGCTGGGATCACGTGAGCACTGGGCAACCAATGGGAGGTTGCAAAAGTTCATTCATGAGTTTGATAGTAAGAACTGTCAAACTCATGAAAACTCCTGGCCCCAAAACACTACTTAAAGTTGAAAGAAAATTTTAAAAAAACATCGCACTACTTAAATAAACTATAAATAACTGTAAAAAACTATTTTAAACAATAATTTTAAATTTTGAAAAAAATTATTATATAAAAAATCGGGGCTAAAAATACACTTACCTTACTGTAAAGTCTTCAAAAAAAAAGAACCTGTGGAAAAATTTTCTAATTTAACTTAATAGACCACTTACCTGTTAAAAGTAAGTACTTACGGCTGCTTTTTCCACGCGTAAAAACTGGAGTCTTTTCCCCACGGGCAACTCTAATAAAAAAAGGGAAGTTCAGCGCGCACGTGCTGCCTGATACGTCGTACGTGCTCCGCCTCTTAACCCCTTGGGTCAGAGGAGAGGAAATGCCGGTTTTCCCCGCATGCGCTGTGCATGCTGAAAACCGGCAATTCCTCCGGGCCCACGCGTGAGTACCCCGTCCATACTCACGCCTTGGGACAGGAATTACTGGCCCAATAAGAATAAACCCGGACAGACTACCCGGCATCGATCTCGGCACTGGGATCGGACACGACAACAGCACAGCCAGCCCTGTCGGCCCTGCAAAGTCCTCCTCACCAACATATAGGGGCTTGTGCCAAAATTGACTAGTGAAGCATCAACCTGACATAGTCATACTCACAGAATCACACTTTTCAACCAATGTCCTGGTCTCCTCCATCCCTGGGTATGTTCCGTCCCACCAGCAGGACAGGCCCACCAGAGATGACGGCACAGTGGTATACAGGGAGTGGCCCTGGGAGTCCTGAACACTGACTCCAGACCCCTTGAAGGCTTCAGAACAAATCTAGCAGCTCAAAATTGGGCATCCATGAAGCGCTGTGAGGCATCAACAACAGCAGAATTGTATACCACCACAATCACGACTGGATGTGGCAGGACTGCAGAGCTTTGATCTGATCCGTTCGTTGTGGGATCACTTCGCTCTGTCTATAGCATGCTACTTCCGTCTGGCTTGATGGTAATGGTAGAGTGAGGGATATGCCAGGTCATGAGGTTATAGATTGTGGTGGTATACAATTCTGCTGCTGCTGATGGCTCACAGCGCCTCATGGATGCCCAGTTTTGAGCTGCTAGATCTGTTCTGAATCTATCCCATTTAGCACGGTGGTAGTGCCACACAACCCGATGAAAGGTATCCTCATTGTGAAGATGGGACTTCGTCTCCACAAGGGCTATGCGGTGGTCACTGCTACCAATACTGCCATGAGCAGATGATTTCTGTGACAGGTAGATTGGTGAGGAGAAGGTCAAGTAGGTTTTTCCCTCGTGATGGTTCTCTCACCACCTGCCACAGGCCCAATCTGGCAGCTGTATTCTTTGGGACTTGGCCAGTTCAGTCAGTAGTGGTGCTATCGAGCCACTCTTGGTGATGGACATTGAAATCCACCACCCAGAGTACATTCTGTGCCCTTGCTACCCTAAGTGCTTCTTCCAAGTGGTGTTCAGCATGGAGGAGTACTGATTCATCAGCTGAGGGTGGGCATCAGCAGGAGGTTTTCTTGCCCATGCTTGACCTGATGCCATGAGACTTTATGGGGTCCAGAGTCAATGTTGAAGACTCCCAGGGCCACTCCCTCCCGACTGTATACCATTGAGTCGCCACCTCTGGTGGGTCCGTCCTGCCGGTGGGACAGGACATACCCAGGGATGGTGATGGGACATTGGCTGAAAGGTATGATTCTGTGAATGTGACTGTCAGGCTGTTTTTGGCATAATCCCCAAATGTTAGTGAGGAGGACTTTGCTGGATGTGCCTTTGTTGTGTCCGAAGCTGGTGCCTAGGTCAATGCCGTGTGGTCTGTCCCATTTGTTCTTATTATTGTTTCTGCTAACGGTTTTTTACAACTGAGTGGCTTGTTAGGCCATTTCAGAGGGCAGTTAAGAGTCAATCACATTGCTGTGGGTCTGGAGCCAGATATAGGCCAGACCGGGTAAGGACAGCAGATTTCCTTCCCTAAAGGACATTAGTGAACCAGATGGGTTTTTACGACAATCGATAGTTTCATGGTCACCATTACTGATACTAGCTTTTTATTCCAGATTTATTTAATTAACTGAATTTAAATTCCCCAGCTGCCGTGGTGGGATTTGAATTCGCATCTCCGGATTATTAGTCCAGGTCTCTGGATTACTAATCCAGTAACATAACCACTATGGTACCATTCCCTGGAACTTCCTCCCTAACACCACAAGGACTGCAGCAGTTCAAGAAGGCGGCTCACCACCATCTTCCCAAGGGCAATTAGGGATTGGCAATAAATGCTGGCCTTGTCAATGATGCGCACATTCCAGGAACGAATAAAAAAAATGGATTCCAAACAATCTATTGTAATTAAAGGAGTTAGTTTATGAATGTCTATTGCCCTGATATGTCTTCTCAGGTTGCGACAGGTAGTTTATGTTGTGTAGCACAGATCAAAGAACCAACTGGCGGTTTTGATTGACATGTGCCTCAAAACCTGTGAAACAGCGCAAGTTCAATAATCGGCCTCCTTTGATGGACAGCTGTGTGGTTGTCAGCTTCTAGTATAGAGCTGCCAACCACACCCAGTTCACCAATCAGTCTGAAGCTAGCATTGAGACTGCAGTCAGTGGCTCAGTTCTAATATTTCAACATCCAAGAAGTGAACAACCATAACCACGTGTTTAGAGATAGCTCAGAGGAAGAGTTTGATTTTATTAAGGAGAACAGTAAAGTATATAATTACTGTAAATATACTGTTCATTTACCTGGCACATGTTAGTGATTGTCTGAAACTGGGTGTGATTAAAAAAAAGTACACTGAGGATGAAATCCGTCTTGACTGGGCCCAGAACGGAGAGAAACAAAGCTGGAAGTGCAAGTTAGAAAAGTAGTCAGCAAAACTAGTAGGGAGCAGAAACAAAGGCCAACAGTAAAGAGGGTCAAAGTGCAGAAAAATATTAAACAGGCAAAGTTGAAGGCACTTTATCGAAATGCACATTGCATTCGCAACAAGGTGGATGAATTAATGGCACTAATAGAAGTAAATGAGTATGATGTAATTGCCATTACAGAGACATGGTTGCAGGGTAACCAAAGCTGGGAACTGAATGTTCCAGGGTACTCAACATTTAGGAAGGACAGACAAAAAGGAAAAGGAGGTGGCGTAGCGCTGTTAATAAGGGATGAGATTGGTATGGTAGAGATAAAAGATTTTGGCTTGGCAGATCGTGATGTAGAACTGGAATCAGTTTGGGTGGAGCTAAGAAACAGCAAAGGGTGGAAAACATTGGTGGGAGTTGTGTATAGGCCACCAAACAGTAATGGTAATGTAGGGCACAGTATCAATCAAGAAATTAGAAGTGCATGTAACAAGGGCAATACGGTAATCTACATATTGACTGGGCAAATCAAATTACAGGTAGACTATCCTTTATCCGAAAACCTCGGGACCAGCCGAGTTTCGGATAAAGGAGAATTTCGGATTTCGGAAGGTGGGTCGGCGGGGGTCCGCGGGGGGGTCCGCGGGGGTCCGCGGGGGGGTCGGCGGGGGGTCGTGCGCACGACTTACGCTGACGCTCAGCGTAAGTCAGTCGGGGTCGGCGGGGGTCGGCAGTTGTTGGGGCCGGCGGGGTCCGCGGGGGGGTCAGCAGTTGTCGGGGCTGGCGGGGTCGGCGGTTGTCGGGGCCGGCGGGGTCCGCGGGGGGGTCGGCGGTTGTCGCGGCTGGCGGGGTCGGCGGTTGTCGGGGCCGGCGGGGTCCACGGGGGGGTCGGCGGGGGGTCGTGCGCACGACTTACCCTTTATCCGAACTTCCGAAACCGGAACCCTCTAAAAACCGAAGGTTTTTTCGTTCGTACGCACGACTTACGCTGAACGAAAAAACCTTCGGTTTTTAGAGGGTTTCGGTTTTCGGAAGTCCGGATAAAGGGTAGTCTACCTGTACCACTAATGGTGTGGAAGACGAATTCTTGGAATGCATGCGAGATGGTTTCCTGGATCAGTATGTGGAGGAAACAACCAGGGAACAGGCTATTCTGGATCTGGTACTGTGTAATGAGAAAGGGCTAGTCAATAGTCTTGTGGTAAAGGGGCCTTTAGGGACAAGTGACCATAATATGATTGAATTTTACATTAAGTTTCAGAGTGATGTAGTCCAATCTGAAACTAAGGTCTTCAATCTAAACAGAGGAAACTACAAGGGTATGAGGGACAAGTTGGCCATGGTAGATTGGGAGACTACACTAAAAGGTATGAAGGTGGACATACAATGGCTAACATTCAAGGAAATAATGCATAATTTGCAACAAACATATATTCCTCTAGGGCATTAAAACCCAAAAGGAAAAGTGATCCAACCATGGCTAACAAAAGAAATTAAAGCTTGTATTAAGTCAAAGTAGGAAGCTTATAAAGTTGCCAGAAAAAGTGGTCAGCCTGAGGATTGGGATCTTTTAGAAGTCAGCAAAGGGGGACCAAGAAATTGATAAAGAAAGGGAAAATGGAATATGAGCACAAACTAGCGAAAAATATAAAAACGGATTGTAAAAGCTTCTATAGGTATGTGAAAAGGAAAAGACTGGCAAAGGTAAATGTAGGTCCTTTACAGACAGAGATGGGAGAATTTATAATGGGGAATGAGGAAATGGAAGAGAAGTTAAATAAATAATTTGTTTCTGTCTTCACGGAGGAAGACACAAAAAACCTCACAGAAATACGAGAAAACCAAGGGGGTGATGAGAATGAGGAGCTTAAAGAAATTATTATTAGTAAAAAAACAGTACTAGCAAAATTAATGGGACTAAAAGTCGACAAATCCCAAGGACCGGATGACCTACATCCTAAGGTTTTAAAAGAGGTGGCCATTGGAATAGTGGACGCATTGGTTGTCATCTTCCAAAATTCTATAGATTCTGGAATGGTTCCTGCAGATTGGAGGATAGCAAATGTAACCCTGCTACTTAAGAAAGGAGGGAGAGAGAAAACAGGGATCTACATACCTGTTAGCCTCACATCAGTAGTTGGGAAAATGCTGGAATCTATTATAAAGCTTGCAATAACTGGGCACTTAGAACCAAATAGTAAGATTGGGCAGAGTCAACATGGATTTATGAAAGGGAAATCCTGTTTGACAAACCTATTGGAGTTCTTTGAGGATGTAACTAGTGGAGTAGACAAAGGGGAACCGGTAGATGTGGTGTATCTGGATTTTCAGAAGGCCTTCGATAAGGTCCCACACAAGAGGTTGGTGAACAAAATTAGGGCACATGGAATTGGGGGTAATATACTAGCATAGATTGAGAATTGGTTAACAGACAGAAAACAAAGAGTAGGGATAAACGGGTCTTTTTCAGGATGGCAGGCTGTGACTAGTGGGGTACCGTAAGGATCGGTGCTTGGGCCCCAGCTATTCACAATCTATATCAATGATTTGGATGAGGGGACTAAATGTAACATTTCCAAATTTGCTAATGATACAAAGCTAGGTGTCAGTGTCAGTTGCGAAGAGGATATGAAGAGGCTTCAAGGGGATCTCGACAGGCTCAGTGAGTGGGCGAGAACATGGCAGATGGAATATAATGTGGATAAATGTGAAGTTATCCACTTTGGTAGAAAAAAACAGAAAGGTAGAGTATTTCCTAAATGGTGAAAGATTGGGGAATGCAGATGCTCAAAGGGACCTGGGTGTCCTTGTACATGAGTCACTGGAAGTGAATGTGCAGGTGCAGCAAGCCATTAGGAAGGCAAATGGTATGCTGGCCTTCATTACAAGAGGATTTGAGTACAGGAGTAAAGAAGTCTTACTCCAATTATATAGGGCCTTGGTGAGACCACACCTGGAGTACTGTGTACGATTTTGGTCTCCTTACCTAAGGAAGGATATATTTGCCATAGAGGGAGTGCAACGAAGGTTCACGAGATTGATTCCTGGGATGGCGGGACAGTCGTATGAGAAGAGATTGAGTAAACTAGGCCTGTATTCTCTTGAATTCAGAAGAATGAGAGGGGATCTCATTGAAGCATACACAATTATTACAGGGCTTGATAGGATGGATGCTGGGAGAATGTTTCCCTTAGCTGGGGAGTCTAGAACCAGGGGCCATAGCCTCAAGATAAAGGGTAGGCCATTCAGGACTGAGATGAGAAGAAATTTCTTCTCACAGAGGGTGGTGAATCTTTGGAATTCTCTACCCCAGAGGGTTGTGGAAGCTCAGTCACTGGGTATATTCAAAACAGAAGTCGATAGATTTCTGACTAGTAAGGGCATCAAGGGATATGGCGATAGGGCTGGTGAATGGAGTTGAGGCAGAAGATCAGCCATGATCTCATTGAATGGCGGAGCAGGCTCGAAGGGCTGAATGGCCTACTCCAGCTCCTATTTCTTATGTTCTTATGTTCTTATGACTGATCGCACAAAACGAGCTGGGGATTCACCATTGCCCATTTGTGCTCCGTGCAAGATGAATTTCACTCCCATTCAAGCTGTCTACTGAAGATGGGGAGAATCACATGGGAACGTCAACTGGATTACATTGACAAAGCTTCTCTACTTCATTGGCGCCACAAGGACCGCTTACAGGAATGGTTGGTAATGTTGAACCCAAGTACAATATCTAGCAGGACTTCTCTGATTACTCAGGGGAGACCAGTCTTTCCATCTAATAGCCTGGTACAGTTAATAGCTTGTTTAATCTTCTCTTCTGAACAGCCTTGTTTCGTAAGGATGGACTGGTTTTACCCCCTTCTCAGACCTACAACATCTATTGTACTTCACCAACTATCCAGTGCCTTCTTTATGAGGTACAACTTTATCATTACATTGTCATGTGTTGTCAACTGTGCTCTTACTGGGCTTTGCTAGCTACCTGACCCCTGAGAATGACTTGGTCTGTAACCTTTCCCATTCCTAGTTATCTGATCAGAAAACAGCAATTCTAAAGGGCCGATTGTAACCCTGGCCACCTGTTGGAAACTGGATGGGCAGGCAGTTGAAATGGCTGCAACGACTTACCCACACCGATCTCACTGTCTTCCTATGGGTTGCAAGTTTAACCTGCTCTTTTGAGCAGGTGAGAGGGACTACTGCCTAGAAGGCAGGGGGGTAACTTATATAGAAGATTAAGGGGTGATCTGATCGAGGTATTTAAAATGTTAAAAGGATTTCTTTGGGTAGATACAGAGAAAGTATATCCTCTGGCGAGGGAATCAAGAACAAGGTGACCATCTTAAAATTAGAGCTGGGTCATTCAGGAGTGAAATCAGGAAGCATTTTTTCACACAAAGGGTAGTTGAAATCTGGAACTCTCTTTGCCAAAGGGTGTGGATGCTGGGACAATTGGAGCTTTCTAGACTGAGATCAATAGATTTTTGTTGGGTAAGGGTATCAAGGGATATGGAGCAAAGGTCATAGAGTCATAGAGTCATAGAGTTTTACAGCACAGAAAGAGGCCCTTCGGCCCATCGTGTCTGCGCCGCCCATCCATCCCTGTCCAGTCTAATCCCATTTTCCAGCATTTGGTCCATAGCCTTGTATGCAATGGCATTTCAAGTGCTCATCCAAATGCTTCTTGAATGTTGTGAGGGTTCCTGCCTCTACCACCCTTTCAGGCATTGAATTCCACATTCCAACCACCCTCTGGGTGAAAAAGTTCCTCCTCAAATCCCCTCTAAATCTCCTGCCCCTTACCCTGAATCTATGCCCCCTTGTTATTGACCCCCCCCACTAAGGGGAAAAGTTCCTCTTTATCTACCCTATCTATGCCCCTCATCATTTTGTACACCTCAATCAGGTCCCCCCTCAGCCTTCTCTGCTCCAAGGAAAACAACCCCAGCCTGTCCAGCCTCTCTTCATAGCTGAGGCGCTCCATCCCAGGTAACATCCTGGTGAATCTTCTCTGCACCCTCTCCAAAGCAATCACATCCTTCCTATAGTGAGACGACCAGAACTGCACACAGTACTCCAGCTGTGGCCTCACCAGCGTTTTGTACAGCTCCATCATAACCTCCCTGCTCTTATATTCTATGCCTCAGCTAATGAAGGCAAGTATCCCATATGCCTTTTTAACCACCTTATCTACCTGCTCCGCTGCCTTCAGGGATCTATGTACATGTACACCAAGGTCCCTCTGACCCTCTGTACTTCCTAGGGTCCTACCACTCATTGTGTATTCCCTTGCCTTATTTGTCCGTCCAAAATGCATCACCTCGCACTTTTCAGGGTTAAATTCCATTTGCCACTTTTCCGCCCATCTGACCAACCCGTTTATATCGTCCTGTAGCCTGAGGCTTTCCTCCTCGCAATTTACCACCCCACCAATTTTCGTGTCATCTGCGAACTTACTGATCATACCTTTTACATTCTCATCCAAATCATTTATGTAGATCATAAACAACAAGGGACCCAGCACCGATCCCTGAGGTACCCCACTGGACACAGGCTTCCAGTCACAAAAGCAACCTTCGACCATCACCCTCTGCCTCCTGCCACTCAGCCAGTTTAGGATCCAACGCGCCAAGGCACCCTGGATCCCATGGGCTCTTACCTTCTTGACCAGCCTCCTATGCGGGACTTTGTCAAAAGCTTTACTGAAGTCCATGTAAACCACATCCACAGCATTTCCCTCATCCACCCCCGTAGTCACCCCCTCGAAAAATTCAATCAGATTTGTCAGACATGACTTACCCTTGACAAAGCCATGCTGACTATCCCCGATTAATCCTTGCCTCTCCAAGTGGAGATTAATTTTGTCCCTCAGAATTTTTTCCAATAATTTCCCCACCACAGATGTTAGACTCACTGGCCTGTAGTTCCCTGGTTTATCCCTGCTACCCTTCTTGAATAATGGTACTACGTTAGCTGTTCTCCAGTCCTCTGGTACATCCCCTGTGGCCAGAGAGGTTCTGAAAATTTGTGTCCTTTGCCTCCCACAGCAGCCTGGGATACATCTCGTCCGGGCCTGGGGATTTATCCACTTTTTGGCCTGCTAAAACCGCTAGCACCTCCTCCCTCTCGATGCTAATATGTTCAAGTATGTCACAGTCCCCTTGCCCGATTTCTATGTCTGCATCGTCTTTCTCCATAGTGAACACAGATGCAAAAAATTCATTTAAAACCCCGCCTACATCATCTGGCTCTACACATAGATTGCCACTTTGGTCCCTAATGGGCCCTACCCTTTCCCTGGTTATCCTCTTGCCCTTAATATACTTATAAAACATCTTAGGATTTTCCTTTATTTTGCTCGCCAGTGTTATTTCATGGCCCCTCCTCGCCCTCCTAATTTCTTTTTTAAGTATGCCCCTGACTTTTGAAAGGTGGGTAAATGGGGCGGAATTACAGATCAGCCATAAGCTAATTGAATGGAAGAGCAGACTCAAGGGGTTGAATGGCCTCCTCCTGTTCCTAATGTTCCTATATTCCTTCTTTAACTATGCAAATTGGGCTTCAATGATGTCATCGAGGCCCAATTGAAATTTTAACCCAAAGCATGTGTTTCTGGTGGAACGAGAAGCTGGGACCAAAAGGTGCCCAGAAAGGTGAGTTAATTTTATTTTTTGTTGTTTCATTGTTGGCCAGGGCGAGCAGGAGTGTTCCTCCGGACCACACAATGAAACCTTGGGCCTCCCCCTGCCCCTCCTCCTCCTCCTCCTCCTCCTCCTCCAACTACAATGCTCACTCGATCCCCCTCCCCACCACCACATGCCTGATTGCCGGGGACCGTTCCTGCGGGTCCTCACCAGCAGCCTCCTGCCGCACGAAATCCTGCTGCCCGCCGGGTTCGTGCGGGAGACTGACGGGGGGCTATGAGGGGGTGGGAGGGGGGTGGGATGGACGGTTTGCCCTCCGCCTCAGCCCTTGCCCGCACGACTCCTGCCGGGAGTTAAAAACCGGCCCTTAAAGCTTTAGTAACACAAGAGTAGCCTGCAAAATAAGCTGGCACACTGCACAAGCCTGCATTAGCTCACCAAAACCGCAGGGCACTGCAAGTCCTGAAGAAGCTTGGAGCCACCCCAAGAACGCACCTAATACATATTGAGATGAAGCTTGTCCCCAAGCAGCAACACAAGACTCTTGAGCCTCTCAACACAAAATCTACAGCACGTACCAGAATAAAATTCCCAATTTTCTGCTCCCACTGTGCTGCAGCTGCACTGGAGGTGCTGTTTCAGGACCCAGATACCAGACCTGGTATAATTCTTTCTATTCGGGGAGGGAGGGGGCCACGTGCTGGTATTTGTGAACAAATTACTGCCACACTGACTCACTTTCAAGTCAAAACGCCAAAGCATTGCGTAATCCCATTGCTTCGCCCAGTTTGAAACCCGGTTCTCCTGACTGAGACTTCCATTATCCGCGTTTGCCAGAATGAAAAGAGGGCAGAGTACCGCGTAACGAAAGCGAAACTCAGATTCCCACCCTTCGTCCCCTTTAATTACAACCTGAAAGTGGGATGGTCGGCAAGGGCTGAATTAGTCACTGGCTGAATTAGTCAGTCTCGAACTGAATTATGAAATAAAAACAGAAAATGTTGGAAACACTTCGCAGGTCAGACAGCATTTGTGGAGAGAGAAACAGAGTTAAGAACTGGAAGATGCTAGCGAGGAACAGTTTTTAAGCAACTATAACACCAACGAAAAGGGAGGCAGGGAAAGAACAAAAGGAAAAGGTCTGTGATAGGGTGGAGGGCAGGAGGGGTTAAATAGAAAATGGAGTGATGGTACAAGGCAAAAGAAGGTGATAATGGGACAAACATGGAAATAAAATATGGGTCCAGAGGAGGTGTACATGTTTACGGAATGTCCATGAGAAAATGGGAATGTGGTTAAGATCTAAAGCTGTTAAACTCAATGTTAAGGCCAGAAGGCTGTAAAGTGCATAGTACAAAGATGCCAAGGAGCCAATTGGTCTACTCCTGCTCCTGTTTCTTATGTTCATATGAGGTGCTGTTCCTCAAGCTTGCGTTGAGCTTCATTACTCAAACTGAATTATTCAGCTTTGAGCGGTCACTGAAAGACAGATGCAAATGAGCTATTCTCCAATTGGTTGAAAGCGATTCAGTTTTGCGTTATTTGTTTTAGGTGCGATGTACCCTGCAGCCAGGTGAGATCTCAGGTATCAGAATGCCAAACTAAAGAAACTCCCAACTCCCAGTGCTGTGAAATCAGCTCCCGGCAGCTAAACCAGTTTTACAGAGTTTCATCGCAAGTTGTCTCGCCCAATCAGTTTGTGCAACCCACGAAGCGGAAAGTAAATATTAACCTGGGGTAGGGGAAGGAACGTTTAGGCAGCTGCTAGAGCAGAGAATTTTCCTTCATCCAGTTTTTTCAAATCAATTCAAAATTATCAAATTAAATCAAAACAAATCAACACACCAACCCAGGAGAACAGGATTGGAGATCACCTAGTTCATGAATTATGGAATCACGGAACCCATAAAACAAAAGGAGGACATTCAGCCCATTGTGCCCATCGATGCTAGCTCTTCAACTGCAGCTATCTGCTGCAATCATATTTCCCCACCCTTTCCCCATATCCTTTTATATTCTTACTTTTCAAATATTGACCCAATTCCCTTTTCAATGCTGTTATAACCTCTGCCTCAGATAGCAACGTGCGGTAAAGCATTCTATGTTCTAATAACCCACAGTGTGAAAAATTTCTTTTAACTTTCCCTTTTATTCTTCTGATAATAATCCTCAGTCTATGCCTGCTTGTTACCCACTTGCCAACCAATAGAAGAACTCTATTTACCCTCTCAAAATGTTTCATCACTTTGAAACCCTCTATTACATACCTTTTACTTTCTCTGTTCTGGTGAAAAAGCCCAATTTTTTTAGTCTTACTTGATAACTATAACCTCTCATTCCTGTTATATTGCAGCTTCTCTGTCATATGGTCACAATAACAGTGCAAATATGATTGACATGATTGAGCAGCGAATGTATTCCAAAAGTAATACAGGTAGACTACCCTTTATCCGGACTTCCGAAAACCGAAACCCTCTAAAAACCGAAGGTTTTTTCGTTCAGCGTAAGTCGTGCGTACGACTTACGCTGAAGGAAAAAACCTTCGGTTTTTAGAGGGTTCCGGTTGCGGAAGTTCGGATAAAGGGTAAGTCATGCGCACGACCCCCCGCCGACCCCCCCGCCAGCCCCGACAACCGCCGACCCCGCCAGCCCCGACAACCGCCAACCCCGCCAGCCCCGACAACCGCCGACCCCCCCGCGGACCCCGCCGGCCCCGACAACCGCCGACCCCGCCAGCCCCGACAACCGCCGACCCCCCCGCGGACCCCGCCAGCCCCGACAACCGCCGACCCCGCCAGCCGCCGACCCCCCCGCGGACCCGCCGGCCCCGACAACCGCCGACCCCGCCAGCCCCGACAACCGCCGACCCCCCCGCGGACCCCGCCAGCCCCGACAACCGCCGACCCCGCCAGCCCCGACAACTGCCGACCCCCCCGCGGACCCCGCCAGCCCCGACAACCGCCGACCCCGCCAGCCCCGACAACCGCCGACCCCCCCGCGGACAACACCAGCCCCAACAACCGCCGACCCCGCCAGCCGCCGACCCCCCCGCGGACCCCGCCGGCCCCGACAACTGCCGACCCCGCCAGCCCTGACAACCGCCGACCCCCCCGCGGACCCCGCCAGCCCCGACAACCGCCGACCCCGCCAGCCCCGACAACCGCCGACCCCCCCGCGGACCCCGCCAGCCCCAACAACCGCCGACCCCCCCCCCGCGTACCCCGCCGGCCCCGACCCCCGCCGACCCCGACTGACTTACGCTGAGCGTCAGCGTAAGTCGTGCGCACGACCCCCCGCCAACCCCCCCCCGCGGACCCCCGCCGACCCACCTTCCGAAATCCGAAATTCTCCTTTATCCGAAACTCGGCTGGTCCCGAGGTTTTCGGATAAAGGATAGTCTACCTGTAAATGCATGAAGCTTTTATTTTCAAAAGACATTTGAAAAGGTGTCTTACATGAAGCGTGACCAACATTGGCTGCCAGTCCGGCAATGTCTCGATTTTAAAATTCTCATCCTTGTTTCCAAATTTCTGCATGGCCTCGCCCATCCCTATCCCTGTAACCTCCTCCAGCTCTACAATCCTTCGAGATCTCAGCACTCCTTCAATTCTGGCCTCTTGTGCAACCCCGGTTTTAGTAACCCCACCATTGGTGACCGTGCCTTCAGCTGCCTCGGCCCTCAGCTCTGGAATTCCCTCCCTAAACCTCTCCGCCTCTCTACCTCTCTCTCCTCCTTTAAGACGCTCCTTAAATTATTTGATTAAGTTATTGGTCACCTGTCCTAATATCTCCTTATGTGGCTTGGTGCCAAATTTTATTTGGTAACACTCCTGTGAAGCTCCTGGGGAACGTTTCACAATGTTAAAGGCGCTATATAAATGCAAGTTCTTGTTGTTACCAAAATTCGGTTGTATGGTGTAAGAAGAAATGCAGCAGCATGAATAGTAAATCGATTGATGGGCAGGGAACGAAATGGGTGTTGTTCAATTGAAGAGTGGTTGGAAGTGATTTATCCTAGAGGTTAGTGCTGGGTCAAATTTTATTCTCTTCTCTCTCATTTGAACTTGGGCATAGGGAGCACGTTATCAAAATTTGTGACAGCACCAAAGTCGGATGTTTGGCAAACAGTGAGGAGGACCTAGACGGATTATTGGAAGAGGCAGACAGGTGAGGGCATGTATTTTCTGCGGAATAACAAGCAATGGGCATATCCACTCAATGGAAAGGCAGTGAAGGGTTTGAAAGATCAAAGGGATCTAGGGTTTCAAATAAAGTGTGAGTGCAGGTTAATAAAGCCATAAAAAAAAGGCCAAGAGCATTTGGGGTTTTATAAAAAGGGGTATAGCGTACAAACAGAAAGAGATAATAAAGTCATATAATGCAATGGTTAGACCATAATTAGTGGACTGAGTACAGTTTTGGGTACTACGTTATAATAAAGATATTAATGCCATCGGGAGTATACAGTGTAAATTCATCAGAATAGCCAGGGATGGAAAATTATAGTTCTGAAGAGAGACTTGAGATACTGGCACTAGAGCACAGATGGCTAAGAGGAGATTTAGTAACTGCCTTTTCAATTATAAATGGTTTTGATTGGGTGAATCGGGAGTCAGAGTTAAGGATTCATCAATTTACAATTGTCACTGAAAGTGAGGAGAGGATAGAAGAAATTTCTTTGCTCACAGGGTTGTTCGAGTATGGGATGCTTTGCCACATGGAACTTTTGAGGCAAATACAATTACATCTTTTAAGAGAAAGAAAAAAAGACATGTATTTATATAGCGCCTTTCACTATCTCAAGATGTCCCAAAGCGCTTTACAGTCAATTAAGTACTTTTGAAGCGTAGTCACTGTTGTAATGTAGGAAGAATACTGGAGCAAAGGAAGATACAGGGCTATGGAGACAGTACAGGGCAATGGGATTAGTTCTGGATTGCTGTAGCAGAAAGACAGTACTGACAGGATGGGCCAGAGGGCCCCTTGCTGTGATGTAAACTTACACAGTTCGAAATCCAGCCTGGATCCATTTAAATGACAATCCTTCCTTAATGCCCTACTAGAAAAGTAGATGTGAAGATTAATACCTCACTGTGGGTATTAGCTGATCACCAAAACTTAAATTCTGTGGTTTATAGTTTCTAGGGTCTCTGTGGTGTAGCGGGGACTGCTGGCAGGCAAGCACCCTTGAGTATATCATTAAATTGGTGGTATTGATTTAATTTAAATTAATTAAAGGGTAAGTCATGTCAGGACAGCCCAGCCCCGTGTTATGCTCCTCTTGCTCTATGTGGGAATTCAGGGACACTGCCGGTGTCCCTGACGACCATGTGTGCCAGAAATGCATCCAGCTGCAGCTACCAGCAGACCGCATTACGGCGCTGGAGCTGCGGATGGATGGGCTTTGGAGCATTCATGATGCTGAGAGGGTCGTGGATAACACGTTTAGTGAGTTGGTCACACTGCAGGTAAGGGCTGCACAGGCAGAAGGGAAATGGGTGACCATCAGGCAGAGCAGTAGAGGCAGGCAGGTAGTGCAGGGGACACCTGTGGCCATCCCCCTCTCAAACAGGTATACCGATTTGGATACTGTTGAGAGGGATGACTTACCAGAGGAAGGCAGCAGCAGCCAACTTCCTGGCACCAGGGGTGCTTCTGCTGCTCAGGAAGGGAGGAAAAAGAGTGGGAGAGCAATAGTGGTAGGGAATTCCATCATAAGGGGAACAGATAGGCGTTTCTGTGGCCATAGACGTGACTCCAGGATGGTTTGTTGCCTCCCTGGTGCCAGGGTCAAGGATGTCACTGAACAGCTGCAGGGCATTCTGAAGGGGGAGGGTGAACAGTCAGAGGTCGTGGTTCACATTGGGACCAATGAAATGGGTAGGAAGAGGGATGAGGTCCTGCAGCAAGAATTTAGGGAGATAGGTAGCAGATTAAAGAGCAGGACCTCAAAGGTTGTAATCTCTGGATTACTCCCGGTGCCATGTGCTAGTGAGTATAGGAATAGGAGGATAGAGCAGATGAATGCATGGCTAAAGAGTTGGTGCAGGAGGGAGGGCTTTAGTTTCCTGGATCACTGGGCCTGCTTCTGGGGAAGGTGGGACTTGTACAAGTCGGACGGGTTGCACCTGAACCAGAACGGGACAAATATCCTTGCGGGGAGGTTTGCTAGCACTGTTCGGGGGGGTTTAAACTAAAATGGCAGGGGGTTGGGAACCTGAGCAGGGAGACAGAGGAAAGGGAAACAGGGATAAAAGCAAAAGATAGGAAGGAGAAAAACAAAAGTGGCAGTCAGAGAAATCAATGGTTTAAATCAAACGTGGCCACAGTAAATAATAATTCTAATAGGTCTAAGAGCGTTAAAAAAACAAGCCTGAAGGCTTTGTGTCTTAATGCGAGGAGCATTTGTAATAAGGTGGATGAATTGGCTGCACAAATAGAGGTAAACGAATATGATTTGGTTGGGATTACGGAAACGTGGCTCAAGGATGGCCAAGACTGGGAACTCAACATCTAGGGGTATTTGATATTCAGGAAAGATAGGCAAAAAGGAAAGGGAGGTGGGGTATCATTACTGGTTAAAGAAGGGATCAATACAATTGTAATGAAGGATATTAGCTCTGATGATGTGGAATCTGTATGGGTAGAATTGAGAAATACTAAGGGGAAAAAAACATTAGTGGGAGTGGTATATAGACCTCCCAACAGTAAGGCGGAGGTTGGGGATGGCATTAAAAGGGAAATTAAAGAAGCGTGCAATAAGGGCACAGCAGTCATCATGGGTGACTTTAATCTACATATAGATTGGGCCAACCAAATTAGTAACAATACTGTGGAGGAGGAATTGCTGGAGTGTTTACGGGATGGTTTCCTCGACCAATATGTCGAGGAACCAACCAGAGATCAGGTCATCTTAGACTGGGTATTATGTAACGAGAAAGGATTAATTAGCAACCTTGTTGTACGAGGCCCCTTGGGTCGGAGCGATCATAATATGATCGAATTCTTCATTAAGATGGAGAATGAAGTAGTTGACTCAGAGACTAGGGTCCTCAATTTAAATAAAGGAAACTACGATGGTCTGAGGAGCGAGTTGGGTAGGATTGATTGGAGAATGGCACTCAAAGGGTTGACGTTGGCTAGGCAACGGCAAACATTCAAAGACCGAATGGATGAGCTACAGAATTTGTTCACCCCAGTTTGGCATAAAAATAAAACAAAAAAGGTGACTCAACCGTGGCTAACAAGGGAAATTAGGGATAGCATAAGATTCAAGGAGAGGACATATAAATTGGCCACAAAAAGCAATAATCCTGAGGATTGGGAGCAGTTTAGGATTCAACAAGGATGTTCTTGCCATGGAAGGAGTGCAGCGAAGATTCACCAGGCTGATACCTGGGATGGCAGGAATGACGTATGAGGAGAGATTGTGTCGATTGGGCTTATACTCACTGGAGTTTAGAAGATTGAGAGGGGATCTCATCGAAACCTATAAAATTCTGTCAGGCCTGGACAGACTAGATGCAGGAAGGATGTTTCTGATGGCCGGGGAGTCCAGAACCAGGGGTCATAGTCTAAGGATAAGGGGTAAGCCATTTAGGACTGAAATGAGGAGGAATTTCTTCACCCAGAGAGTGGTGAACCTGTGGAATTCTCTGCCACAGAGGGCGGTGGAGGCCAGTTCATTAAATATATTCAAGAAAGAGTTGGATATATTTCTTAAGGCTAAAGGGATCAAGGGATATGGGGAGAAGGCAGGGACAGGGTACTGAATTTGGATGATCAGCCATGATCTCATTGAATGGCGGAGCAGGCTCGAAGGGCCGAATGGCCTACTCCTGCTCCTATCTTCTATGTTTCTATGTTTCTATGACAACTGCATGAGGCATTCCTAAAATAGTAAGGATCAGATACACTGAGAAGGCTGTGGTATAACAAGCAGTACATTATCCTTATCCTGAGCTTATCCCTGTAACTACTGACAGCTATTCTCATGTGGTTTGATTGCCAGAGCAAAAAATAAAAATGTCAGCGGAGAAGGCAATAGAGCAAGGTAGCAGTGGGGGAATTAAAAATCAGAGCATGTCAGGAAGGGACAGCATGTATAAAGATAAAGGTAAAGTAGTAAAGGGGGTAAAAGCAGGAATAAATTGTCAGAATACATATTTAAAAGTTCTTTATCTGAATGCACGCAGCATTCGTAACAAAATAGACGAGTTGACGGTACAAATAACTACACATGGGTGTGATCTGGTGGCCATTACAGAAACATGGCTGCAAGGTGACCATGACTGGAAACTAAACATCCAGGGGTATTTGACAATTAGGAAGGACAGACAGGAAGGAAAGGGAGGTGGGGTGGCTATGTTAATAAAGGATGGAATCACTGCAATATTGTGAGAAATGATATTGGGTCAAAGGATCAGGATAGTGAAACAGTTTGGTTGGAGATAAGGAATAATAAGGGGAAAAAGTCACTAGTGGGCGTAGTCTATAGGCCTCCTAACAGTTGCAACTCTGTTGGTCGGAGTATAAATCAGGAAATAGTTGGGGCTTGTAATAAGGGAACAGCTATAATCATGGGGGATTTTAGTTTCATATTGACTGGACAAATCAAATTGGGCAGGGCAGCCTTGAGGAAGAGTTCATAGAGTGCATTAGGGACGGGTTCCTTGAGCAGTATGTTACTGAACCAACCAGGGGGCAGGCAATCTTAGATCTGGTCCTGTGTAATGAGACAGGATTAATAAAAAATGTCCTAGTAAAGGATCCCCTTGGAATGAGTTACCATAACATGGTTGAATTCCAAATTCAGTTGGAGGGTGAGAGAGTTGGATCTCAAACCAGCGTACTAAGCTTAAATAAAGGAGACTATGAAGGTATGAGAGCAGAGTTGACTAAAGTGGACTGGGAAAATAGATTAAAGTGTAAGACGGTACATGAGCAGTGGTGTACATTCAAGGAGATATTTCACAACTTTTAAGAAAAATATATTCCACTGAGGAAAAAGAGGCGTAAAAGAAAAGACAGCCATCCGTGACTAAGTAAAGTAATAAAGGATACTGTTAAAGACATACACAGGACAAAGAGTGTGCCCCAAAGGTAAAATAAAAGTGACAGTGACATACAAAGAAAAAAAAATACCGCAATTGAACCTCTATGTAGTGGAAAATGGAGGATCACCATTGCTGGGACGCGAATGGCTCAGGAAAATACAGTTGGATTGGCACACCATCCAAGCACTGTTTGTGTCAGCAAAGGAGGACAGCAACGCCACTCCGGAGAGACTGTCACAAATACTCTCTGACTCTCAGGAAGTGTTCAAGAAGGGAATAGGAACACTTAAGGGCAAGAAAGCAAAAATTAAGATTGAGGAGAACGCAAATCCAAAGTTCCACAAGGCCAGACCAGTGCCTTATGCAATTCGCCCTTCAGTAGAAGCAGAGCTGGAGAACTTGGAGCAGTTAGGGGTCCTGTCCAAGGTGGATTGGAGTGAATGGGCCACACCTATAGTTCCAGTGATGAAGAAAACCTCCAGCACAAAACCAGGAAAGCCAAGAAAAGTGCGCATCTGCGGAGACATTAAAGTGACTGTTAACCCAGTCCTCCACACAGTACAGTACCCATTGCCTCGCATTGAGGACATCTTTGCTTCCCTGTCAAGAGGGGAACGCTTCACAAAGATTGACTTGGCCCAGGCCTATCTCCAAATGGAAATTGATGATGCATCAAAGAAGTACCTGACAATAAATACGCACAAAGGCCTTTACCAGTACAATCGGCTGGTATTCGGAATAGCATCAGCTCCTGCAATCTGGCAAAGGGCAATGGACCAAGTCCTGCAGGGGATCCCAGGTACTCAGTGTTATCTTGATGACATCATCATTACTGGCAAGAATGACAACGACCACTTTTCCAACCTTGAACAGGTGCTCATCAGGTTACGGGAGTATGGGCTCCGAGCGAACCGAGACAAGTGTGAGTTTTTCAAAAAGGAAATCTCACACTGTGGACATGTGATTGACAAGGACGGTTTACACAAGTCTCCAGACAAGATTGAAGCTGTGATTAATGCACCAACACCTGAAAATGTGTCTCAGTTGAGATCATATCTTGGACTGGTGAACTACTATCACAAGTTCTTGCCCAACCTATCCACAGTGTTACATCCACTAAATGCACTGCTACAGACAGGGTCACAATGGAAGTGGAGTGACAGCTGTGAACAAGCTTTTCAAGAGAGTAAAAGACTCATTACTTCAGAAGAGGTGCTAGCTCACTTTGACCCATCCTTACCTATTCGACTAGCATGTGATGCTTCACCCCATGGCATTGGTGCCGTGTTGTCACATAAGTTCCCAGACGGCTCAGAAAGACCAATAGCCTTTGCCTCAAGATCATTGACTACAGCTGAACGCAATTATGCACAGATTGACCGAGAAGCCCTCAGCCTTGTGTGGGGAGTCAAGAAATTCAACCACTACTTGTATAGTCAACAGTTTACACTGTTAACTGGCCACCAACCTCTCGTTTCAATCTTCAACCCAAGGAAGGGCGTTCCAGTGATGACGGCACAACGGCTGCAGCGATAGTCACTCTTCCTAGGAGCTCACCTGTATGACATTGAATACAAGGGGACCAAGCAACATGGCAACGCCGATGGTTTGTCACGTTTACCACTGCCGACCTCAGAAAGAACTACAACAGTTGACTCAGCAGAGGTATATCACACAACAATAGTTGAGCAGTTACCAGTGACAAACTCCCTCATTGAAAGAGAAACACGCAATGACCCTACATTGTCAAAAGTTTATGACATCACTGTGAAGGGATGGCCAGCGCATGGTGACTCATTGTTTCCAGCATTCTCAGCTAGGAGGGAGCAGTTATCAGTGTGTCGGGGAACACTGATGTGTGGCTCACGAGTTGTGATTCCTCCCAAGCTTCGTAACCGAGTGCTAGATGAACTGCATGAAGGCCACTTAGGTACGGTAAAGATGAAAAGCCTTGCTCGTGGATACGTGTGGTGGCCGGGAATTGACAAACAGATCGAAGACCTGACAAAGAGCTGCTCAGGATGTCAAAAGGTCCAGAACGCACCACCACAAGCCCCTCTCCATCCATGGGAATGGCCCTCATCACCATGGCAACGTGTGCACATCGACTTTGCTGGACCGTTCATGGACTCCATGTTCTTGATTGCAGTCGATGCACATTCCAAATGGCCCGAGGTCATTAAAATGAAATTAACCACATCTGAAAAGACCATTTCAGTTCTGAGGACCATGTTCGCTAGAACTGGCCTACCAGAACAAATCTGCACAGACAATGGATGACAATTTGTCTCTGACGAATTCCAAGGTTTCATGAGGAAAAATGGAATCAAGCACTACACATCTGCCCCGTACCATCCAGCTACAAATGGCTTGGCAGAAAGATGCGTACAGACTTTCAAGAAGGCCATCAAAGCAATGTACAGCAAGAATCTACCACTGCAACACAAGATAGACAATTTCCTCTTTGCTTATCAGAACGCAGTACACGCAGCCACTAATCAGACACCAGCGATGATGTTTCTGAACAAGAACCTGAGATCTCGCATGGACCTTCTTAAACCGAATGTACGTCGTAATGTAGAGAACAAACAGTTCAAACGTTTGAATGCTAAGCCAACAAGAAGCTTCAGTGTGGGACAGTCAGTTCTTGCTCGTGATTTCCGGATGGAAAAGTGGCAACCAGGGACAATATCCACAAGAGAGGGACCACTGATGTATACTGTGGATGTGGGAGAGAATGTTTTGAGACGTCATGTGGACCAAATTCTGGATGTTCAAGTGAAAAACACCCCTATACCTCGCCCAGACTCACCTGACATGGAAACAGACACTCCTGATTCTTCAGCATCAGCACCAGCCTCATCCACAGCTGAGAGCTCTACCTGTGCTGATAGCTCACCTGATGCACCTGTACCTGTACAGTCTCATTCCCCAAAGCAAAAGAGTCTGGAGAGACGTTACCCAGAGAGGCAGAGGAGGCCTCCCCAGAGACTTGACTTGTAAAAGGGCTGTTGACAAAATAAAATGTTATGTTGGAATTTAAATTTTGTTACTTTTAAGAAAACAAAAAAGTTACTGTAAAGACAGGCTCTGTATGTTAATTATAGAAATTTTGCGTTAATATACTATTAAACTAAAGGGGGAGGAAGCGTAATGTACACAACACTGAAGGGACTACTTTGTTTTGCGGATGTACATCCTTAGTTGCGAGCGTATATAACAGATGCATATCGATTTGTATAGTCAGTGCTGAAGTTCCAGTTACCCAGTAAAGATCTCTTGAAGTTACTCTCAGTCTCTGCTGCTTTATTATTTTATGTAGTTGTCCGCCTGGACCATGACCCCACTAGCAAACATCAAGCCATTGTTTCCAAGTGTGTCACTGACCTCATCTCCTCTGGAGATCGTCGCTCCATGGCCGCCAACCTCATAGTCCCTCAAACCCGCACAGCCCGCTTCTACCTCCTTCCCAAGATCCACAAACAGGACTGCCCTGGTAGACCCATTGTTTCAGCCTGTTCTTGCCCCACGGAACTTATCTCTTCCTTTCTTGACTCTATTTTTTCTCCCCTTGTCCAGTCTCTTCCCACCTACATTCACGACTCTTCTGACGCCCTCCGTCACTTTAACAGTTTCCAGTTTCCTGGCCCCAACCGTCTCCTTTTCACTATGGACTTCCAATCCCTCCACACCTCCATCCCCCACCAGGACGGCCTTCGGGCGCTCCATTTCTTCCTTGAACAGAGGCCCAACCAATCCCCATCCACCACCACCCTCCTCCGCCTGGCTGAACTTGTTCTCACATTGAACAACTTCTCCTTTGACTCCACTCACTTCCTCCAAATTAAAGGTGTTGCTATGGGAACCCGCATGGGCCCTAGCTATGCCTGCCTGTTCATGGGATATGTGGAACATTCTTTGTTCCAGTCCTACTCAGGTCCCCTCCCTCACCTCTTTTTCCGGTACATCGATGACTGTATTGGTGCCGTTTCCTGCTCTCGCCCTGAACTAGATAAGTTCATTCACTTTACTTCCAATTTCCGCCCTTCCCTCACCTTCACATGGTCCACCTCCGACTCTTACCTTCCCTTCCTTGACTTCTCTGTCTCCATTTCTGGCGATTGGCTTTCAACAAACATCCACTACAAGCCCACCGACTCCCACAGCTACCTGGACTACACTTCCTCCCACCCTGCTTCCTGTAAGGACTCTATTCCGTTCTCCCAGTTTCTCCGTCTCCGCCGCGTCTGTTCTGACGATGCCACCTTCCATACCAGTGCTTCCGACATGTCTTCCTTTTTCCTCAACCGAGGATTCCCCTCTACTGTGGTTGACACGGCCCTTGACCGTGTCCATTCTATTTCCCGCACTTCTGCTCTCACCCCTGCCCCTCCCTCCCAGAACCACGATAGGGTTCCCCTTGTCCTCACCTTTCACCCCACCAGCCACCACATTCAACGGATCATCCTCCGCCATTTCCGCCACCTCCAACGTGATCCCACCACCAAACACATCTTCCCGTCACCTGCCCTCAGCATTCCGAAGGGACCACTCCCTCCGCGACACCCTGGTCCACTCCTCAATCACCCCCAACAGCCCTTCTCCTTCACCTGGCACCTTCCCGTGCAACCGCAGGAGATGCAACACATGCCCTTTTACCTCCTCCCTTCCCACTGTCCAGGGCCCCAAACACCCCTTCCAGGTGAAACAGCGATTTACTTGTACTTCTTGCAATTTAATATACTGTATTTGCTGCTCACGATGCAGTGTCCTCTACATTGGGGAGACCAAATGCAGATTGGGCGACCGCTTTGCGGAACACCTCCGTTCAGTCCGTAAGGGTGACCCTGAGCTTCCAGTTGCCTGTCACTTTAATTCATCACTTCACTCCCACTCTGATCTCTCTGTCCTCGGGCTATTGCATTGTTCCAATGAAGCTCAACATAAGCTCGAGGAACAGCACCTCATCTTTCGATTGGGCACTTTGCAGCCTGCCGGACTCAACATTGAGTTCAACAATTTCAGATAATTATCCCTGCCCCCATTTTTCATGCAGTATGATTTTTGCCACTCCCATTTGCAACATTTTATCTTTCCTGCCTCTTACAAAAGTAAAGGATGTTCTTTCTATTCCTTCCTCCCCTCCTAAACCCCGCCCCCCCCCTTGTCTCTGCACCTGCTTAATATCTGTTACATCTCCAGCTTTTTCCAGTTCTGATGAAGGGTCCCAGACCTGAAACGTTAACTCTGTTTCTCTCTCCACGGATGCTGCCTGTCCTGCTGAGTATTTCCAGCATTTTCTGTTGTTATTTCAGATTTCCAGCATCCGCAGTATTTTGCTATTATAAAGGACTAGCTGGAGTGCCCGGCGGTGCCGAGGCTTTTTTGAGGACATGTTGTTGGAAGAGAGAGAGAGAGCGACTGGGGGGGGGAAAGAGAGCGAGCGACTGTGGGGGGGGGGAAGAGAGCGAGCGACTGTGGGGGGGGAGAAGAGAGCGAGCGACTGTGGGGGGGGAAGAGAGCGAGCGACTGTGGGGGGGAGGAGAGCGAGCGACTGTGGGGGGGAAGAGAGCGAGCGACTGTGGGGGGGGGAAGAGAGCGAGCGACTGTGGGGGGGAAAGAGAGCGAGCGACTGTGGGGGGGGAGGAGAGCGAGCGACTGTGGGGGGGAAGAGAGCGAGGGAGAGAGGGGGGAAGAGAGCGAGGGAGAGAGGGGGCAGCGAGGGAGAGAGGGGGGAGCGAGGGAGAGAGGGGGGGCGAGGGAGAGAGGGGGCGAGGGAGAGAGGGAGGTGAGGGAGGGTGGGGCGAGGGAGGGGGGGCGAGGGAGAGGGGGGCGCGGGAGGGGGGGGTGAGGGAGAGGGGGGGCGAGGGAGAGGAGGGGGCGAGGGAGAGGGGGGTGCGAGGGGGGGCGAGGGAGAGGGAGGGGGGGCGAGGGAAGGGGGGGCGAGGGAGAGGGGGGAGAGGGGGGGTGAGGGAGAGGGGGCGAGGGAGGGGGGGCGAGGGAGAGGGGGGGCGAGGGAGAGGGGGGCGAGGGAGAGGGGGGGCGAGGGGGGGGCGAGGGAGAGGGGGGGGCGAGGGAGGGGGGGCGAGGGAGAGGGAGAGGGGGGGCGAGGGGGGCCGGGGGGGGAGAGAGAGAGAGAGAGAGAGAGAAGGGGGGGAGAGAGTGAGAAGGGGGGGAGAGAGTGAGAAGGGGGGGAGGAGGAGGAGGGAGAGTGGGAGGAGGGGAGGAGTGTTTTGAGGGGGTCAGCGAAAGAGCAAAAAAAAATTTTTTTCAAAAACGGGTGTTAAGAAGATGGGAGGGCCATCTTGAAAGTTTTTTAATGTTTTTAAAAAGCTGCCACGGAGAAGGAACGCGCAGTCTGTGAAACCAACAGAAAATTTTTTTTCTTTTTTTAAAGCTGCCACAGAGAAGGAACGCGCAGTCTGAAACGAACAGAATTTTTTTAATTTTTTTTAAAAAAGCTGCCACGGAGAAGGAACGCGCAGTCTGTGAAACCAACAGATACTTTTTAATTTTTTTTTATAAACAGGTGTTAAGAAGATGGGAGGCCATCTTGAAAGTTTTTTAATGTTTTTAAAAAGCTGCCACGGAGAAGGAACGCGCATTCTTGCTGAAAACACCAAAAGTTATTTTTTTTTAAACGGCTGTTAAGAAGATGGGACACCATCTTCATTGTGTTTTAACGTTTTAGACATTGTGTTTTGACGTTTTTACACATTTAAAAAAAAAAAAATCGCTCCTAACAAATAAACACACAGAAGGTGAGAATAAAGATGGCGGCCACTCACCTCAGTTCAGAACGATAAGGCCCGCCCACACACGCACTGATTGGTCGATCGTCATGTCACCGAAGCATAGGATTGGTCAATCATCCTGTCACTCGACTCTAGGACGGCCCGGCCGCACATGCGACGAACCCGCCCCCACCACGCATTGATTGGTCGACCATCGGGTTGGTCGACCGTATGATTGGTCGACCTCAGTGTCACTCTATGGTAATGAGTGGATAATGAGCGGAATGTTGAAGGTTTTTCGGATACCGCGGGCGCAATTTTCGTCCGGCCGAAACGTAAATACGCTTACCAGGGTTTCGGAACGGTGAGCTTTCTTTCGACATAACGCACGCGTAGGTACGCTCTGTAACTTTCGAGCGCATAGCCGGACAGACGCACACCCGAGGACAGACAGACAGAAGGACAGACAGAAGGACAGACAGAAGGAAAGACAGATCGACTCCTTTATATATATAGATAGTATCCAACTGAAAACAAGGGCATATAAAGTAGCCAAATCTAGTGGGAGGATAAAAGATTGGGAAGCATTTAAAAGCCAGCAAAGAATAACTAAAAGATGAATTAAGAAAGGGAAGATAGATTATGAAAGTAAACTAGCAAAAAATATAAAAACAGATAGCAAGAGTTTCTACAGTTATATAAAAAGAAAAAGGGTGGCTAAGGTGAATGTTGGCCCCTTAGAGGACGAGACCGGGAATTTAGTGGTGGGGAACATGGAGATGGCAAAAACGCTGAACAAATATTTTGTATCAGTCTTTACAGTAGAGGACACTAAAAATATCCCAACACTGGACAAACAGGGGGCTATAGGGGGGGAGGAGTTAAACACAATTAAAATCACTAAGGAGGTGGTACTTGGTAAGATAATGGGACTAAAGGTGGATAAATCCCCTGGACCTGATGGCTTACATCCTAGGGTCTTGAGAGAAGTAGCGGTAGGGGTTGTAGATGCATTAGTGGTAATTTTCCAAAACTCCCTGGATTCAGGAAAGGTCCCAGCAGATTGGAAAACTGCTAATGTAACACCTTTATTTAAAAAGGGAAGTAGACAAAAGGCTGGAAACTATAGACCACTTAGCCTAACATCTGTGGTTGGTAAAATGTTGGAGTCCATCATTAAGGAAGCAGTAACAGGACATTTGGATAAGCATGATTTAATCGGACAGAGTCAGCATAGTTTTATGAGGGGGAAGTCATGTTTGACAAATTTGCTCGAATTCTTTGAGGATGTAACAAACAGGGTGGATAAAGGGGAACCAGTGGATATGGTGTATTTGGACTTCCAAAAGGCATTTGACAAGGTGCCACACAAAAGATTACTGCACAAGATAAAAAATCACGGGATTGGGGATAATATACTGGCATGGGTGGAAGATTGGCTATCTAACAGAAAACAGAGAGTTGGGATAAATGGTTCATTCTCGGGTTGGCAATCAGTGACGAGTGGTGTCCCGCAGGGGTCAGTGCTGGGACCCCAACTCTTTACAATCTATATTAACGATTTGGAGGAAGGGACCGAGTGCAACGTATCCAAGTTTGTCGATGATACAAAGATGGGAGGGAAAGCAGTGAGTGAGGAGGACATAAAAAACCTGCACAAGGACATAGATAGGCTAAGTGAGTGGGCAGAAATTTGGCAGATGGAATATAATGTTGGAAAGTGTGAGGTTATGCACTTTGGCAGAAAAAATCAAAGAGCAAGTTATTATCTAAATGGAAAGAAACTGCAAAGTGCTACAGTACAAAGGGATCTGGGGGTCCTGGTGCATGAAACACAGAAGGTTAGTATGCAGGTACAGCAGGTGATCAGGAAGGCCAATGGAATCTTGGCTTTTATTGCAAGGGGGATGGAGTATAAAAGCAGGGAAGTCTTGCTTCAGTTATACAGGGTATTGGTGAGGCCACACCTGGAATACTGCGTACAGTTTTGGTTTCCATATTTAAGAAAAGATATACTTGCTCTCAAGGCAGTTCAGAGAAGGTTCACTAGGTTGATTCCAGAGATGAGGGGGTTGACTTATGAGGAAAGGTTGAGTAGGTTGGGCCTCTACTCATTGGAATTCAGAAGAATGAGAGGCGATCTTATCGAAACATATAAGATTGTGAGGGGGCTTGATTGGGTGGATGCGGTGAGGATGTTTCCACTGATGGGTGAGACTAGAACTAGGGGGCATAATCTTAGAATAAGGGGCTGCCCTTTCAAAACTGAGATGAGGAGAAACTTCTTCACTCAGAGGGTAGTAAATCTATGGAATTTGCTACCTCAGAGAGCTGTGGAAGCTGTGACATTAAATAAATTTAAAACGGAGATAGACAGTTTCCTAGCTGATAAGGGAATTAGGGGTTACGGGGAGCGGGCAGGGAAGTGGATGTGAGTCTAGGTTCGGATCAGCCATGATCCTATTGAATGGCAGAGCAGGCCCGAGGGGCTGTATGGCCTACTCCTGCTCCTACTTCTTATGTTCTTATGTTCTTATGACCTCAAAGTAGAATCAGTAAAGGTGAGTTAATGGAATGTCATCCTATGGTTATATGGCTTTACTGCATCAAAGCTACAGGTTCATGTATTGGTATGTATGAATAATGATGAATAGAGATGAAGGTGGGTCACCTACTGTAGACTAATCAACTCTCAGCATATTTGCAATTAGGTAGCGGAGAAGGATAACACAAATGAAGTAAAGGATAGCCAGACGATAATAGATGGTTCTCTGTTATACAAGGTACCTACATACTTAGGGGCTCACCATCAATGCATCAACATTTCATAATTCACTGGGAGATATCCATTACCCTCTATATACAAGAGCCAACCCTGAGTGGATCAGTGCTGTGTATTACACTGACAGTATCCATTACCCCTTATGTAGGCCATCTGACCCTTGGCTCGTTCAGCGCTCTCTTTTACGCTAATGGTGCCCATTAACCTCTATATACACTAGCTGACCCTTGGGTAGTTCAGTGCCCTGTATTACACTGACGGTGCCCATTACCCCTTTATATACACTATCTGACCCCTGGGTAGATCAGTGTTCCGTATTACACCGAACCCTGGGTCTTTACTCATTGGTACGGCTCAGTAGTACTTCTGGCCATGTATTCACCCACTGAGCGAGTAGTATTATTGCCAAGTATTTATTTAAAGAAGGTGAGAGAGGCTCTGACACCTGCTCCTTACCTGGGCTAAGAAAGAAGTTCTGCTCACAGTAAACAATGGCTCCTTTAAGAAGCTCCTTCAGAACATTTATGATTCTGCCAGGGACAACGTGCCCACTGCACTGGGAGGACTCAGGAAGCGGGTAGAATATGTCACTCCCAGACCATCTGCTTTCACCTTCCTTCGGAACGGCCAGGTAAACAGACCCCTTTCTGGGTGGGGTTTTATGAGTGATTCCATCCACAGTGTAGTGGGTATCGCAGCTCTCTTCAACCCTCAAGGACAAATCGTTGAGCCACAGAGGCACCTCCATGTCCAACTCGTCAAACTCTGTCCTGATAGTGTAGTCGAAGCAGGCGTGCTCCCTGGAATAGTCCACCTGGAACCTGTAGTCCTGCTGCTGGACCCTGTCAAGAATCGTAAAGAGAACATCTTCGCATTTCTGTATTTCAATTATCTTCATGTCCTGGTGGGCTTTTATCCCCGACAAGTATCTGTTGTACCAGCCCAGCCTGTCCCTGTTTGACGACCACATGCTGACAGTCTGTTTCCGGATTCCTGCAGTCTTGTGGCTCTTGTTGAGTGTCTCTGCTCACTGCTCGTGCAGCCTATGTGTGTCAGGTTAAAATAAACAAGGGCTTTTTGTTAGCTCTGGGAGGGGTTTGGGAGTGTCGCAGCTCAACTAGAATACTGTAATACCTGTAAATTAGGTCCAGTCAATTTATCTGTGAAGAGAAAGAGTTAATCGATGGGAAAAAGAAACCAGGAGGGGATATAGCAAGAGGAAAGCTTTAAATTAGTGAATGGAAGGAGAGCACTGGTCTTTCACCTCTGAATCCAGCCCTGATTGATAGGATCAAAGACTCCTTTGTGCGTCTGCTGTAATGAGGGCAATGACTGGAGCTTGAGCAGTTACCAACAGCTTTAACCCTTGATGTGCCTCAATAAATCCGAGACTCGATGTTAGCGAAACAAAACAAGGCTTTTATTGACTTAGAAGGTAACACACAGGAGAGAGGTATCTTCCATCCAGAGCTCTGCCGTACTGGATGTGCTGCAGGCTGGGCCAGCTTACATAGGGGCCAGGTATGGGCGGAGCCCTACACATAGTACAATACAATGGGCCAGGTATGGGCGGAGCCCTACACATAGTACAATACAATGGTGAGGAAACGGAACAGAGGTAAGGGAAATGAAACTGAAACCAACCACAGTCACAGGCAGTGATGAATGGAATATTTCATCACAACCCTCTTGTCAGTGGATTCAAGTTTGCAGTATAAAACTATCCCTATTTCACCACTAATTGACACTGATTGGCACTGCCTGAAAGTGTGGTGAAAGCATATTCAATAACTTTTAAAAGGGAATTGGATAAATACTTGAAGTGGAATAATTTGCAGGGCTATGGGGAAAAAGCGGGGGAGTGGGGCTAATCGGCTAGCTCTTTCAAAGAGCCGGCACAGGCACGATGGGCCGAATGGCCTCTTTCTGTGCTGCATCATTCTCTGATTGTCAATCTCACTGTGAGAGGTGGTAGGATGTGTGGGAAATGGAAAATGTCACACAGTAAGGGGCTTTGCTGATGTTCAGGATAAGGCATACTGGGGGAAGAATAGAGGGAGGTTTATCACAGGACTGAGGCCAGACATCTCTCACACTAATGAATACCCCACCCCGCCAAAAAGATTAAAGGAGTGCACAAGTGCAGAGCTGGTCCGTTTTGGCTGTGCACTGTGGTACAATTTGAACAGGTAAATCTGACATTTCCTGGCATGGAACCAACTGAAATGAAAATATTTTTTCCAAAATTTAAAGAATATCAACTCCATTTGCAGGAAATTCCACCAGGTCCCAGTGGTGATCATGTGAAAACACTATGTGATGACCTGATATGTGTTGTGTATGTACCTTTAAGAGAAGAACTGATTCTATACTGCAGTACCGGCAGTGACCACCCCTGTATATAAAGCCATAGCAGGCTTCTGTACTTCAGTCTTGAGTTACCCTCTGTTCAGTAAATACCTGTTATTATTGTTCTCCTGCAGTCCGTGTATTATTGATACTCAGACACTACACTGGCGAGGAACAGGTTCGAACTCACCTGCAGTACTGCATCACCTCACGGGGATCTTTCCCTGAGAAGAAGCTTCTTTGAGGTCGAAGTCAGAGCAATGGGCGTCGACCGCGGGCAACCGCCCAAGGATCCATCGGAGTTCGGAGAGTTGCAGGAAAGGCTGTGGAGAGCTGGGCTTGGCTCCCCAGTCAAGGAGTTCCAGCAAATCGTGCTGGTAGCAGGTAGTGCGCTGAACCTTCCGGAATGCGGCTCTGCAAAGGGGCCGTGCAGCGTCGTCGGGAGGAAAAGAGAGAGAGAGGGTGGAGCGCACAGGGCGCGGTCGGTGCTCAAGAACCGGGCAGCGTAGCAAAGATAAACGAGGTGAAGGAAAAGTGAGACGCGCCGAAGCCGCGGGTCGCCGCCATTACCCTGTAGGACGCTAGGAGCAGCGTGGCAGCAAGGGGAAGAAGGAAAAGCGCGGTAGGCGCCATTTTATTCCATTGGGGAAGAAGAAAAAGCGCGGGAGGCGCCATTTTAATCCATTGGGGAAGAAGAAAAAGCGCGGGAGGCGCCATTTTAAATCACCCAAGATGCCGAAAAGTGGCAGTATCACTGCTTTCGACAACGAGGTAGAAGACTGGACCACGTATGTGGAAAGAATTGAAGTGTACTGCAAGGCAAATGAGGTGGCCGATGGAAAGAAGGCGTCGGTATTATTAAATTTGATGGGCGTGAGAACGTACGGCCTATTGCGGAATTTAATTACCCCAGCTAAACCAATGGAGAAAAGTTTTGAAGAGATTGTCAATATCTTACAGGAACATCTAAACCCTACACCGCTGCTGATAGCAGAAAGATTCAAGTTCCATAAAAGAAACCAGCACAAAGATGAGAGCAATGCTGACTATCTTACGGAACTACGCAAGTTATCGAAGCACTGCCAGTTCGGAGCAGGACTGGCAGACACCTTATGGGATAAGTTTGTCTGCGGGCTCCAGAGTGAAGGAACCCAGAAACGACTACTTTCGGAAAAGGACCTGACGCTAGAACAGGCTTTCAGCATGGCAGTATCCTATGAAGCAGCAGCACGGGGAGCTGCGGGAATACAACAGAAACCACAAGAATACAGCGCTAACGAAATGGCGTATGGAGCAGAAAAGTGCTATCGCTGCGGCAGAACAACCCATGATCAGAAGGACTGCTGGTTTAAGGACAAAGTATGCAGGCAATGTGGGAAAATGGGACACATAGCAAGAGTCTGCAGGTCGGGAAAGAAAACCAACACTACAAGAACTACTAAGGAAAAGTACAAGAAAGTAAAGAAATTGACAGACAGTAGTTCGGAAGATCAGGAGAGTGATAATGGCTCCGGGAGCAGGAGACTAAGTTGTCTAAAGTTACACAACGTGATCGCAAAGGAGGATCACCGAACCATTTGGGTCACCCTCATGATAGCAGGGTCCCCAGTAAATATGGAATTGGACACAGGATCAGCCCTAACTGTCATGAATCGATGAGACTATGAACGGCTATTCTCACACATACCCTTGAAGGACACGTCCATTGTATTGAAGACATACATGGGGCAAAAAGTCTACCCCAGAGGAAAAATAAGGGTGCCAGTTAAATACAACGGCAAGGAAACACAGAAACTGTATCTATATATACTACAAGATGGAGGACCACCATTATTGGGACGTGAATGGATCCGAAAAATACAATTAGATTGGCATTCCATTCAGGCGCTAACTGTGACTGGCAAAAAGGATGATGATGTCACACCTGGACGACTGTCAAAAATTCTAACTGACGCGAAAGAGGTGTTCCAACAAGGACTTGGGACGCTAAAAGGAGTAACGGCAACGATAAAAATCGAAGATAACGCAAACCCAAAATTTTTTAAGGCCAGACCGGTACCTTACGCGATCTGTTCAGCCGTTGAAGCAGAGCTGGAGAGTCTGGAGCGTTCGGGTGTGCTGTCCAAGGTGGACTGGAGCGAGTGGGCCACACCCATCGTTCCTGTAATGAAGAAATCATTGAGCAGCACGCCTGGGGAGCCGAAGAAGGTTCGCATCTGTGGGGACTTCAAGGTAACTGTGAACCCAGTCCTGCACACAGTACAATATCCACTTCCACAGATAGAAGATATTTTCGCCTCACTATCTGGAGGGAAACGCTTTACAAAGATTGATCTGGCCCAAGCGTATCTACAAATGGAGGTGGAAGAAGCATCTAGGAAATACCTCACGATAAACACTCACAAAGGCCTTTACCAGTACAATCGACTGGTATTCGGGGTAGCATCAGCCCCGGCTATTTGGCAGAGGCCGATGGAACAAGTCCTGCAAGGGATCCCGGGGACCCAGTGCTATTTGGACGACATCCTGGTTACGGGCGAAAATGACAGTGAACACCTTGCCAACCTGGAGCAGGTGCTCACTAGATTACAGGAATATGGGCTATGAGCCAACCGCCCTAAATGCGAGTTCTTCAGGAGACAAATCTCGTATTGTGGCCACATGATTGATGAGGAAGGGTTGCATAAGTCGCCGGACAAGATTGAGGCTGTAGTCAAGGCTCCAGCACCGGAAATTGTGTCGCAACTGAGGTCGTTCCTCGGGTTGGTGAACTACTACCATAAGTTCTTGCCGAATTTATCTACAATTCTGCACCCACTGAATGCCCTGCTGCAAACTGGAGTAACATGGAAATGGAGTGATGAGTGTAAGCGTGCCTTTCAGAAATGTAAATGCCTAATCACTTCAAAAGAAGTATTGGCCCACTACAATCCAACACTACCGATTCGGTTAGCATGTGATGCGTCTCCCTACGGCATTGGAGCGGTGCTGTCACACAAATTCCTTGACGGTTCAGAGAGGCCAATAGCCTTTGCGTCGCGCTCGTTAACCTCAGCCGAGCGTAACTACGCCCAGATTGACAGGGAGACCCTCAGCTTGGTGTGGGGGGTGAAGAAGTTCAATCACTATCTGCACGGGCAGAAATTCACCCTACTGACTGAGCATCAGCCCCTGGTCTCCATTTTTAACCCAAAGAAGGGCGTTCCGGTGATGACGGCGCAACGGCTGCAAAGATGGTCACTTTTTCTAGGGGCACATCAGTACGACATAGAGTACAAGGGTATGAAACAGCATGGAAATGCTGATGGGCTGTCGCACCTACCGTTGCCTACGGTTGAGGAAGCACCTGCAGTGGACCCTGTTGAGATATTCCATGCGGCCATAGTCGAATGTCTACCTGTTACAAACTCAAGTATAGAGAAGGAAACCCGAAATGACCCGACACTCTCTCAGGTCTATGATTTGACGGTGAAGGGATGGCCAGCACATGGCGACTCACTGTTGCCAGCATTCTCGCCAAGGAGAGAACAGTTGTCAGTGTGCCGGGGGACCTTGATGTGTGGATCCCGAGTGGTAATTCCACCCAAGTTGAGAGATAGAGTGCTCAATGAGCTTCATGAGGGTCATCTGGGAGGGGTAAAAATGAAGAGCCTAGCCAGGGCGTTTGTGTGGTGGCCGGGAATTGATAAAGAAATCGAGGATATGACCAAGAGATGCACAGGATGCCAGAAGGTCCAAAATGCTCCACCACAGGCCCCGCTACATCCATGGGAGTGGCCCTCATCTCCATGGCAACGGGTACACATTGATTTTGCTGGTCCATTTATGGACTCCATGTTCCTAATCGCCATGGACGCCCATTCGCAATGGCCAGAGGTCATCAAAATGTCCTCCACCACCACGGAGAAAACTATTGCAGTCCTACGGACCATCTTCGCCAGGAATGACTTGCCAGAACAGATTTGCTCCAACAATGGGCCACAGTTTGTGTCCGAGGATTTCCGGAGGTTTCTAAGGAATAATGGGGTGAAACATTACACATCTGCCCCATATCATCCAGCCACAAATGGATTGGCTGAGAGGTTTGTTCAGACCTTTAAAAAGGCAATAAAGGCGATGTATAACGACGACATACCACTACAACACAAGGTGGATAATTTCTTGTTTGCTTACCGGAATGCAACACATGCAGTCACCAACCAAGCTCCAGCCATAATGTTCTTCAACTGAAGGCTAAGATGTCGCCTGGATTTGCTCAAACCAAACATAAGGCGAGATGTTGAGGACAAGCAATTCCAGCACATAAATGAGAAGCCAACCAGGAGCTTCAAGATAGGGCAACCAGTCTTGGCCCGCGACTACCGAACAGAAAAGTGGCAGCCAGGAACGATATGCACACAGCAGGGACCACTAATGTACACAGTGGACGTTGGAGAGAGCATTGTGAGACGCCATGCTGACCAGATTCTAGAGTCACAGGAACAAGCCAAACCCATACCACGAGCAGGTGCACCTGATAATAAACCCGAAGGACAGATTGCGTCTGCCTCAGAAGCAGTGGTATTGGAAGCTGACGAACCAACCAATGACAATGAGCCAGAATCAACTCCGTCGCAAGAACAGGATACTCGAGAAAGGCGCTATCCAGTCAGGATCAGGAAGCCTCCTCAAAGACTGCACTTATAAATGATTATTTCAGTTGATGTATATAGTACAGCGAAAATTGTAATTGTAATTAGTTATTATTTAGTTGTTAAATGAATGTTATGTTCTATTTATCTAAAAGGGGAGGAATTGTTGTGTATGTACCTTTAAGAGAAGAACTGATTCTATACTGCAGTACCGGCAGTGACCACCCCTGTATATAAAGCCATAGCAGGCGTCTGTACTTCTGTCTTAAGTTACCCTCTGTTCAGTAAATACCTGTTATTATTGTTCTCCTGCAGTCCGTGTATTATTGATACTCGGACACTACAATATGAAAACAATTTGAACTAATGGCACTCAGATTCCGATCATGTGCAAATGCAGTCCTGTGAAAACCTTAATAGTCCTCTCTTCAAAATGGATTGTGAGAACTTGAAAACAAGCACCATCGCAGCTGCGGTTACACAGGACTGCAACTGGGTCAGCACCACTGCAGCCAAGTCTCCACTGGCTGGAATTATACCTAGCACAAAGGAAGATGGTTGTGGTGGTTGGAGGTCAATCATCTCAGCCCCAGGACATCGCTGCAGGAGTTCCTCAGGGCAGTTTCCTCGACCCAACCATCTCCGCTGCTTCATCAATGACCTTCCCTCCATCATAAGGTTGGAAGTGGGGATGTTTGCTGATAATTTCACAGTGTTTAGTTCCATTTGCAACTCCTCAGATAATGAAGCAGTCCGTCCCCGCATGCTGCAAGACCTGGACAACATTGAGGCTTGGGCTGATAAGTGGCAAGTAACATTCGTGCCACACAAGTGCCAGGCAATGACTATCTCCAACAAGTGAGAGTCTAACCACCTCCCCTTGACATTTAATGGCACTACCATCGCCGAATCCCCCACCATCAACAGCCTGGGGATCACCATTGGACCAGCTGGACCAGCCACATAAATACTGTGGTTACAAGAGCAGGTCAGAGGCTAGGTATTCTGTGGTGAATGTCTCACCTCCTGAATTCCCAAAGCCTTTCCAGCATCTACAAGGCACAAGTCAGTAGTGTGATGGAATACTCTCCACTTTCCTGGATGAGTGCAGCTCCAACAACACTCAAGAAGCTCGACACCATACAGGACAAAGCAGCCCGCTTGATTGGCACCCCATCCACCACCTTAAACATTCATTCCCTTCACCACCGACGCACCATGGCTGCAGTGTGTACCATCTACAAGATGCACTGCAGCAACTTGCCAAGGCTTCTTTGGCAGCTCCTCCCAAGCCCGCGACCTCTACCACCTAGAAGGACAAGGTCAGCAGGTGCATGGGAACACCACCAGCTCCGAGTTCCCCTCCAAGTTACACACCATCCTGACTTGGAAGTATATCGCCGTTCCTTTATCATCACTGGATCAAAATCCTGGAACTTCCTCCCTCACAACACTGTGGGAGTACCTTCCCCACACGGACAGCAGCGGTTCAAGAAGGCGGCTCACCACCACCTTCTCGAGGGCAATTAGGGATGGGCAATAAATGCTGGCCTTGCCAGTGACGCCCACATTCCAGGAACGTATAAAAAAATGCTGCAGTTACACAGCACTGCAACTGGTTTAGCCCTCCTGCAGCTGTGATTGTTTTGGTGGCACTCTGTTAATGACTGAATAGTAAATCGATTTAATGTGAGTGGCTGAATTCCACAAACTCACTCAAGCAACAGGAATTTGAAATATGCCATTGAACAAATCAATGGAATTCAGCTGCGAACAGGTGGAGCTGAGAGTGATTCTTGCCTTTATGAACAGGAAAACATGTTAACAACTCCACCCCACCTACCCACCCTCTCACCATATCTCTGAATCCTGCCTACCCACCCACTCACTGTTACCTTCAATCTCTTGTATTTGCAGAAACACACCTGGGGTGAAACATTCTGCCACTTTGCATATCCTGGGAGCATTGATCATGAAACTGGAGTTTCAGCCTGTGATTTGCTGTCTCAAATGTGGAGTACAGAAGCAGAACTTTTACTCCCTAATTGTCTCTTGACTCCATTTGTACAATTCATTCCAAGGTGCGTATTCCACAACTCAATTACCCTTTGGGTGAAAACATTCCTTTCATTACACCTAACTTCCTCATTTTTAACTTCTGTCACTTGGAATTTGAACCCTTCACCACAATCAGGTTTGGCAATTGCCTCCTTAATCTTGAAATCCTCTAAATCTGGTTTCAGATGCAGATGGGGCTGATGAGATGAAAGCCCCGGCTGGATGCAAGGATCTAGTCCACAATCAGTTTAGAAAATTTCATAATGGACATGTGCATAAGGTATGAAACTGCCCCTAATCTGGCACTAAATTGACAATCTCGTTCAGAGAGGCCATCCAACAGGTGTTGTGGGAAATGGAACATGTCACAGAAGTGTATTAGGGGGTGATTTACTAAAGTGAGCCTGTGGCACAGCGAGGGAACTTTACTCTGCTTACCTGACCTGGGAGTGTTTGATGGGGCAGTGTAGAGGGAGCTTTACTCTGTTTCTAACCCGTGCTGTACCTGCCCTGGGAGTGTTTGATGAGACAGTGTAGAGGGAGCTTTACTCTGTATCTAACCTGTGCTGTACCTGCCCTGGGATTGTTTGATGGGACAGTGTAGAGGGGGCTTTACTCTGTATCTAACCCATGCTGTACCTGCCCTGGGAGTGTTTGATGGGACAGTGTAGAGGGAGCTTTACTCTGTATCTAACCCATGCTGTACCTGAGCTGAGAGTGTTTGATGGGACAGTGTAGAGGGAGCTTTACTCTGTATCTAACCCGTGCTGTACCTGCTGTGGGAGTGTTTGGTGGGACAGTGTAGAGGGAGCTTTACTCTGTATCTAATCTGTGCTGTACCTGCCCTGGGAGTGTTTGATGGGAAAGTGTAGAGGAAGCTTTACTCTGTATCTAACCAGATTTGTACCTGCCCTGGGAGTGTTTGATGGGACAGTGTAGAGGGAGCTTTACTCTGTATCTAACCCGTGCTGTACCTGCCCTGGGAGTGTTTGATGGGACAGTGTAGAGGGAGCTTTACTCTGTATCTAATCTCTGCTGTACCTGCCCTGGGCGTGTTTGATGGGAAAGAGTAGAGGGAGCTTTACTCTGTATCTAATCTGTGCTGTACCTGCCCTGGGAGTGTTTGATGGGAAAGTGGGAAAGTGTAGAGGGAGCTTTACTCTGTATCTAACCCATGCTGTACCTGCAGTGTAGAGGGAGCATAATAGAGTCAAGCAGAGTCAGCATGGTTTTATGTAAGGGAAATCATGTTTGACAAATTTGCTGGAGTTCTTTGAGGATGTAACGAGCATGGTGGATAAAGGGGAACCAGTTGATGTCATGTAATTGGACTACCAGAAGGCATTCGATAAGGTGCCACATAAAAGGTTACTGCACAAGATAAGAGGTCACGGGGTTGAGGGTAATAAATTAGCATGGATAGAGGATTGGCTAACTAACAGAAAACAGAGGGGGGAACTTTTACAGCCCTCGGGAGGCGGGTATGGAGACGGGACTGCCGGGAAAATGGCAGAAACTAGGAGCGGGTACCGACCCCTCTCCCATCCCGCCTCTGTGCCATCTTCCCGGGAGACGGGTCCTCGAGTCGTAGGTAGTTAACAGGCAGTTTTGAGGCTTTTCCCCATTTTACGCCTGCAATTGCGGGCTTCCCAATGGCTGCGAACCTCATCAGGGTCAGCGAGGTGAGCAGTGTGTCTGCGGGGGTGAGAGGGGCTGAAATGTCAGCTGTAGAGGTGAGTGATGGGTGCAAGTGTGGACAGGTAAGTATGAGAGATGAGTGTAAAATGTTGGAAAAAGTTTCCTTCCTTTGCTCTTTTCTGCAGGCTTCAACCTTTGAGGATCCGGAGGTGCCTCATCTCAACGGCAGAGATGACAGAATGGCTGCTGCATTCTCAGATGCAGCAGCCATCTACTTTCTGCAGAGGAGAGAGGTCTTGGTGAGCCTGTGTGAAAGGGCTCAGTTTAGAACAGAGATTGTCAGTGTTTGACAGCTTCTCAAAGCTGTCAAACGCTGACAATTCATCTGTCAAAATAATTTTGACAGATGAAGCATCATACACTGACGTCATCTGTCACTGGCTTTCCCTTAATTGGCTGGTAAGCCCGTAGGGGGCTTAACAAGACCAATCAAGGGAAAATAACGTGGGTTGGTCAAATGTCGCTGGGGGCGGGACTGAAACCTGGAAACCAGAAGTCCCGCCTCCAGCACGTCTCCATTGAGAAAATCCAGCCCAAAGAGTCAGGATAAATGGGCCATTTTCAGGTTGGCAAACTGTAACTAGTGGAGTGCCGCAGGGATCAGTTGAGGGGCCTCAACTATTTACAATCTATATTAATGACTTGGATGAAGGGACCGAGTGTAATGTAGCCAAATTTGCTGATGATACAAAGATAGGTGGGAAAGCAAATTGTGTGGATGACGCAAAGAATCTCCAAAGGGGTATAGATAGGCTAAGTGAGTGGGCAAAAATCTGGCAGATGGAGTATAATGTGGGAAAATGCAAGGTTATCCACTTTGGTAGGAAAAATTAAAAAGCAAATTATTATTTAAATGGGGAGTGATTACAAAATGCTGAGGTACAGAGGGTCCTTGTACATGAATCACAAAAAGATAGCATGCAGGTACAGCAAGTAATTAGGAAGGCAAATGGAATGTTGGCCTTTATTGCAAAGGGAATGGAGTATAAAAGTAGGGAAGTCCTGTTACAACTGTACAGGGCATTGGTGAGACCACACCTGGAGTACTGCGTACAGTTTTGATCTCCTTATTTAAGGAAGGATATACTTGCTTTGGAGGCAGTTCAGAGAAGGTTGATTCTGGAGATGAAGGGGTTGTCTTATGAAGAAAGGTTGAGCAGGTTGGGCCTATACTCATTGGAGTTTAGAAGAATGAAAGGGGATCTTATTGAAACATATAAGATTCTGAAGGGGCTTGACAGGGTAGATGCAGAGAGAATGTTTCCCTTTGTGGGGGACTGTAGAACTAGGGGGCATAATTTCAGAATAAAATGGAAATGAGGAGGAATTTCTTCTCTCAGAGGGTCGTGAATCTTTGGAATTCTCTTCCCCAGGGAGCTGTGGAGGCTGGGTCATTGAATATATTTAAGATAGAGATAGACAAATTTTTGAATGTAAGGGGAGCAGGCAGTGAAGTGGAGTTGAGGCCAAGATCAGATCAGCCATGATCTTATTGAATGGCGGAGCAGGCTCGAGGAGCCAAATGACCTACTCCTGCTCCTATGTCTTATGTTCTTATGTTCTTTACTCTGTATCTAACCTGTGCTGTACCTGCCCTGGGAGTGTTTGATGGGCCAGTGTAGAGGGAGCTTTACTCTGTATCTAACCCATGCTGTGCCTGCCCTGGGAGTGTTTGATGGGACAATGTAGAGGGAGCTTTACACTGTATCTAACCCATGTACTCTGTATCTAGCCCATCTCTCGTGGCCTCGCTATTCCCATCATGTCAATCGCAGATAAGGCCATCTCTGATCACTTCCTCGTATCGTTCTCCACCCACATCCCCCTTCTCCACCCCCCCCCGCCCCTACCCTCAACGCTACTTCCTTCTGTCTCCGTCCCTGGAAAAAACTCTCCCAAATCTTTTAGAACTGCACTTATGAAATCCCAAATATCCAGCCTTTGGCCCTCCATTCACCATGACATTTCTGCAGCTACCGATCTGCTCAACCACACCCTCACCACCAACTTTGATGCCCTAGTCCCTATTAAAACAATTACTCTCTCTCACCCTGGCCGTTCCCCTTGGTATGGCCATCATCTTCGCTCCCTTAAGTCCAAGGGATGCATACTTGAATGGATATCCCACAACTCCATGTTTGAATCCCTCCAATCGGGTTTCCACCCTTGCCACAGTTCCGAAACGGCTCTGATCAAAGTCACAAATGACATCCTCTGTGACTGCGACAAAGGTAAACTATCCCTCCTCGGCCTTCTTGACTTGTCTGCAACCTTTGACATGGTTGACCACTCCATCCTTCTCCAATGCCTCTCCACCGTTGTCCAGCTGGGTGGGGCTGCACTCGCCTGGTTTGATCCTTACCTATCTAATCGTAGCCAGAGAATCACCTGCAATGGATTCTCTTCCCGCTCCCACATCATTACCTCTGGTGTTTATCTTTGGCCCCCCTCCTATTTCTCATCTACATGCTGCCCCTTGGCGACGTCATCCGAAAACACTGCGTCAGTTTCCACATGTACACTGACGACACCCAGCTCTACCTCACCACCACTTCTCTCGATCACTCCACGGTCTCTAAATTGTCAGACTGCTTGTCCAACATCTAGCGACGGACCTGGGTTAGGAGTGCAGCGCGAGCAGCGAGGCTTAAAAGTGGCAGATTCAGCGAGGCCCGACCAGAGCGACGGACTTGGGTGAGGAGTGCAGCGCAAGCAGCGAGGCTTAAAAGCAGCAGATTCAGCGAGGCCCGACCAGAGCGACGGACCTGGGTGAGGAGTGCAGCGCGAGCAGCGAGGCTTAAAAGCGGCAGATTCAGCGAGGCCCGACCAGAGCGACAGACCTGGGTGAGGAGTGCAGCGCGAGCAGCGAGGCTTAAAAGCAGCAGATTCAGCGAGGCCCGACCAGAGCGACGGACCTGGGTGAGGAGTGCAGCGCGAGCAGCGAGGCTTAAAAGCGGCAGATTCAGCGAGGCCCGACCAGAGCGACGGACCTGGGTGAGGAGTGCAGCGCGAGCAGTGAGGCTTAAAAGTGGCAGATTAAGCGAGGCATACCAACTCAACAGCAGGGGAGAGAGGTAAAAAGTAATCAAAGTGTGACATCACCAGGAAGCAGGTAAGGGATTGGTTGGTGAGTATTTCTCTCTTTTTTAAACTTTAACTCTGGTTTATAGTTGCTAAGGTCTCTCTGGTGTAGCGGGGACTGTCGGTAAACCAGTTAACTGTAGTGTAATTAGTGGGATTGATTGATTTAATTTAAATTCAATTAATTAAAGGGTAAGTCATGGCAGGACAGCCCGGCCCCGTGATATGCTCCTCCTGCAATATGTGGGAACTCAGGGACACTTCCTGTGTCCCTGACAACTACATGTGCAGGAAGTGCATCCAGCTGCAGCTACTGACAGACCGCATTGTGGCACTGGAGCTGCGATTGGATGCATACTGGAGCGTTCACGATGCTCAGGACATCGTGAATAGCACATTTAAGGAGTTGGACACACCGCAGGTAGAGGTTGGACAGGAAGAAAGGGAACAGGTGACCAACAGCCAGAGTACTAGGTGCAGGCAGGTAGTGCAGGGGTCCCCTGTGGACATCCCCCTCTCAAACAGATATACCACTTTGAGTACTGTTGGGGGGGTGGCTTATCAGAGGAAGGCAGCAGCAGCCAACTTCCTGGCATCAGGGCTGGCTCTGCTGCACAGAATGGGAGGAAAAAGACGGGTAGAGCTATAGTAATAGGGGATTCAATTGTAAGGGGAATAGATAGGCATTTCTGCGGCCGCAAATGAGACTCCAGGATGGTGTGTTGCCTCCCTGGTGCAAGGGTCAAGGATGTCTCCGAGCGGCTGCAGAACATCTTGGAAGGGGAGGGTGAACAGCCAGTTGTCGTGGTGCATATAGGCACCAACGATATAGGTAAAAAGCGGGATGAGGTCCTAAAAGCGGAATATAGGGAGTTAGGAGATAAATTAAAAAACAGGACCTCAAAGGTAGTAATCTCAGGATTGCTACCAGTGCCACATGCTAGTCAGAGTAGAAATAGAAGGATACTTCAGATGAATACGTGGCTAGAGGAATGGTGCCAGGGGGAGGGATTCAAGTTCCTGGGACATTGGAACCGGTTCTGGGGGAGGTGGGACCAGTTCAAACCGGACGGTTTGCACCTGGACAGGGCTGGAACTGATGTCCTAGGGGGAGTGTTTGCTAGTGCTGTGGGGGAGGCTGTGGGGGAGGGTTTATACTAAAATGGCAGGGGGTTGGGAACCTGAGCAGGGAGACAGAGGAAAGGGAAACAAGGATAAAAGCAAAAGATAGGAAGGAGAAAAACAAAAGTGGCAGTCAGAGAAATCAACGGTTTAAATCAAACATGGCCACAGTAAATAATAATTCTAATAGGTCTAAGAGCGTTAAAAAAACAACCTGAAGGCTTTGTGTCTTAATGCGAGGAGCATTTGTAATAAGGTGGATGAATTGGCTGCGCAAATAGAGGTAAACGAATATGATTCGGTTGGGATTACGGAAACGTGGCTAAAGGATGGCCAAGACTGGGAACTCAACATTCAGGGGTATTCGATATTCAGGAAAGATAGGCAAAAAGGAAAGGGAGGTGGGGTAGCATTACTGGTTAAAGAAGGGATTAACACAATTGTAATGAAGGATATTAGCTCTGATGATGTGGAATCTGTATGGGTAGAATTAAGGAATACTAAGGGGAAAAAAACGTTAGTGGGAGTGGTATATAGACCTCCAAACAGTAAGGCGGAGGTTGGGGATGGCATTAAAAGGGAAATTAAAGAAGCGTGCAGTAAGGGCACAGCAGTCATCATGGGTGACTTTAATCTACATATAGATTGGGCCAACCAAATTAGTAACAATACTGTGGAGGAGGAATTCCTGGAGTGTTTACGGGATGGTTTCCTGGACCAATATGTCGAGGAACCAACCAGAGATCAGGCCATCTTAGACTGGGTATTATGTAATGAGAAAGGATTAATTAGCAATCTTGTTGTACGAGGCCCCTTGGGTCGGAGCGATCATAATATGATCGAATTCTTCATTAAGATGGAGAATGAAGTAGTTGAATCAGAGACTAGGGTCCTGAATTTAAATAAAGGAAACTACGATGGTCTGAGGAGCGAGTTGGGTAGGATTGATTGGGGAATGGCACTCAAAGGGTTGATGGTGGCTAGACAATGGCAAACATTCAAAGACCGAATGGATGAGCTACAGAATTTGTTCATCCCAGTTTGGCATAAAAATAAAACAAAAAAGGTGACTCAACCGTGGCTAACAAGGGAAATTAGGGATAGCATAAGATCCAAAGAGAGGACATATAAATTGGCCAGAAAAAGCAATAATCCTGAGGATTGGGAGCAGTTTAGGATTCAACAAAGGAAGACAAAGGGATTAATTAAGAAAGGGAAACTAGAATATGAGAGTAAGTTTTCAGGGAACATAAAAACTGACTGTAAAAGCTTTTATAGATATGTGAAGAGAAAAAGATTGGTGAAGTCAAGCATAGGTCCCTTGCAGTCAGAATCAGGGGAATTTATAATGGGGAACAAAGAAATGGCTGACCAACTAAATACATATTTTGGTTCTGTCTTCAAAAAGGAGGACACAAATAACCTCCCAGAGATGCCGGGGAACATAGGGTCTGATGAAAGGGTGGAACTGAAAGAAATCAGTATTTGTAGGGAAATGATGTTAGGAAAATTGATGGGATTGAAGGCCGATAAATCCCCAGGGCCTGATAATCTACATCCCAGGTGTTATGTCTGTGTATAATCAGACACAGACTGCGGAGAACGGTACAACGGTGTTTACTTAACGTGGCTCACACTGCAACTGACCTGTACAGATTACTACTCAGCGTTATATATAGGTGTGGTCACTGCCGGTATTACAGCATACATGAGCTGTAAAAAGTAGTTCCCCCCTTAAAGGTACATACATTACAATTCCTCCCCTTTTAGATTAAAAGTACCATAACACTCATTTAACAATTAAATATCAACTAATTACAATTAACACTTTTAACATGCAACATTAGCTGAAAATAGTCTATTTATAAATTCAGTCTTTGGGGAGGCTTCCTTATTGCTGGTTTTCTTTCCCGACCTGCAGACTCGTGCTATGTGTCCTACTTTTCCACACTGTCTGCACACTTTGTCTTTGAACCAGCAATCATTCTGGTCGTGTGTTGTTCTGCCGCAGCGATAGCACTTCTCTGTTCCATATGACATTTCATTTGTGCCATATTCTTGCAGTCTCTGTTGTATCTCTGCAGCGCCCCGTGCTGCTGCTTCATATGATACCGCAATGCTGAAAGCCTTTTCCAGCGTAAGGTCCTTTTCAGATAAAAGCCATTTCTGGGTTCCTTCACTTTGAAGCCCACACACAAACTTGTCCCTTAAGGTATCTGCCAGTCCCGCTCCAAGCTGGCAGTGTTTCGATAGTTTGCGCAGTTCTTTTAAATAATCAGCATTGCTTTCATCCTTATGCTGGTTCCGTTTGTGAAACTTGAATCTTTCTGCTATCAGCAGCGGTGTGGGGTTTAAATGTTCCTTTAGTATCGTTACTATGTCTTCAAAACTCTTTTCCATTGGCTCCGTTGGGGTTACTAGATTTCGTAATAAACCATACGTCTTTGCACCCATTAAATTTAACAATACCGACGCTTTCTTGTCATCTGACACCTCATTTGTCTTGCAGTACACCTCTATTCGTTCGACATATGTAGTCCAATCTTCGACTTCATTGTCAAATGCGGTGATACTGCCACTCTTCGGCATTTTGGGTGTGGTTTAAAATGGCATCTCCCAATGGCTTAAAATGGCATCTCCCGCGCTTTCCTTCCTCCCCCGCTGCTGCCGACGCTGCTCCTGGCGGTTCTCGTGGCAATGGCGGCGCCCTGTAGGTTTCGCGCACTTCTCTCTCTCCCTCTCTCTGACGCTGCTTGGCCCCTGAACACCGGCTGCGCCCTGTGCGCTCTGCCCTCTCTCTCTCTCCCCCGTCGACGCTGCTCGGCCCTTTGCTGTGCCGCTCGGTCGGGCTCTAGCCCGCCGCTGTCCAGGAAGGGTCTGCACACTACCTGTTGCCAGCCCGTTTCGCTGGACCACCTTGACTGGAATGCCAAGCCTGGCTCTCGACAGCCTTCCCCGCAATTCTCGAGTCTCTGCTGGATGACTGGTCGGTTGCCCGTGGTCGACGCCCGAGTCTCTGGCCTTGACCTCCAATCCACTGATCTCCAGAAACGAATCCCCGGGAGGTGATGCAGAGTTGCAGGTAGGTTCGGACCTACCTCGTCGCCAATGTTACGTCCGTGTATAATCAGAAACAGACTGCGGAGAACGGTACAACGGTGTTTACTCAACGTGGCTCACACTGCAACTGATCTGTACAGATTACTACTGAGCGTTATATACAGGTGTGGTCACTGCCGGTACTACAGTATACATGAGCTGTAAAAAGTAGTTCCCCCCTTAAAGGTACATACATTACACCAGGGTACTTAAGGAAGTGGCCCTAGAAATAGTAGATGCATTGCTGGTCATCTTCCAGAACTCGATAGACTCTGGAACAGTACCCATGGATTGGAGGGTAGCTAATGTTACCCCACTATTCAAAAAAGGTGGTAGAGAAAATGTGGGGAATTATAGACTGGTAAGCCTGACATCGGTAGTGGGGAAAATGCTAGAGCCCATTATAAAAGATGTAATAGCAGTGCACTTGGAAAGCAGTGACAGGATCGGACAAAGTCAACATGGATTTACAAAAGATAAATCATGCTTGACTAATCTACTGGAATTTTTTGAGGATGTAACTGGTAAAATAGATAAGGGAGAACCAGTGGATGTGGTGTATTTGGACATTCAGAAGGCTTTCAATAAGGTCCCACATAAGAGATTAGTGTGCAAAATTAAGGCACATGGGATTGGGGGCAAGGTATTGACTTGGATAGAGAACTGGTTGGCAGACAGAAAGCAAAGAGTTGGAATAAACGGGTCGTTTTCCGAGTGGCAGGCAGTGACTAGTGGGGTACCGCAAGGATCGGTCCTAGGACCCCAGCTGTTCACAATATATATTAATAATGATCTGGATGAGGGAATTGGATGTAATATCTCCAAATTTGCAGACGACACAAAGCTGGGTGGGAGGGTATGCTGCGAAGAGGATGTCGTGAAACTCCAGTACGATTTGGACAGGTTGGGTGATTGGGCAGAAACATGGCAAATGCACTATAATGTGGAGTAATGTGAGGTTATCCACTTTGGTGGCAAAAACAGGAAGGCAGATTATTATTTGAATGGCAATAGATTGGGAGAAGGGGAAGTGCAAAGAGACCTGGGTGTTCTTGTGCACCAGTCGCTGAAGGTCAGCATGCAGGTGCAGCAGGCGGTTACTAAGGCAAATGGTATGTTGGCCTTCGTAGCAAGAGGGTTCGAGTACAGGAACAAGGATGTCTTGCTACAGTTGTACAGGGCCTTGGTGAGACCGCACCTTGAGTATTGTGTGCAGTTTTGGTCGCCTTACCTGAGGAACGCTGTTCTTGCCATGGAAGGAGTGCAGCGAAGATTCACCAGGCTGATACCTGGGATGGCAGGAATGACGTATGAGGAGAGATTGTGTCGATTGGGCTTATACTCACTGGAGTTTAGAAGATTGAGAGGGGATCTCATCGAAACCTATAAAATTCTGTCAGGCCTGGACAGACTAGATGCAGGAAGGATGTTTCTGATGGCCGGGGAGTCCAGAACCAGGGGTCATAGTCTAAGGATAAGGGGTAAGCCATTTAGGACTGAAATGAGGAGGAATTTCTTCACCCAGAGAGTGGTGAACCTGTGGAATTCTCTGCCACAGAGGGCGGTGGAGGCCAGTTCATTAAATATATTCAAGAAAGAGTTGGATATATTTCTTAAGGCTAACGGGCTCAAGGGATATGGGGAGAAGGCAGGGACAGGGTACTGAATTTGAATGATCAGCCATGATCTCATTGAATGGCGGAGTAGGCTCGAAGGGCCGAATGGCCTACTCCTGCTCCTATCTTCTATGTTTCTATGTTTCTGGATGAGCAGAAATTTTCTCCAATTAAATATTGGGAAGACCGAAGCCATTGTTTTCGGTTCCCGCCATTTGCCCCTGCCTTTGCCTCACCTTTGCTTGCAATGCCTCGGCCTTACTCTCTGGAACACCTTCCCTAATCCCCACCGTCTCTCTGCTCCTCTCTCCATCTTTAAAGAATTTCTCAAAATCCATCTTTTTGACTTTCGGTTCCCTATCCTAACTCTCCCACCTTACCTCCGCATCTGTTCCTATTTTTATTATTCATTCTCGGGACATGGCGACGTTAGCAAGTCTGCATTTATTGTCAATCGCACGTTGCCCTGAGGTGATGGTGGTGAGCCTTCTCCTTGAACCACTGCAGTCCTTGTGGTGATGGCGCTCCCACAAGGGTGTTAGGTAGGGAGTTCCAGGATATTGACCCATTAACGATGAAGGATCGATGATATATCTCCAACTCAGCGCCTTCAAAGAGAGGATGGGAAGAAAATTGGGAAAGAGAGAAATTTAAATTTGTGCTGACATCAAGAGCTTTCAAATGATAGCTTTCACTGAATTGTAAAATTGTACCAGTCAGTGTCTCGTTGATGGAGCTCAGTGCCACTCGGCCAAGGCACATGCGTAAGTCTGCCAGCTTCTCTTGCACTCATGCCATGTGTGGTCCTGGCCCCATCACAATGGCATTAGTCTGGCTTGTCTATTCATTGGCCCAACAATAGGGATTGGAGAGAGCTGAATATTGTTGCCATTTTGTACCTGTTCAACTAGGCCTGATAGTACCTAAATTCAGCCAACCTGCTCCCGCTTTAGACAGTTATAAGGAATTTGCAGGGAACAGTGTCTCAAAATGCCTGACCATTTTCCACATCTTGACTTTACCATACACATGGGCAATGGGACTGTGCCTGTTTTCTGTGTCGCACCTCCATCAAGGAGGATAGTGGTTGCCGGGCACGGTAACACAGGTCAGAAAGCCTCGTGCAAGGCTAGAAGTTCTAAGGAATTCATCTGCTGTGGTTCAATGGGGATGTGGAACAAACTACCATCAAATGCAAATGATGTGGTGTTGACTAACTTCCTGAAAAAGCTGGATAAATCTGGTTCTGAACTGCTTGAATGTTATAGTTACTGCCAAGCATGGTTCAATACGCCTTACAACACCAATAGATTTTATCTGTGGAATGCAGGCCAGCCAGTTGAGGGACTCTCACACAGATCAGACTGACTTAACTCTTATCATCAGGGTTGGAGAGAAATGACACACATTCAGCCTCCAGGAGCTCACTTTTCTTCTTTAGTTTCTGATTTCCCCCTCTCCCCACGCAGGTCCTGACTCTCACTGGGTAGGGGTTCCAGGGCATCGGGCGCTTGCTGGTACCTCACCCAAGTGGCCATTCTTTATGTGTGAGCCTGTGATGTGCTGGCAGGATATTTGACCATGGGAGGGGGGGCATCACAGCTGATCCCGATCCTATCCTCAACCTAGGCCCACACAATACAATACAAATCGCTTTATTGGCATGATAAGGTACATCTTATGTTGCCAAAGCATCAAAATACATTTATGGTTGAACACATAAACGCGGTTCCATTCATACAGTGTATAAACAGGTATATCCCTGAGTTTATAAATATATTTTCGCCTTGTTTATATATACTCTTGTCTTAGTTTACTGGTTGTCTCTCTGTTCATGGCAAGCTGTAACATAGTGTGCCGCCAGTGTTACACAGCTTCTCTCCTCCCCCAGTAGGAATGGGAGTTTTTGGTTGTCAGTCAGATTTCTGAATTCAGGGCATATTTGTGAGAATTTTTGATAGAAATTCTCTCTGATGCCCTGATATTTTCCACAGGCTGTGAGGAAGTGCATCTCTGTCTCAACTACTCCCTGACTGCAGTGAGAGCATATCCTGTCTTCTCTTGGCAGCCTGGTCTGCCTGTGTCTGCCTTTTTCGATCGCTAGGCTATGTTCGCTAAGTCTGTACCTTGTCAAGGTTCTTCTCAGTTTGTTATCCTTTACCATGGTCAGGTAATCAGCTATGTTGTATTGTCTGTTTAGGGCCAAGTAGCAATTGAGTTTGCTTTGGGTTTTTGTTGTTTCTGCCCAATATGACAGATATTTTTCCTTTTGCTTAGCGACGATTGTGTTGGGTCGAATTCTTTGTGTTACCCTGTCACTGTCCTGGGGCTGGTTATTGTTAGTATTGTTATTAGTTACTTTATTGAGTCCCAGGACTAGTTGACTGAGGGTATTCTTCTTTATGGTCAGCTCTTGGCATTTCAGGGCGTCGTAGTGATAGCATTGGGGGTTGCTCATTTGTAGGTGATTCCAAAATTTGGTGGCTCTTTTTTGGATAGTGATTATTAATGGGTATTGGCCTAGTTCCGCCCTGCATGCGTTGTTTACTGTTTTCCTTTGAGTCCGGAGGATACTTTTACAGAATTCCGCATGTAGGATCTCAATTGGGTGTTTGTCCCATTTTGCAAAATCTTGTTGTGTTAGTGGTCCCCAGACCTCACTGCCATAGAGTGCAATTGGTTCAATTACTGATTTGAAAATTTTGAGCCAAATGCTAATTGGGATTTCTATTTGGATTGATTTTTTGATGGCATAGAAAGCCCTTCTTGCTTTCTCTTTCAGTTCATTCACAGCCAGTTTGAAGTTTCCCGTAGAACTGATTTTTAAGCCCAAGTATGTGTAGTGAGTGGTTTGTTCAATTTTGGTTGTTCCTACTGTGAAATTTATTGTGGGTCCATGTTGTTTGGATCTTTGCTGGAACACAAGGACTTTGGTTTTTTGGGGATTTATTGTCAGGGCCCAAGTCTGGCAGTACGACTCCAGCAGGTCCAGGTTCTGCTGTAGACCCTCCTTAGTTGGTGACAGCAGAACCAGGTCGTCGGCATAGAGGAGGAATTTAACCTTGGATTCATATAGGGTGAGGCCGGGTGCTGTAGATTGTTCAAGTAGTTTTGCCAATCCATTAATGTAAATATTAAAGAGTGTCGGTGAGATTGGCGAGCCCTGCGTCACCCCCCGCCCCTGTGGGAAGTATTTTGTTTGTTTGTCTCCAATTTTAACTGCACATTTATTGTTTGTATACATTGATTTAATTACATCATATGTTTTCCCTCCTACCCCGCTTTCGATAAGTTTCAGGAATAAACTGTCATGCCAGATGGAGTCGAAAGCCTTCTGGAAATCTACAAAGCATGCGTAGATTTTGCTTTTGTTATGGTGAACGTGTTTGTCAATTAGGGTCTGTAGGGTGAAGATATGATCGGATGTTCTATAGTTTGGCAGGAATCCAATTTGGCTTTTACTCAAGACATTGTGCTCTTCAAGGAAGTTTATAAGTCTTTTGTTTTCACTTCACTTTCCAACGGGAATCATTGGGCAGAGAGCAAGAGCAGAAACCCTGGCTGATTTCTCTCTCAGCAGCCACCACCCCACCCCCCCACCCCCCGACACCGGCTCCTCCAATCCAGTGCCTTTAAGGACAATTGTCACGTATCCAGACTCCCCACCCTGCTGTCCTAGCTGAGACCCACTAACTCAGCACAGTTCAGCGACTGAACTTGGGCCCTTGTTGTCTGTGTGGGTTCAGTGCCAGCCTCGGCCTTGTGAAGATGTCTGAATAATGTCAAACACTTTCTGTTCATTAAAACATGCAAAAACATTATGGCACCAAAGTGCGGCACCAGGATGACAGGATACAGGTGAAACGCACAACCCTGTGTCCCCATATCTCAGCTGTGCTGCTGTGGGGTTGGTGCTGAGTCAAGGCCGGGTACAACTTCTTGTGGATAAAGGGGAAATCAGAATGAAAGGCATCTCTCTGACTAGTCGGACCAGTTGTGGGGCTGAGACTTGGGAACAGGACCCTGCAGCCGGTGACAGTGCACAGAGAAATACCTTAAACAGAGCAGAGCGACTTGTAGAAAACACCAAGGGACAATCTAGAACTCTTTCTGTGGGGTGTAATTGACCCAATCCTCCAGCTCACTTTGCTACACTGTCCCTGGTCCGTGAACTGAGAAGCCACTGCTGGTATTCAGATGATGAAGTAATAAATCCCCGGTGTAGTACTCAGGAGGTGAATTAATAAACACTCACTGTAGCAATCAGAAGGTGAGGTAATGAGTCCCCACTGTAGTACTCAGGAGGGGAGGGAATGAGTCCCCACTGTAATACGCAGGAGGGGAGGTAAAAAGTATACACTGTCTGCAGGGTAATTAATACCCAATGTAGTACTCAAGAGGTCAGTTAGGCCAATAAGGAGCCAAACTGATAAAATCCTATGATTTGAGCTTTATTATCCCAATATTTGTGTTCACACCGAAAAGGCAGTTTTCATAAGCAGACTGACTTTCCCATGAAGCAAAACCTGCACCCTCACATGCGTTACGAATGGGACAGCAGTCCATAGGACTAATAAAATGCTCCAAATTTACGGTGTAATTCACCAGAGACCATGTGGGATCCTCAAAACTCTCACTTGACTACTCCAAAAGATGAACAATACCACACTGTCAGAATCTTGCATTCAAGCTAAAACTGATTTATTTATTTACAGATGGGATGATTGTACAGAAGCAGTAAAATACAGCAAGTAACTATTGGTGCAGATAGCCAGAAAATAATAAAGATAGAATCTGTCCACAGAGGGTTAAAATATCTTAATCCTGATATTCCAAAAATGTGTTTTAATTGGCCCATGGCACAGGTTAGTCTGTGCCAGCAGCTTGGAGTATCAACAACACCTCATTTTTTTGAAAAAAGTCCATCCCGCTAATTTGAATATCCTAAAAGCCTGCTGGTTGCATAAGCAGGGAAAGACAAGTGTGCCCTCACTGTTGTACATATTTCTTGTGGGTTCATTAGGTGTGGGAACCACCACTGCCATTGAATCCTGCATTAAAACAGTGACTACACTTCAATAGTATGTCAATTGCTGTAACGCGCGTTAGGATGTCCTGAGGTCGTGAGAGGCGCTATATAAATGCAAGTCTTTGGGCTAAAAATTGAGTAGCGCCCCATTTTGGACACTAACCTCCCCGGGGCACTACTTTTAGCACCCTGGAAAGATTAGTGCCCCAGCGCCGGAACTTGAGTGGTTACGCCCCAAGAAGGAAGCAGGGTGCTACTAGAAGCGCATTGCAACCTTCTTGGGTCACTGCGAGTCAATATCGTGGCGCTACATGCCACAGCACCACGGGCTGCGGCATGTCGCACCGTGCTATTGCAGGCCTTCCTCCCCTTCTTAAGGGGGAGTGGATTTGCACAGCGCGACCCGGGGCCCAGCTGGGCCCCCAGGGATCAGGAGTGCCGGCAAGAGAGCCCGGCACGCAAGAGAAGTGCCGGGCTCGGAGCGCAACCGGCACTTCGTGTGGGGGGGGGGCGTTCAAGAGGCCGGGGACGGGAGCGCAGGCAGACGTTGGCAGGCGGCCAGCAACAAAAATGGCCGGCCCGCACCTCGCCTTTAAATTGCGCCTCCCCGGCCGCAGGTAGGCCCCACTGGCCCCATCGTCCAGCAGTAAGTCGGGGTCGCTCCTGAAGTTCACGGCCGGGGCGCGAGCGGGGCGCTGCGCATGGCGATGACGTAATTGCCAGCGGCGCAGCGCCACAGGGTGCTACCGGTTAGCACCGCCGCTAACCTCCCGCTGAATTTCGCGGGAGGCGTGGGCAGTGCCGCACCCGGGCGCTAGTTGCTTTGCACCCCATTAGCGCCCTCGCTAACGGGAGGTGCAAAACGACCCAATTTTTCCCCCTTTCTTTTTTGTTGTACCTCGCCATTGGCTCAGGGAGCAGACTCTTGCATCATGCCTAAGCCAACATTTTTCTTGGAGTTGGCAGATGTGGAATAGCAATTGGGCTTCCGGTCTGAGATGCCCTTCTGCTTATACAAAAAGACTGGAAGCAGAGTTAACGTTTCAGGTTGATAACCTTTTGTCAGAACTGGAAAAAAGCAGGAAATGGAACAGATTTTTAAGCAAGTGTGGGGGCTGGGAAAGGGGGGAGGGGATGAAAGAACAAAAGGGAAGGTCTGTGATAGGATGGAAGGCAGAAGAGGTTAAGAGACATTAAGAGATATTCAAGGCAAAAGGAGATGGTAATGGGACAGGTTAAGAAACAAAGGATGGTTCGAGATGAAGTGTAAATTGCGCTGGCAGAATGAAAGACAGCTGCCATGTGGGGGAGAAGAAAAGACACAAACAAAAGGTGTGGTTAAAATATATATATGATAGGGGCCGAGGTTATGATCTGAAATTGTTGAACTCTATCTTGAGTCCAGAAGGCTGTGAAGTGTCTAATCGAAAGATGAGGTGCTGTTCCTCGAGCTCACGCTGAGCTTCATTGGAACAATGCAAGAGGCCGAGGACAGAGAGGTCAGAGTGGGAGTGGAGCAGAGAATGAAACTGACAGGCGACTGGACGCTCGGGGTCCCCCTTACAGACTGAACGGAGGTGTTCCGCAAAGCGGTCACCCAATCTGCGTTTGATCTCCCCAATGTAGAGGAGACCACATCGTGAGCAGCTAATACAGTATACTAAATTGCAAGAAGTACAAGTAAATCACTGTTTCACCTGGAAGGAGTGTTTGGGGCCCTTTAAGAAAGAGAGGAAGGCCTGCAATACCACGGCGCCACGATATTGACTCGCAGCGACCCAAGAAGGTTGCAGGGCGCTTCCAGTAGCACCCTGCTTTCATCCTCTCCAGTGACTAATCTACTGGAATTTTTTGAGGATGTAACTGGTAGAATAGATAAGGGGGAACCAGTGGATGTGGTGTATTTGGACATTCAGAAGGCTTTCAATAAGGTCCCACATAAGAGATTAGCGTGTAAAGTTAAAGCACATGGGATTGGGGGTAAGGTACTGACTTGGATAGAGAGCTGGTTGGCAGATAGGAAGCAAAGAGTTGGAATAAACGGGTCTTTTTCTGAGTGGCAGGCAGTGATTAGTGGGGTACCGCAGGGATCGGTGCTAGGACCCCAGCTATTCACAATATATATTAATGATCTAGACAAGGGAACTAGATGTAATATCTCCAAGTTTGCAGATGACACAAAGCTGGGTGGGCGTGTGTGCTGTGAGGAGGATGCAGAGAAACTCCAGTATGATTTGGACAGGTTGGGTGATTGCGCAGATGCATGGCAGATGCAGTATAATGTGGATAAATGCGAGGTTATCCACTTTGGTGGCAAAAACAGGAAGGCAGATTATTATCTGAACGGCAATAGATTGGGAGAAGGGGAAGTGCAACGAGACCTGGGTGTCCTTGTGCACCAGTCACTGAAGGTAAGCATACAGGTGCAGCAGGCGGTTAAGAAGGCAAATGGTATGTTGGCCTTCATAGCGAGAGGATTCGAGTACAAGAGCAAGGATGTCTTGCTGCAGTTGTACAGGGCCTTCGTGAGACCACACCTTGAGTATTGTGTGCAGTTTTGGTCACCTTATCTGAGGAAGGATGTTCTTGCCATGGAGGGAGTGCAGCAAACATTCACCAGACTGATACCTGGGATGGCAGGAATGACGTATGAGGAGTGATTGGGTCGATTGGGCTTATATTCGCTAGAGTTTAGAAGAATGAGAGGGGATCTCATTGAAACTTTAAAATTCTAACAGGATTAGACAGACTAGATGCAGGAAGGATGTTCCTGATGGCGGGGGAGTCCAGAACCAGGAAACACAGTCTAAGAATAAGGGGTAAGCCATTTAGGACTGAGATGAGGAGGAATTTCTTCACCCAGAGAGTGGTGAACCTGTGGAATTCTCTACCACAGAAGGCAGTTGAGGCCAATTCATTAAATATGTTCAAGAAGGAGTAAGATATATTTCTTAAGGCTAAAGGGATCAAGGGATATGGGGAGAAAGTAGGGACAGGGTACTGAATTTGGATGATCAGCCATGATCTCATTAAATGGCGGAGCAGGCTCGAGGAACCAAATGGCCTACTCCTGCTCCTATCTTCTATGTTTCTATGTTTTCCCCCTTTCACAGTTTCTACACGTGCTTAAAAATCTGTTCTATTTCCTTCTTTTTTCCACTTCTGACGAAAGGTCATCGACCTGAAACATTAACTCTGTTTCTCTCTTCACAGATGCTGCCTGACCTGCTGAGTATCTCCAGCATTTTCTGTTTTTACTCCTCACTAATATCTGGGGAGTTGTGTCAAAATTGGGAGAGCTGTCCCACAGACTAGTCAAGCAATGCACCTGAAACAGTCATACTCACAGAATCATACCTTTCAGCCAACGTCGCAGACTCCTCTATCACCATCCCTGGGTATGTTCTGTCCCGGCAGGACAGACCTGTAATGTATATACCTTTAAGGGGGGAACTATCTTTTACAGCTCATGTATACTGCAGTACCGGCAGTGACCACACCTGTATATAGCACTGAGTAGTAATCTGTACAGATCAGTTCCAGTGTGAGCCACGTTTAGTAAACACATGTTGTACCGTTCTCCTGCAGTCTGTGTCTTATTATACATGGACACAACATTGGCGACAAGGCAAGTTCGAACCTACCTGCAACTCTGCATCACCTCCCGGGGATTCGTTCCTGGAGATCAGTGGATTGGAGGTCAAGGCCAGAGACTCGGGCGTCGACCACGGGCAACCGCCCAGTCATCCAGCAAAGACTCGAGAATTGTGGGGAGGCTGTCAAGAGCCAGGCTTGGCTTTCCAGTCGAGGTGGTCCAGCGAAACGGGCTGGCAACAGGTAGTGCGCAGATCCTTCCCGGACAGCAGCGGGCTAGAGCCCGACCGAGCGGCACAGCAAAGGACCGAGCAGCGTCGACGGGGGAGAGAGAAAGAGGGCAGAGCGCACAGGGCGCAGCCGGTGTTCAGGGGCCGAGCAGCGTCGAAGAGAGGGAGAGAGAGACACGCAGAAACCTGCGAGGTGCCGCCATTGCCACGAGGACCGCCGAGAGCGGCGTTGGCCGCAGCGCAGGAGAAGCGCGCGAAACCTACAGCGCGCTGCCGTTGCCACGAGAACCGCCGGGAGCGGCGTTGGCAGCAGCGGGGGAGGAAGGAAAGTGTGGGAGACGCCATTTTAAGTCATTGGGAGACGCCATTTTAAACCACACCCAAAATGCCGAAGAGTGGCAGTATCACCGCATTTGACAATGAAGTCGAAGATTGGACGACATATGTCGAACGAATAGAGGTATACTGCAAGGCAAATGAGGTGTCAGATGACAAGAAAGCGTCGGTATTGTTAAATTTAATGGGTGCAAAGACGTATGGTTTATTACGAAATCTAGTAACCCCAACGAAGCCAATGGAAAAGAGTTTTGAAGACATAGTAACGATACTACAGGAACATTTAAACCCCACACCGCTGCTGATAGCAGAAAGACTCAAGTTTCACAAACGGAACCAGCATAAGGATGAAAGCAATGCTGATTATTTAACAGAACTGCGCAAACTATCGAAACACTGCCAGTTTGGAGCGGGACTGGCAGATACCTTAAGGGACAAGTTTGTGTGTGGGCTTCAAAGTGAAGGAACCCAGAAACGGCATTTATCTGAAAAGGACCTTACGCTGGAAAAGGCTTTCAGCATTGCGGTATCATATGAAGCAGCAGCAGGGGGCGCTGCAGAGATACAACAGAGACTGCAAGAATATGGCACAAACGAAATGTCATATGGAACAGAGATGTGCTATCACTGCGGCAGAACAACACACGACCAGAATGATTGCTGGTTCAAAGACAAAGTGTGCAGACAGTGTGGAAAAGTAGGACACATAGCACGAGTCTGCAGGTCGGGAGAGAAAACCAGCAATAAGAAACCTACCAAAGGAAAGTACAAGAAGGTACATAAGATGACGGAGAATAGTTCAGACGAACAAAAGAGTGATAATGACTCCGAAAGCAGGGAACTGAGTTGTCTGAAACTACATAATGTGATCACAACAGAGGATCGCCGAACCATTTGGGTCACTCTCAAGATAGCAGGAGTCCAGGTAAAGATGGAATTGGACACAGGATCAGCCCTAACAGTCATAAATCGACGGGACTACGAGCAGCTATTCTCACACATACCCTTGAGAGACACAAAAATTATTTTGAAGACGTACACGGGGCAAAAAGTCTACCCCAAAGGAAAAATAAGGGTGACCGTTATATATAACGGTAAGGAAACACCAAAACTAGACCTGTATGTATTGCAAGATGGAGGACCACCATTACTGGGACGTGAATGGATCCGGAAAATACAACTGGATTGGCATTCCATACAGGCACTGACTGTGGCTGACAAAAATGATGACGACGTCACACCTGGGCGACTGTCAAAGATCCTAACTGACGTGAAAGAAGTGTTCCAGCAAGGACTCGGAACACTAAAAGGCATGACAGCGACGATTAAAATTGAAGAAAACGCAAGCCCAAAATTTTTTAAGGCCAGACCGGTACCTTATGCGATCCGCCCAGCCGTCAAAGCAGAGCTGGAGAGTCTGGAATGTTCAGGTGTACTGTCCAAGGTAGACTGGAGCGAGTGGGCTACACCCATCGTCCCTGTGATGAAAAAGTCGTTGAGCAGCACGCCTGGGGAACCAAGGAAGGTTCGCATCTGTGGGGACTTTAAGGTAACAGTGAACCCGGTCCTTCACACCGTACAATATCCACTTCCGCGGATTGAAGATATTTTCGCCTCGCTATCTGGAGGGAAATGCTTCACTAAGATTGATCTGGCCCAGGCGTATCTGCAAATGGAGGTAGAAGAAGCATCAAAAAAATACCTCACAATCAACACCCATAAAGGTCTCTACCAATACAACCGGCTGGTATTCGGGGTAGCATCAGCTCCAGCTATTTGGCAGAGGGCAATGGAACAAGTCCTGCAAGGGATCCCAGGGACCCAGTGTTATTTGGACGACATCCTGGTCACGGGCGAAAATGAGTGATCATCTTGCCAACCTGGAGCAGGTGCTCACTAGATTAAAGGAATATGGGCTCCGAGCTAACCGCCCCAAATGCGAGTTTTTTGGAAAACAGATCTCGTATTGTGGCAACATTATCGATAAAGAGGGGTTACATAAGTCCCCAGAGAAGATTGAGGCAGTAGTCAAGGCTCCAGCACCGGAAAATGTGTCACAACTGAGGTCGTTCCTCGGGCTGGTAAACTACTACCATAAGTTCTTGCCAAATTTGTCTACAATACTACACCCACTGAACACCCTAATGCAAACTGGGGTGCCATGGAAGTGGAGTGACGAATGTAGACGAGCTTTCCAGAAGAGCAAAACACTAATCACATCGAAAGAGGTATTGGCCCATTACAACCCAGCATTACCAATTCGGTTGGCATGTGATGCGTCACCCTACGGCATTGGAGCGGTGCTGTCGCACAAATTCTCGGACGGCTCAGAGAGGCCAATAGCCTTTGCGTCACGATCACTAACCTCAGCCGAGCGTAACTACGCCCAGATTGACAGGGAGGCCCTCAGCCTAGTGTGGGGAGTGAAAAAGTTCAATCACTATCTGCACGGGCAGAAATTCACCTTGCTGACTGATCACCAGCCTCTTGTCTCCATTTTTAATCCGAAGAAGGGCGTTCCGGTGATGACTGCGCAACAACTACAAAGATGGTCACTCTTTCTCGGGGCGCACCACTATGAGATTGAATATAAGGGCACGAAACAGCATGGAAATGCTGATGGGCTATCACACCTGCCACTGCCTACTGCGGAGGAAGCACCAGCAGTGGATCCTGTCGAAATATTCCATTCGACTATAGTTGAATACCTACCGGTAACTAATGCTTGTATCGAAAAGGAAACCCGAAATGACCCGACACTGTCTCGGGTATATGATTTGACGGTGAAGGGATGGCCAGCACATGGCGACTCACTGTTGCCAGCATTCTCGACAAGGAGAGAACAGCTGTCAGTGTGCCAGGGGACCTTGATGTGTGGATCCTGAGCAGTAATTCCACCCAAGTTAAGGGATAGAGTGCTCAATGAGCTTCATGAGGGTCATCTGGGAGGGGTAAAAATGAAAAGCCTAGCCAGGGCTTATGTGTGCTGGCCGGGAATCGATAAACAAATCGAGGACCTGACCAAGAGCTGCTCAGGATGCCAGAAAGTCCAAAATGCACCACCACAGGCCCCTCTACACCCATGGGAGTGGCCCTCATCTCCATGGCAACGGCTGCATATTGATTTTGCTGGTCCATTCATGAACTCAATGTTTTTAATAGCCGTGGATGCGCACTCGAAATGGCCTGAGGTCATCAAAATGTCCTCCACCACCATGGAGAAAACTATTGCAGTCCTACGGACCATTTTTGCCAGGAATGGCTTGCCAGAACAGATTTGCTCTGACAACGGACCACAGTTTGTGTCCAAAGAGTTCCGGAGGTTCTTGAAAAAGAATGGGGTAAGGCATTACACATCCGCCCCGTATCATCCAGCCACAAATGGATTGGCTGAGAGGTTTGTACAAACCTTTAAGAAGGCAATAAAGGCTATGTACAATGACAACATTCCGCTGCAGCACAAGGTGGACAATTTCCTGTTCGCCTACCGGAATGCGACACATGCAGTCACCAACCAGGCCCCAGTCATGATGTTCTTTAACCGAAGGTTAAGACCTCGCCTGGATTTGCTCAGACCAAACGTACGAAGAGATGTTGAGAGTAAGCAATTCCAGCACATCCATGAGAAGCCAACAAGGAGCTTCAATGTAGGGCAACCAGTCTTGGCCCGCGACTACTGAACAGAAAAATGGCAGCCAGGAACGATATGCACACGGCAGGGCCCACTAATGTACACAGTGGACGTTGGGGAGAGCATCGTGAGATGCCATGCTGACCAGATCCTAGAGTCACAGGAACAAGTCAACCCCAGGCCTTGCCCATACGTACCTGGTGATGAAGCCGACGTACAGGTCGCATCTACCCCAGAAACAGTAGCATCGGAAGCTGATGAACCAACCGACGACAGGGGGCCAGAATCGCCTCCACACCAAGAGCAAGACACTCGGGAAAGGTGCTATCCAGAAAGGATCAGGAAGCCTCCCCAAAGACTGAATATATAAATAGACTATTTTCAGCTAATGTTGCATGTTAAAAGTGTTAATTGTAATTAGTTTGATATTTAATTGTTAAATGAGTGTTATGGTACTGTTAATCTAAAAGGGGAGGAATTGTAATGTATATACCTTTAAGGGGGGAACTATCTTTTACAGCTCATGTATACTGCAGTATCGGCAGTGACCACACCTGTATATAGCACTGAGTAGTAATCTGTACAGATCAGTTCCAATGTGAGCCATGTTTAGTAAACACCTGTTGTACCGTTCTCCTGCAGTCTGTGTCTTATTATACACGGACACAACAAGACCCACCAGGGGTGGTGGCACAGTGGTATAGCGACAGGAAGGAGTGGCCCTGGGAGTTTGCAACATTGACTCCGGATCCCATGAAGTCTCATGGCTTCAGGTCAAACATATGGGCAAGGAAACCTCCTGCTGATTACTACCGCCCACTCTCAGCTGATGAATCAATACTCCTCCATGTTGAACACCACTTGGAAGAAGCACTGAGAGTAGCAAGAGCACAGAATGTACTCTGGGTGGGGGACCTCAATGTCCATCACCAAGAGTGGCTCGGTAGCACCACTACTGACTGAGCTGGCCGAGTCCAGAAGGACATAACTGCTAGTCTGGGGCTGCAACAGGTCGTTAGACAACCAACACTAGGGAAAAACCTACTTGACCTTGTCCTCACCAATCTACCAGCTGCAGATGCATCTGTCCATGACAGCATTGGTAGCAGTGACCACCACACGGTCCTAGTGAAGACGAAGTCAATGGGCATCTGGGGGGAAATGCTCCACTGGCTGTAGTCATACCTAGCACAAAGGAAGATGGTTGTAGTTGTTGGAGGCCAATCATCTCAGCCCTAGGACACCGCTGCAGGAGTTCCTCAGGGCAGTGTCCTAGGTCCAACCATCTTCAGCTGCTTCATCAATGACCTTCCCGCCATCATAAGGTCAGACGTGGGGATGTTCGCTGATGATTGCACAGTGTTCAGTTCAATTCAAAACTCCTCAGATAATGAAGTAGTCCATGTCCACATGCAGCAAGACCTGGACGACATTCAGGCTTGGACTGATAAGTGGGAAGTAACATTCACACCACACAAGTGCCAGGCAATGACTATGTCCAACAAGAGAGTGTCTAACCACCGCCCCTTGACATAATTAATGTGGCTACAAGAGCATGTCAGATGCTGGGTATTCTGTGGCAAGTGTCTCACCTCCTGACTCCCCCAAGGCCTTTCCACCATCTACAAGGCACAAGTAAGGAGTGTGATGGAATACTTTCCACTTGCCTGGATGAGTGCAGCTCCAACAACACTCGCGAAGCTCAACACCATCCAAGACAAAGCAGCTCACTTGATTGGCACCCCAGCCACCACCTTAAACATTCACTCCCTCCACCACTGGTGCACAGTGTGTACCATCTACAAGATGTACTGCAGCAACTCACCAAGGCTTCTTTGACAGCTCCTCCCAAACCTGCGACCTCTACCACCTAGAAGGACAAATGCAGCAGACACATGGGAACACCATCACTTCCAAGTTCTCCTCCAAGTCACACACCATCCTGACTTGGAAATATATCGCCGTTCCTTCATTGTCGCTGGTTCAAAATCCTGGAAATCCCTCCCTAACAGCACTGTGAGAGTACCTTCACCACACTGCAGCGGTTCAAGAAGACGGCTCACCTCTACCTTCTCAAGTGCAATTAGGGATGGGCAATAAATGCTGGCCTTGCCAGTGACGTCCACATCCCATAAATGAATTTTAAAAATTGTTTATGGGGTGTTGATTATTGTAATTGAAAAATGTTTAATTGATAAATTATTATTAAAATAAGAGCAGTAATTTCTTCTGGTTTCACAATATCCTAATTAACCACTAATATTTTAGAGTCCCAGTAAATAAAGATTTACTCAGTGTCAGTATTTGTCTGGTGCCCCTGCTTATACACATAACTGCAAAATCTGTGCCCTAAGTGACACAACGCCTAGTGTTGTCAGTAACTGAGGCAGAAAAGGAGCATTACTGTGGAGTCTTTAGAATGAATTCATTGAGTTTATTTTTAACTTTACATCATAATTATCTGCAAACTAGGACCCATAAATATGAGATGGTCACCAGTATCCAAAAGGGAATTCAGGAGGAACTTCTTTACTCAGAGAGTGGTTAATATGTGGAACTCGCTACGCAAGGAGTAGTTGAGGCGAATTGCATGGATGCATTTAAGGGGAAGCTAGATAAACACATGAGGGAGAAAGGAATAGAAGGTTATTCTGATAGGATGAGATGAAGTAGGGTGGGAGGAGGCTCGTGTGGAGCAGAAACACCAGCATGGACCAGTTGGCCTGTTTCTGTGCTGCAGCCTCTATGTAATTCTATGTAATTCTATTCATTGTCTTTGTATCCACGTTTGTGGAGTTTAATGCTTGTTTTTTGGACTTATGAAAGCCTTGAAACTTGTGTGCTCTTCTGTATAATGTGGAGCATTCATTTACAGACATTTGTTTTGGATCTTGACATCTCTATCCCAAAACTTCCAGCCACCTTGCCTGGACAGGGCAACTTGACCCACACCATGTGCACTCCTTTAGAGATTCTGCTCGATCTTCTCAAGATGGAGGATGAGGGGGAAACGAACCACCAGAAACAGAGGAAGGGGCCACATAAGAGTCAGAACCAGAAGTACAATATGCAGACTTGCTGCTACACCTTGAGCAACAATATACTCCTAACTTGAGACAAAAGCTAATCAACAACAACAACTTGCATTTATATAGAAGCAAAATACTGCTGATGCTGGAAATCTGAAATAAAAACAGGAAATGCTGGAAATACCCAGCAGGTCAGGCAGCATCTGTGGAGTGAGAAACAGAGTTAACATTTCAGGTCGCTGACTCTTCGTCAGAACTGGAAAAAGCTGGAGGTCGAACAGATTTTTAAGCAAGTGCAGGGGCAGGGAAAGGGGGGAGGGGAGGAAAGAAAAAAAGGAAGGTCTGTGATAGGATGGAAGGCAGGAGCGATTAAGAGACATTAAGAGATGGTGCAAGGCAAAAGGAGATGGTAATGGGACAAGGTAAGAAACAAAAGATGGCTCCAGATGAAGTGTAAAAAAAAACAAAATAATAAATAAAATGAAGGGGAAAAAAAAGAATAGGGGCAGAGGTTATGGTCTGAAATTGTTGAACTCTATGCTGAGTCCAGAAGGCTGTAAAGTGCCTAATCGAAAGATGAGATGCTGTTCCTCGAGCTTATGTTGAGCTTCATTTGAACAGTGTAAGGGGCTGAGGACGGTGAGGTCTGAGTGGGAGTGGAGCGGAGAATTAAAGTGACAGGCGACCGGAAGCTCGGGGTCACCCTTACGGACTGAACGGAGGTGTTCCGCAAAGCGGTCACCCAATCTGCGTTTGGTCTCCCCAATGTAGAAGAGACCGCATCGTGAGCAGCGAATACAGTATATTAAACTGCAAGAAGTACAAGTAAATCGCTGTTTCACCTGGAAGGAGTGTTTGGGGCCCTGGACAGTGGGAAGGATGGAGGTAAAAGGGCAGGTGTTGCATCTCCTGTGCTTGCACGGTCCCTTCGCCCGGCACCTTCCCGTGCAACCGTTTTATCTCGGGCTTATGCCAACTAGGAATTCTGGATTTCGTCAGATTCAACATCACCGGTACTACCTCGTGATATATGTCATGGTACAATACTATTCGGGTTGGGATTACCACTGGCATGGTTGTTGGTCCCGGGGTATGTTTGGGGCAACTTTGTGGTGTATCCTGTGTGTCCTTCTGCGCGGGAGTCTGCGTTTCATTTGTGGGGAGTGGGGGGGCATAGGACGAACTTTCAATTCTACTGCATCTATGGTTCCGTTCACGCACTCCGACGCATGGTAAGTGACAGTTTTCTTGGCATGGCCCTCCCTCCTTCTCATCCACTATCCATTGATAAGGGGGGGGTAATTCCTCACGCCATACATGAACACGGGGGAAAGACCGCAAGTCGGTGATTCGGACCTAAAACTGTCCAAATTCTTCATTGGATCTGGCCGAGGATTCACACATCCATATATCCCCTCGTGTTCTCGCCACCACCGTGGCCAGCACAACATAGTTTCTCCCTCGCCTTCAGATTGAGTTGGGCTTCCCACATTTCCCCGGGGGTCCCCTATCTGGCAGTAACTGGTTTAATCACCCGTTTTTGCTTGGATGTACCACACACGGGGTTGGCTGGTGGTCCCATTTCTGCACTTTATACAAATTCCTCTTCCTTCCCAGGCCTCGCATGTGATCACCTGCACTATCCCCCAGCAATTCATTTTGCGCGTACCCGAGATGGATCGGAGAGTGACTTCCCGTGCGGTGCCTTGGGGCACTGCTGCCGGGTCAAGGGTGATCCGGCTTTATATCCTGAACTTCTGGACCCTCTGCATGTTATTGTCACTGCCGCCATCCCGATGCCAAGTATTACGCCACACAATAACCAAAATAGTTTCCCCATTTCCCTTTTTGCCTTGTTCGGGCCTGTGGGAAAAGGGAACAAAAACAGAGGGCAGGATTTTCATTGGGCCATGGAGGCGGGATTGGAGGCGTGTGGGGGGTTAAAATCTTGAAATCGGGGGGCACGAACCCATCCCGCCCCCAACCCACCTCCATGCCAGTTTCAAAGGAGGCAGGTACCCGACCTGCACTGGGACCCGCCTCCCTGAGGCGGGAAGGGGATTAATGTCAATTAACTGTCTGTTAACAGGTCGTTAATAGGCAGTTTTTAGCCTAATCCCTATTTTCATTGGTGAAATGTGGGATTCCCGACGGCTCCAAACCATGCCAAGTTAGCGAGGTGGGCCGTCGGAATGAAGGGCTTGGAGGGGTCAAGATGTCCGGTGTTCAGGTGAGTGATGGGTGCATGAGTGCAAAGGTAAGTGTGTTTGGTATGTGTAAAGTGTTTAAAGAAATTTTACTTACATGTACTTACCTTTACAGCCTTCCTTCCTTCAGGTCTCGGGAGTCCCCACATCTCACCAGCACAGAAAGTAGAATAGCCGCGAGCTGTCAAAAGTCCCAGCATTCAGCTTTCTGTTCCGGGGAGATCTCTAAATCATCCTGAGAGGAAGGAATTAACCTGGAGTACAGATTGTCAGTGTTTGACAGCTTCAAACAGCTGTGAAACGCTGATGTTTCATCTGTCACAAGGTCTTGACAGATGAAATATCAATCTGTGATGTCACCTGTTGCCGGGTGGCCCTTAATTGGCCTGCTGAGCCGGCTGGGCGGGCTCAACAAGGTCAATCAAGTCAAAATCGCGTGGGTTGGCTAGAACCGGGACTACAACCCTGAAAGTTGTAGTCCCGCCTCCTACCCGACTCCTCAATGAAAATCCAGCCCAGAGTGTTACTTTCTGTCATGAACCCCCCTTCACCCTACCTATTGGCCTCTCACACCTATGTAGAAAACATAGAAACATAGAAAACATAGAGATAGGAACAGGAGTAGGCCATTCGGCCCTTCGAGCCTGCTCCGCCATTCAATGAGATCATGGCTGATCTTCGTCTGAGATCATAGCTGATCTTACCAGTTCAGTACCCCGTCCCCGCCTTTTCTCCGTAACCCTTAATCCCCTTAGCCTTCAGAAATATATCCAATTCTCTCTTGAAAATATTTATTGAATTAGCCTTCACAGCCCTCTGTGGCAGGGAATTCCACAGGCTCACCACTCTTTGAGTGAAGAAATTCTTCCTCATCTCTGTTTTAAATGATTTGCCCGCTATTTTTAGACTGTGGCCCCTGGTTCCGTGCTCCCCGGCCATTGGAAACATTCTCTCTGAATTCAGCCTGTCCAGGCCTGCCATAATTTTATATGTTTCGATGAGATCCCCTCTCAATCTTCTAAACTCCAGTGAGTACAAGCCCAAACTATTTAATCTCTCTTCGTAGGTCATTCCCGCCATTCCAGGTATCAGCCTGGTGAATCGCCGTTGCACTCTTTCCATGGCAAGAACATCCTTCCGCAGATGGGGCGACCAAAACTGTACACAATACTCCAGATGCGGTCTCACCAGCACCTTGTACAGCTGTAGTAAGGTATCCCTATTCCTATACTCGAACCCCCTTGATATGAAGGCCAACATACCATTTGCCTTCTTGATCGCCTGTTGCACCTGCATGCTCTCCTTCAGTGACTGGTGCACAAGAACACCCAGGTCCCTCTGCACTTCCCCATCTCCCAATCTATTGCCATTTAGATAATAATCTACCCTCCTGTTTTTACCCCCAAAGTGGATAACCTCGCATTTATCCACATTATAGTGCATCTGCCACGTATCCGCCCATTCCCCCAACCTGTCCAAATCGCACTGTAGCCTCCTGACATCCTCATCAGAGCCCACCCCTCCTCCTAGTTTAGTGTCGTCAGCGAATTTGGAAATATTGCATCCAATTCCCTGATCCAGATCATTTATATATATTGTGAACAGCTGGGGTCCCAGGACAGATCCTTGCGGCACCCCGCTGGTCACTGCCTGCCACTCCGAAAACGAGCCGTTTATTCCAACTCTCTGTTTTCTATCCGCCAGCCAGTTCTCTATCCACGTTAATACTTTGCCCCCAATCCCATGAGCCTTAATTTTGCATGATAATCTTTTGTGTGGAACCTTATCGAAGGCTTTCTGGAAGTCAAGGTACACCACATCCACTGGCTCTCCCCCATCTATTTTACCAGTTACTTCCTCAAAAAATTCCAGCAGATTAGTCAAACACGATTTACCCTTTGTAAATCCATGTTGACTCTGTCCGATCCTTTCCCCATTTGTCAAGTGCTCCGCTATTTTATCCTTAATAATGGACTCTAGCATTTTGCCCACAACCGACGTAAGGCTTACTGGTCTATAATTCCCTGCTTTCTCTCTACCCCCCTTTTTAAATATTGGGGTAACATTAGCTACCCTCCAATCCACGGGTACTGTTCCCGAGTCAATGGAGTTCCGGAAGATGATCCTTAGAGCATCTGCTATCTCCAGGGCCACCTCCTTAAGTACCCTAGGATGTAGTTTATCAGGCCCCGGGGATTTGTCGGCCTTCAGTCCCCTCAACTTACCCAACACCATATCCCTAGAGATACTAATTTCTGTCAGCTCCTCCCTCTCATTAGTCCCTATGTTTGCCGATATTCCTGGGAGGTTATTTGTGTCCTCCTTTGTGAATACAGAACCAAAGTATGAGTTTAATTGGTCTGCCATTTCCTTATTCTCCATTATATATTCTCCCGAATCGGACTGCAAGGGACCGACTTGGGATTTTACCAGTCTTTTCCTCCTGATATACCGATAAAAGCTTTTGCAGTCTGTCTTTATGTTTGCTGCAAGTTTACTTTCGTATTCTATTTTCCCCTTCCTGATTAATCCCTTTGTCCTCTTTTGCTGTATCTTGTACTGCCCCCAATCTTCCGGTCTGGTGCTTTTTTTTGCCAGTTGATATGCCCTTTTTTTTGATTTTATGCTGTCCCTAATTTCCCTCGTTATCCACGGTTGAGTCACCTTTTTAGGTTTATTTTTATGCCAAACCGGTATAAACATGTTCTGGAATTCTTCCATTCTATCTTTGAATGCTTGCCATTGTCTCTCCACTGTCAATCCCCCCAGAAACACCACCCAATCAATCTTACCCAATTCCCGTCTCATACCCTCGTAATTCCCTTTATTTAAGTTCTGGACCTTAGTCTCTGATTCAATTTCCTCACTCTCCATCTCGACTGAGAGCTCGATCATATTATGATCGCTCTGACCCAAGGGGCCTCGTACAAGAAGATTGCTGATAAGTCCCTTCTCATTGCACAATACCCAGTCTAAAATGGCCTGATCTCGAGTCGGCTCCTCGACATATTGGTCCAGATAACCGTCCCGAAAACATTCCAGGAATTCCTCCTCCTCAGAATTTTTACTAATTTGGGTAGTCCAATCAATATGTAAATTAAAGTCACCCATGATGACAGCTGTGCTCTTATCGCACGCTTCTCTAATTTCCCTTTTTATGCCTTCCCTCACCTCCATATTACTATTTGGAGGCCTATATATCACACCCACTAACGTTTTCCTCCCCTTGCTATTTCTCATTTCTACCCATACAGATTCCGTTTCATCCGAGTTAATATCCTTCCTTTCCATTGCATTAATCCCCTCCTTTACCAGCAATGCTACCCCACCTCCCCTACCTTTTTGCCGATCCTTCCTAAATATTGTATATCCCTGGATGTTAAGTTCCCAGCCTTGCCCACCCTGCAGCCACGTTTCTGTAATCCCAATCAAATCATACTTGTTTACCTCTATTTCCACAACTAATTCATCCACCTTGTTCCTAATGCTTCTAGCATTAAGATACAAAGCCTTCAGGCTTGCTTTTTTCACACTCTCATTATGAATTAGTTTGGCCCTTTGTGTTTCTCTCCTTTGCTTATTGCTTCTCACCTTTCTACCATCTATTTCTGACTTCATATGACTTCCCTCTTTTCCACTACCTAGGTTCCCATCCCCCTGCCAAATTAGTTTAAATCCTCCCGAACCGCCCTAGAAAATATTACCCCGAGGACATCGGCTCCCTCACAGTTCAGGTGTAGACCGTCCCCTTGGTACAGGTCACTCCTCCCCAAGAACTGGTTCCAATGCCTCGAGAATTTAAATCCCTCTCCCTTGCACCACTGCTCAAGCCACGTATTTAGCTTATCTATCTTACTCTCTCTAAACTTATTAGCCTGTATCATTTTGGAGGACATCGAGGACACGTCCTCAAATTAGACGGTACCTGTGGCGGCGCCACACCAGGTGCCTCTGCTCCATTATTTGGGGTAGGCGCTACATTGGGCGCCTCCGCTGCCTCATCCCATTCAATAGGTGAGTCCATCTCACCGGGCTCATGATGATTGCCAACTGTCTTCTTGACCTGCTGGTGGGCTGAAAAAGCTTCATTTGGTTAATGTGGAACCATTTGACTTTCTTAGGCAGCTGAACTGCGTATACCGTGGGGCTGGTTTTATCAACGATGTTATATATCGTTGTAGAGAGGTTCAAAAACTCCCACCCTCGCATAGTTGCGCACCATCACCTGGCTTCCCACCTCCCACTCCTGGAGTTTGTTTGGAGCCAGGTTTAGTCGATTATGCTGATGGGCCCTCCCGATACTATGGGCGGCCCTCAGGTGCATCTCTTTCAAGGTTTCCCACAGATTGCTCAGGAACCTATCCCTGGTCACCTCCTCAATCTGTCTGCCTGTCAATGTGGGGACCAACAGGTGGGTGGGGGTTCGCATGGGTCTCCCAGTTACCAATTCATGTGGGGAGTAACCCATTCTTTTGGACTCCACTGCGTAATCCCATAAGGGGAGTACCTCATCCCACTTGGCGGGGTTATCGTTTAATTCTTTACGCAGAGCCAGTTTCAGTGTACAGTTCATTCTCTCCACAATTCCTGATGACTGTGGATTGTGAGCCATGTGCCATTTTCCCTCAATCCCAAGCAACTTCAGGGTAGCCTGCATCACTTGACCCGTGAAGTGACTTCCCTGATCCGACTCCACCACCCGAGGAAGTCCCCATCTGGAGAAGACCTCCCTAACTAAGGTCCTGGCTGTCCATATTGCTGTGGCCGACTTACATGGGAAGGCTTCCACCCATTTAGTAAAGTTGTCCACTAGGACCAGACAATACCTGTTGCCTCTCTTGGTGGTGGGCAGGGGCCCAATAACATCTATTGGGATACACTGCCATGGTCCCTCAGACCGACATGTACGCCTTAAGGGAACCTTTCCCTTGTGAGGGTCAGGATTGTTGGCTGCACATATCAGACAGTTTTTACAAAAGTTCTCTATGTCCTCCCTCCGGAGGACCACCACCCCACCTCCTCTACCCATTTCCAGGTTGTTTCTGGTCCGGGGTGTCCTGCCCCCCCAGTGCCCCCATGGGCTAGTTACTTGAATTCCTCCCGGTATCCTTCGGGCACGACCCACCTATCCCCTTTAAATAACATGTCTTCCTGTACTTCCACATCCCTGCCCCCCTAGGGCCCCTCATCCTTTTCCACGAGTACCGCCTTCAGCACTACATCCTTCAGCTGTAATGTTTTAAGGTTTGGGGGAAGGGGAACGGTAACTGGTGCTTGAGTGGCTGCTGCCACCATTCCTGATTGGTATGGGTCGCACGGGTCTCCCTTCTCTGCCCCTTCCCTGGCCAGTTCATCCGCCCTTCTATTTCCTTCCCATCTGGGCTCTTCTTTAGAGTGGGCCTTCACCTTATGGATGTAGTATTCTTCACCTCCCCTTTCCATGGCCTCCATTATAGTTGCCAGCATCGGGGCGGTTACTAATGGTCTACCGTCCGCTGACTTAAAACCCCTCCTGGACCAGATGGCCAGGTACTCCGTGCAAGAGTTACATGTAAACATAGAGCCTGAGCAGATCATATAGGGCGGAGGAAACTCTGTAGGGTGTGTTACCACGTACGTTATGGCTGCTAGTTCCACCTGTTGGGCGCGAAGGGTGGTGCACAGTGAAATTGCCAATTCCACTCCCTTCTGTGGGTCATAAATTCCGCAGCTGTTTTGCGTTCCCCTTTTTCTACAAAACTGGATCCATCCACATATATATCTCGCCCCTTGGGGTGAATGCCGGATTTAAATCCACCGTTCGTTTCCCATACCCCTTCGACTGTGTGAGGTTCTCCCAGATAATTAAGGTTGGCCGCTAACTTCAGGTCACTTATTGTTTTTACCCTTGAGTCCATCCCTTCCAGTTGGGGTGTCCACCTAGCAATTTGGGTGCTAGAAACCGTTCCTTCCTTAATTCAGCCTTCTAATAGGAGACGGGCCGGCGTATGATGGGTGAGGAGGGTGATGGGCTGCGTTCCCGTAAACACCGCAAAATGATTTACCACCCAGAAGGTAGCGATCAAGTGCCGCTCACAGGGAGAATAGCTCTTCTCTACCTCTGACAGTACCTTGGAGGCATAGGCTACTGGTCTCAAGTGCCCATTAGTATTCCTGCATGAGGACAGCGCTCAGGTTGGTGTCTGTTGCCGCCGCCTCTAGGCTAAAGTCCTTCCTGGGGTCCACAAAAGCCTCCTCACAGTTCTCGTCCCCCTCCATTCTACTCCTTTTCTTAATAACCTCAACAAGGGAGCCACCATGACTGCGTCATTTTCTATAAATTCTCTGCAGTAACCTGTTAGACCCAAGAACAACCTCTGGGCAGTAAACGACCCTGGGCGGTGCATCTCCTGGCTTGTTCTATGCTTTGCCTCATCTGTGGCACGCTCCCCTGGTCTAATAGTCAATCCGAGAAACTAGACTTCCTTTTTTCTTATCTGAGCCTTTTTGGGGTTTACTTTGAAACCACTACCTTAAGCAATTCCAGCAGTTCATCCAACAATACCTCAGGCTCCTCCTCGTTCTCTGAGAACAATAATAAGTCATCCACTTATTGGATAAGTTGCTCTGGCTTACTAAACTCGGTCAGGCACTTGGCCATGCACTGGTGCAAATTGGATGGACTGTTGTGGAATCCTTGTGGCAGGCAAGTCCACGTGTATTGTTGGCCCTTGAAGATGAATGCAAACTTATACTGATCCTTGGGGTGTAGGGGAATCGACCAAATCCGTTTGAGATGTCCAGTACTGTGAACATGGTGGCGCGGCTAGGGATGTTGCCGATGAAGTCAACTACGGCCGCCACCGTGGGAGCGCAGGCGGGGATGTTTTATTTAAGACTCTGTAATCTACAGTCATTCGCCAAGAAGCATCTGGCTTCTTGACCGGCCAAATCGGGGAACTGACATGCGTCGCAAGAGGCCTCAATACCCCTTGCTCTACCAAGGATGTAACTGTCTTTACTAGGTCTCTCTCTGCTTCCTTGGGGAATGTGCACTGCTTCTGTGGTCTAGACATCGGCTCCCCCTACCCTCCACGTGCACTTGCATTCCTGCCACCCAGCCACAGTCATGTTTGTGGGTGGCAAAGGCGTCCTTCCCATTCCGTACTAGAGTCTGGAATCTTTCAGGTGCCCTGGTCACCAATGTTTCCAGATCATAGGGTCCCATGGGCGTCACCACCCACGCCTCTCCATGTCACAGGGGTATCACAACTATCCCCTTGTTATCATCCACTCCTCCCCATAGACAATCCTTCTCCATGTCCACTATAACATTATGGGCCAGCATCCAATCCGAGCCTAACAACCCCAGGCCCGGCTGGTCCCATTTCATTAATATACAAGTCCACTTTGTTCAGAGAGGCCCCACCTTAAAACTTAAAGGTTTTGACACTGCTCCAGCCACTGAATCTCCCGTAAAACCCCCTAGAACATAGGGAGTTCCACTTGACCAAGCAGCCCTCATTGGGGAGGGAGAGTGGATCAGTGTACTCGATGCTCCAGTATCTACTAGGTAGGCCCCTCTCTCTCCCGCAACGGTGCTATCTATATACAGTCATCCCCAATCATCGTACCTGAGTGGACACAGGTACTCGGACCAGGCCCGGCCCCCTTCATGCTCGGGGTTCTACGCTGTCTTCCCCTTAGGCCACGTGGACCTTTCCCTGGGGTGCCTCATCCCGTAACTCCCTCAGACACGCCTTCATACGTCTGGTAAATAGTTTGGTCACATGCTCTTGGGTAGGGACACTTGGTCAAGGTCCCGTTGTCTTTGGGCCCTCTGACTTTCCCTTTCTCAGGAGTCTACAGGAGCACGCAAAATGTCCTATACCTCCACAATTATAGCATTCTCGCCCCTGGGTTCCCCCTTTCATTGCCACCTTCGGGGTGATCCAGCATCGGGTCCCTCACCCTTCATTTCACAGACCTTGCCCTTTGGTTTATTTATCACCCCGGTGTTCTCTTTATCTATCTGTCATGCTTCGAAGCACAGAGTCATTTTCCTCAATACCCTGGCCTCAGTATTGGGATTATCCTCTGGGTCAATATCCGCCAGAGCGGCTTGCAAATAGGGCAGGCCGTGGGAGGTCAGGGTGCACAACCAGTGATTACGTGGCTGCCCGGCCAGTCCTCCGCTATCTATCGTTCTTCCACATTATAAGTCGGCCATAATCTATCGGCGAACACCGCCGGCAACTCGCACGGGCCGTGTGTTACCTCCGCCAAAACCTGGAAAGGGTCTCTCTTTCCCTGCCCCATTGCCTGGGTGATTCTTAACTTTAGCACGTCATAATTACCCTCTCCTCTATTGACTTCCTGTGGGAGAGCAGCGAAAATGCCAGGACTCAAAGCAAATAGCAGTAAGCGCTTCCTTTCGGCCTCATCCAAGCCATTTAAAGCAGCTATTTGGTCTATCGCCAGGAAAAGTCCTTGGGGGTCTCCTCCCCTGATCTAACTTTTTCATGTTGCTGGACATTTTCCTTAACTCCTCTGTATTAAACTGTACCTCAAGCTCCCGGTCTAGTGCACCCCGGGCCCCGCTGGCATTGGCCAAGTACCGCCTTTGTCACATGGGATTGATGGGCGGCGGCCAGAGTTCTTCTGGTGGGATGCACCCTGGTTCCCACTCAGGATTAATCTCATCACTTTGTTCCCATTTCCTCCAGTCATGGCACACACAATGCCCCTTTCAACATGTAACTTCTCCTCTAATTCCTCACAGGAAGTGGAAGTACAGCTTTAAGGTACTGCCCGAGGGTTGGGGCCATTGCTCTCCTTTATGTAAATATAAATCATCTGGACCTGGGTATAAGAGGCACAAACCGCCCAGAATCCAAAGCGGGCCCCTAAGTGAGACTGCAGTGCAGTAGGAACCTAACATCAGGCCCATAGTTGTTGGAGCAGGGAGTGCTTTACTACAGGGAGTGGCTGAGGCAGAGACTATTACATCTTTCATGGGAAAAGTCGATAAATACATGAAGCAGATGGTGACCCAGGGCTATGGGGAGAGAGCATGATTAGTTTTTGGATTGCCTAAAAAAAAAGCATAGACATGTTGGGCTGAATGGCCTCCTGTGTTGTACAATTCCATGGTTTTATAGTGTAGTGGGGAGCTAACAACAGCAATTAGATGGGAGAAGAAGGAATGTGAAAAAGGCTAGCAAATAATATGAAAGAAACATATCAAGAGTAAAAGAATAGAGAATGGGCAGAAGCATGGAAGATGGAGTTCAATGCAGAGAAGTGTGAAGTGATGCACTTTGGGAGGACTAATATGGAAAGACAGTATATTATAAATGGCACGATCTTGAAAAATGTAGATGAGCAGATGTCCATATACACAAATCCTTAAAGGAGCACGGCAAGTTCATAAGGTGTTAAAAAAGCAAATGGATTACTTGGGTTTATAAATAGAGAAATAGAATACAAAAGCAAAGAGATCATGCTAGGACTTTACAAACCACTGGTTCAGCCTCAGCTGGAATATTGCAGACAACACACTTCAGGAAAGATCTAAAGGCATAGAAAGGGTACAGAGGAGGTTAACCAGATGTTACCAAAGATGAGGGATTTCAGTTATGAGGAGAGGTTCGAAAAGTTAAGACTGTTCTCCTTCGAACAGAGAAGATTAAGAAGTGACCTAATAGAGGTTTTCAAGATGATGAGATGTTTTGTTGGAGTATTCTTTTTTTATTATTCTTTCCTGGGATGTGGGTGTCGCTGGCAAGGCCAGCATTTATTGCCCATCCCTAATTGCCCTTGAGAAGGTGGTGGTGAGCTGCTTTCTTGAACCGCTGCAGTCCATGTGGTGAAGGTACTCCCACAGTGCTGTTAGGGAGTTCCAGGATTTTGACCCAGCGACGATGAAGGAACAGCGATATATTTCCAAGTCAGAATCGTGTGTGACTTGGAGGGGAACTTGGAGGTGGTGGTGTTCCCATGCGCCTGCTGCCCTTGTCCTTCTAGGTGGTAGAGGTCGCGGGTTTGGGAGGTGCTGCCAAATAAGTCTTGGCAAGTTACTGCAGTGCATCTTGTATATGGTACACACTGTAGCCACGGTATGCCGATGGTGGAGGGTGTGAATGTTTAAAGTGGTGGATGGGGTGCCAATCAAGCGGTCTGCTTTGTCCTGGATGATGTCGAGCTTTTTGAGTGTTGTTGGAGCTGCACTCATCCAGGCAAGTGGAGAGTATTCCATCACATTCCTTATTTGTGCCTTGTAAATGGTGGAAAGGCTTTGGCGCATCAGGAGGTGAGACACCTGCCGCAGAATACCTAGCCTCTGACCTGCTCTTGTTGTCACAGTATTTATGTGGCTGGTCCAGTTAAGTTTCTGGTCAATGGTGACCCCCCAAGATGTTGATGGTGGGGGATTCAGCGATGGTAATGCTGTTGAATGTCAAGGGGTGGTAGTTAGACTCTCGCTTGTTGGAGATAGTCAATGTCTGGCAATTGTGTGGCGCGAATGTTACCTGCCACTTATCATCCCAAGCCTGAATATCGTTCAGGTCTTGTTGCACGTGGGCATGGACTGCTTCATTATCTGAGGAGTTGCGAATGGCACTGAACACTGTGCAGTTATCAGCGAACATCCCCATTTCTGACCTTATGTTGGAGGGATGGTCATTGATGAAGCAGCTGAAGATGGTTGGGCCTATGACACAGCCCTGAGGAACTCCTGCAGCGATGTCCTGGGGCTGTGATGATTGACCTCCAACCACCACAACCATCTTCCTTTGTGCTAGGTGACACCAGCCAATGGAGGGTTTTCCCCGATTCCCATTGACATCAGTTTTACTAGGGCTCCTTCATGGCACACTCGGTCAAATGCTGCCTTGATGTCAAGGGCAGTCACTCTCACCACGCCTCTGGAATTCAGCTCCTTTGTCCAAGGCTGTAATGAGGTCTGGAGCCGAGTGGTCTTGGCGGAACCCAAACTGGGCATCAGTGAGCAGGTTATTGGTGAGTAAGTGCCGCTTGATAGCACTGTCGATGACACCTTCCATCACTTTGCTGATGATTGAGAGTAGACTGATGGGGCAGTAATTGGCCGGATTGGATTTGTCCTGCTTTTTGTGGACAGAACATACCTGGGCAGTTTTCCACATTGTTGGATAGATGCCAGTGTTGCAGCTGTACTGGAATAGCTTGGCTAGAGGCACGACCAATTCTGGAGCACAAGTCTTCAGCACGACAGCCGGGATGTTGTCGGGGCCCATAGCCTTTGCTGTATCCAGTGCGCTCAGCTGTTTCTTGATATCACGTGGTGTGAATCGAATTGGCTGAAGACTGGCTTCTATGATGGTGGGGACCTCAGGAGGAGGCCGATATGGATCATCCACTCGGCACTTCTGGCTGAAGATGGTTGCAAACGTTTCAGCCTTGTCTTTTGCATTCACATGCTGGGCTCCACCATCATTGAGGATGGGGATATTATCATGGAGCCTCCTCCTCCCGTTAGTTGTTTAATGGTCTACCACTATTCACGACTGGATGTGGCAGGACTGCAGAGCTTTGATCTGATCCATTGATTGTGGAATCATTTAGCTCTGTCTATAGCATGCTGCTTCCGCTCTTTAGCATGCATGTAGTCCTGTGTTGCAGCTTCCCCAGGGTGGCACCTCATTTTTAGGTACGTCTGGTGCTGCTCCTGGCATGCTCTTCTGCACACCTTTTTGAACCGGAGTTGATCCCCTGGTTTGATGGTAATGGTAGAGTGAGGGATATGCCAGGCCATGAGGTTACAGATTGTGGTGGAATACAATTCTGCTGCTGTTGATAGCCCACAGCCCCTCATGGATGCCCAATTTTGAGCTGCTAGATCTGTTCTGAATCTATCCCATTTAGCATGGTGGTTGTGCTACACAACACGCTGGAGGGTGTACTCAGTGTGAAGACGGGACTTCGTCTCCACAAGGACTGTGCAGTGGTCACTCCTACCAATATTTTCATGGACAGATGCATCTGCGACAGGTAGATTGGTGAGGAGGTCAAGTAGGTTTTTCCCTCGTGCTGGTTCTCTCACCACCTGTCGCAGGCCCAGACTGGCAGCTATGTCCTTCAGGACGTGGCCGGCTCGGTCAGTAGTGGTGCTACTGAGCCACTCTCGGTGATGGACATTGAAGTCCCCCACCCAGAGTACATTCTGTGCCCTTGTTACACTCAGTGCTTTTTCCAAGTGGTGTTCAACATGGAGTACTGATTCATCAGCTGAGGGAGGGCGGTAGGTGGTAATCAGCAGGAGGTTTCCTTGCCCATGCTTGACCTGAAGCCATGAGACTTCATGGCGTCCGGAGTCAATGTTGAGGACTCCCATGGCCACTCCTTCCCGACTGTATACCACTGTACCGTAGATTGAGAAAAACTATTCCCTCTGGCATGTGGGTCAATAGCCAGAGGTCATAGATGAAAAATCATTGGCAAAAGATCTAGAGGGGAGATGAGGAGAAATGTTCTCACTCAGAGAGTTGTCGGGGTCTGGAATACTCTCCTAAAAGGGTGGTGGAAGCTGATTCCATAAATCATTTTAAAAGGGAGTTGGACAGGTACTTGAGGATGAGGAACTTGCAGGGTTACGGACAAAAAGCGGGGATGTGGGACTAAGCACGACTGCTCTTTCAAAGAGCCAGCACAGGCATGACGGGCCAAATGGCCTCCTTCTGTGCTGTAAGTTTCTATAATTCTATGAGTGCTCAAGGTGGAAGGGAGGAATCTGATTGCAAATGATTTTCCGGGGCCTACGGGTGCGTACATGCCCGCAAGTTCCGGGTTTTCGCGTGCGTAAGGCCTGCTTTTACCAGCGTAAGAAACATAGAAACATAGAAGATAGGAGCAGGAGTAGGCCATTCGGCCCTTCGAGCCTGTTCCACCATTCAACGAGATCATGGCTGATCATCCAAACCCTAGCACCTGATCCCTACACCGACAGCCATCCCACCCAAGCCCTATCCCCGTAACCCCATGTATTTAATCCCCCCTAACATTAAGGGCCAATTTTTTTTATCATGGCCAATCAACCTAACCCGCACATCTTTGGACTGTGGGAGGAAACCGGAGCACCCGGAGAAAACCCACGCAAACACGGGGAGAATGTGCAAACTCCACACAGACAGTCACCCGAGACCGGATTTGAACCCGGGTCCCTGGCGCTGTGAGGCAACAGTGCTAACCACTATGCCACCGTAAGAGTTTAAATGAACATAAAAATAAATTTCTTTAAATTATTTAAACATAAAAAAACCTGTAAAATAAGTTAGTTATTTTTAGCCCCTTTCAAACGGCTAAATTTATTTTTCAAAACATTAAATTTTTGTTTTAAATATTTAAATTGTATTTTAATTAATTTTAAATGTCATTTTTTTATTTATTTGGTGTGTAATTGTGTTTTTTATGTGATCCCCATTCATGCTTATGGGGAATCTGCAAGAAAATGGAATCCCCATCAGTATGAATGGGGATCCCCCCTCTTCTTTTATTGATTGGGCCGGCCCACGAGATCCCAGGGGCTTGCGAACCGCCTGCGCCCCTGGGGTACGTGGGCCTCTACGCATGTCTATGCGGAGAGGTCCAGGAGCGTGAGTCTCCGTGGATCCCGAGGCAGAAGATAGGCACGGACATTATTTGCGGATCAGAGGCAAGCCTCCGACCGCAACTTTAGGTCCAATGTGCCAGTTTTTAAAAATGATGGTGGAATTGAGAATGCAGGTGTACCAGAAAGGATACATAATGATGGATCGAGATAATTGCAGCAAGAGAATAGATTCTGAATAAAATTAGCAGAGCTCGGGGTGGATAAATCACTGGCCCCTGATGATATGCGCCCGGGCTCCTGAAGGCTGTCAGAAAAACGAGAGCAGAGGTTCTGAACACAATGTTCCGATCCCCTTCAATTTTGTAATTTTGGGACAGGAGATTAGACAAATGTAACTCCAGGCCCGATTTTAACATTGGCCGCCTGACAAGAACGGGGATGGGCGGGTTGTTAAAATGGCGGTTTGTGCGCTTACCTCCCGTTTCACAGAGTGTTACCAACCGCCAACATTTTACTTGCCGGGTTGCCAGCTGCTGGCAGGTGTGGGCCTCATTAATATATAATAGCCGGAGTCCTGTGACGCAATTAGGAACCCGACGCAATTTTAACTGCCGATCGCGGAAGTCGTGCGCAGTGCCAGAACCGCCAGTAAAACCTGGCGGCAAATGGCAGCCAGGCCAGAAGAGGCCCAGGAATGTAGATAAATTTAATTTTCTTTTTTTGGTTTCCTTGTAAACCAGGAGGAGTAGGAGTGCACCCCCCGGAGCCCCACAAGGAACCCTTGGGCCTCCACTGGCTTCTCTCCCGCTCTCATGACCATGATGTGGTGTGCATGGATTATAGATGTAGTGGGTTTGGATTATAGATGTAACGAATTTGAGTTTCTTTCCTCCATTATGGGCCTTGTGACCGATTGAGCTGAATCTTAATTCCAAAAAACGAATGGATTGGGGTCCTATCAGAGGTTAAAATTCAAAAATCTGAAACAGGAACCCAACCTGCCTTGAACCCCCCCCCCCCACTTAATTGGGACAGGATGCAGGGCGGGCGACCAATCCACTCGCAGGAGGCGGGTTGGTCAGTTAAATATTATAATGAGGCTGACTGCCTTCATTTTAACAGTCATTCTAATTTTAACTCATGTTAACTAGGCCTCGGGAAACCCGGCAGCTGAAAGGAGGCGAGAAGGGCTGAATCCATGAGGTAAGTGCCTTTACAGCACTGCTTGTGGACCAGGAGTGTTTCCTCCAGGCCCAACAAGCTACCCAGTAAACACCTTCCCCCATGATCTGTCTGCTCCCCACCCTCTCCACTATTGGACGCACGACCACCATTGGACCCACCGACCACCATCTGCTCCCCCTGGCCACCATCGCCCCCCCCCCACTGCACGATCAGGCCTGCCTGCCCCCCCCCACAGTGATAAGGCCTCCCTCTGCGATCGGGCCCTCCCTGCACAGAACTCACCTCCGGGCTAAAGTCTAGGTCATTGCTTCCTACATTCAATGGTGACAAACCAGTTACAGCTTTAAATCTGTTAATGATTTAGTGCACAGAACATTTGCTCACCGTCAGTCACCAAACACAGACCATTCTACTCACATCATTCACCAAACACAGACCATTCTACATCAATCACCCGCTATTGGGCGAGCAGATTGTTTACTCCCAATGGATTTTCTGTCTTGATTCCACCTGACGGTTTTCCACAGCAGAGTGGAGTGAAGTCAGGCTGCTTTGAGCTTCAGGCTGTGAATGATGCTCAATTGCTTCAGCAATCTCACTCACAGTTGACGGGGGAGAACTAATCTATGAGGCACTTCATCAGTGCAGCTCTCCACTGCCTCAAGGATATGACCTAAAAGGTAATAGAGCTCCTCTTCTTGAAATGCAGGATTTATCCTCACACATAGCAGAAATTTCCAGCACAGCTTCAGTGTCCCCTGGGTTGCTAGTGCAAAGTCAAAGTGAGTTATGTAGTTACAGTGACATCTGGTGGAAAGTCTGAATAATGATTATACAGCACAAGTTCAATATAGATCAGGAGGATTTCAGATCTGATGGAAGGTCATCGACCTGAAATGTTTCTCTCTCCACAGATGCTGCCTGACCTACTGAGTATTTCCAGCATTTTCTGTTTTTATTTCAGATTTAAAAAGGGAGGGAGAGAAAACAGGGAACTACAGACCGGTTAGCCTAACATCAGTAGTAGGGAAAATGCTAGAGTCTATTATAAAGGATGTGATAACAGGACACTTAGAAAATATCAACGGGATTAGACAAAGTCAACATGGATTTATGAAAGGAAAATCGTGTTTGACAAACCTACTGGAGTTTTTTGAGGATGTAACTGGTAGAATAGATAAGGGAGAACCAGTGGATGTAGTGTATTTGGATTTTCAGAAGGCCTTTGATAAAGTCCCACATAAGAGGTTAGTGTACAAAATTAAAGCACATGGGGTTGGAGGTAATATACTGGCATGGATTGAAAATTGGTTAACAGACAGGAAAAAGAGAGTTGGAATAAATGGGTCTTTTTTGGGGTGGCAGGCGGTGACTAGTGGGGTACCACAGGGCCCCAGCTATTCACAATATATATCAATGATTTGGATGAGGGAACCAAATGTAATATTTCCAAGTTTGCTGACAACACGAAACTAGGTGGGATTGTGAGTTGTGAGGAGGATGCAAAGAGGCTTCAAGGCGATTTAGACAAGTTGAGTGAGTGGGCAAATACATGGCAGATGCAGTGTAACGTGGATAAATGTGAAGTTATCCACTTCGGTAGGAAAAACAGAAAGGTAGAGTGTTATTTAAATGGTGCTAGATTGGGAAATGCTTGATGTGCCTCAATAATCCCGAGACTCGATGTTAGCGGAACAAAACAAGGCTTTTATTAACTTAGAAGATAACACGCAGTGGAGAGAGGTATCTTCCATCTGGAGCTCTGCAGTACTGGATATGAGGCCAGACTGAGCTGGCTTACATAGAGGCCAGGTATGGGCGGAGCCCTACACACAACACATTCCATACATTCCAATATACAATACAATGGTGAGGAGAAACCTGAAACCAACCACAGTCACAGGCAATACAATGGTGAGGGGAAACCTGAAACCAACCACAGTCACAGGCAGTGATGAATGGAATATTTCATCACAATGCTGATGTACAAAGGGACCTGGGTGTCCTTGTACACCAGTCACTGAAAGCAAACATACAGGTGCAGCAAGCAGTTAGGAAGGCAAATGGTATGTTGGCCTTCATTGCAAGAGGATTTGAGTACAGGAGCAAGAATGTCTTACTACAGTTATACAGGGCCTTGGTGAGACCACACCTGGAGTACTGTGTGCAGTTTTGGTCTCCTTACCTAAGAAAGGATATACTTGCCATAGAGGGAGTGCAGCGAAGGTTCACCAGACTGATTCCTGGGATGGCAGGACAGTCGTATGAGGAGAATTGGGTCGTCTAGGCCTGTATTCACTAGAGTTTAGAAGAATGAGAGGGGATCTCATTGAAATGTATAAAATTCTGACAGGGCTAGACAGACTGGATGCAGGGAGGATGTTTCCCCTGGCTGGGGGGTCTAGAAAGAGGGGTCACAGTCTCAGGATACAGGGTAGGACATTTAGGACTGAGATAAGGAGAAATTTCTTCACTCGGAGGGTGGTGAACCTGTGGGATTCTCTACCACAGAAGGCTGTGGAGGCCAAGTCACTGAATATATTTAAGAAGGAGATAGATGGATTTCTAGACACAAAAGGCATCAAGGGGTATGGGGAGAAAGCAGGAATATAGTATTGAGATAGAGGATCAGCCATTATCATATTGCATGGCGGAGCAGGCTCGAAGGGCCGAATGGCCTACTCCTGCTCCTATTTTTCTGTTTCTATGTTTCTATTTCCAGCATCCGCAGTATTTTGGTTTTGTATTAGAGTTCTCTCCGGTGTCCTGGCCAACATTTATCCCTCAACCAACATCCCTAAAAAACAGATTATTTGGTCAGTATCTCATTGCTGTTTGTGGGAGCTTGCTGTGCGCAAATTAACTGCTGCATTTCCTACATTACAGCAGTGACTACAATTCAAAAGTACTTCATTGGCTGTAAAGTGCTTTGGGATGTCCTGAGATCATGAAAGGCAATATATAAATGCAAGTCTTTCTTTCTTCAATCGACAGTGAGGAAAAGAAAAGTACTATTACTTAAGAATATTACTTCTATCATAGAAACATACATAGAAACATAGAAGATAGGAGCAGGAGTAGGCCATTCGGCCCTTCGAGCCTGCTCCGCCATTCAACGAGATCATGGCTGATCATCCAAACCCTAGCACCCGGTCCCTACACCGACAGCCATCCCACCCAAGCCCTATCCCCGTAACCCCAAGTATTTAATCCCCCCCTAACACTAAGGGTCAATTTTTATCATGGCCAATCAACCTAACCCGCACATCTTTGGACTGTGGGAGGAAACCGGAGCACCCGGAGAAAACCCACGCAAACACGGGGAGAATGTGTTTAGCACAGTTCACAAGGAATTAGCAAAGCTTAACAACTACTGCAAAAATATATGTTGCGTTGCTGCCGCTATTCCTTTGTTCTATTACTGCTTAACAAATCTCTTTGGCAGCTAAAACCTGGGTCAAAGTCCAGTGTTTTGTTATTCTGCCGCCTTCTGAGGACAAGGAAAATCACGTGAGATCAGAGAATAAAAGCAGTAACCTAAATGAACTAAAGAGGGTTCTCTGTCCATTCCCTGGGCACGCTACACATTTACCTAGATATCTGGGCAGGTGAAAATATTCTTAGAGACGTAGGGAGAGAAGGTTCATCTGCCAGAATAGTCTGAGACACAGAAACCAAAAATATCGAGATAAAAAAAACACAAAAATGTAACGTGTAGCTGTTGCAGTGCGGTGTAGCTGGGAAAGCCTCTATTATTTAAATATCAAGTTTTGCTTGCTATTAAAATAATAGAGACCCCCCCAGAATTGTCACTCCTGCTTCTGCATTAGAAGGTTGTGGGTTCGAACCTCACTTCAAGATGCGGGTCCATAAGCTAAGTAACACTTCAATGCAATACTGACGGAATGCTGCATTGCCAGTGAAGCGATTCTTCAATGAGACATTAAACCAAGGCCTCATTGGCCCGTTGAGGTGAATGTTACTGATCCTATGACATCATTTGAAGAAAAGCAACGAGTTCTCCTTGTGCCCTGTGCTGACTAAAAGGGAAGAGAAACCAGTCAGTGTACAGGCATCTCCCTGAGGAGGTGGACTGGAAGATAGTGGGCTGGATTTTACCTGCCGAGACAAGTTGGGGGCGGGACTGCTGCCTTCCGGGTTCTAGTCCCGCCCCCAGCGACGTCTGATGAATAGACGCCATTTTCCCTTGCTTGGCCTTGTTAAGCCCGTGTCAGATGACGTCAGTGCATGACACTTCATCTGTCAGTTTTCTTAAAGGGACAGGCCCCATAATTTTTTGACAGATGAATTGTCAGTGCTTGACAGCATTGAGGTGCTGTCAAACACTGACAATCACTGTCCAAAGGTGAGCCCTTGCACCCAGACTCACCAATGACTCTCTCCTTAGGAGAAAACACATGGCAGCTGCATGTGAGATTGCAGGAACCATCTGTCAATTCTCCCGATCAGATGAGGCTTCACAGAAACATCAAATTTTGTCACCAGCAGATACATATAAATAGAATAAAAATATTTCTCACTACATTCTCTCACCTGTCATACTTACCTGTGCACCATTGCACCCATCACACTACCTCTGCAGCTGTCATTTGCACACTTACACTGCAGCAGACCCACAGCTCGCCTCGCTGACCCTGGCAGGGTTTCCTGCCTTCGGGAAGACCGCATCAGCAGGCTGAAAATGGGGAAAAGCCTCTTAACTGCCTGTTAACTAATTGGCTCTAATCCCCTGCCCGCCGCTAGGAGACGGGTCCCTGCGCGAGAAGATGGTTCGGAGGTGGGTTGGGAGCAGGGTTGGAACCCGCTCCTAATTTTTCCCATTTTCCCAGCAGTCCCGCCTTCAAACCCGCCTCCTCAAGGCTGGTAAAATCCAGCCCAGTATGTTAGTATCACCCTAAGGGAGGAGTACTGAGAGACACTATTCAATGTACAGCTTTCTCCCTGGGGCAGTGTAAGATTTGCAAAATTTCTACATTTCCCCAAAGGTTATTATTAATAAAAGGGACCCTGCGTGGACATTTTAAATCAAAAAGGGTACCCAAGATGGTGTCCACGCCTCGTGGCAGAAAGCCTGTGAGATTTTAAAAACTTGGACTCTGTGGCACAGGCAGCTCGTGGCGAAATCAAAACCAAAGCTGCAGTTTCTGTGAAGACAGACTTTGCATTTTGAAAACCAGACAGGACTTTGAATTATGTATTAGCTCAAATCAGAGACAGATCAAAACCCAGTTAGGCCTATAGTTAAGGCCATCAAGCAGTTTGCATAAATAATCGGGAACAGATTAAGGAAGCCATCGAGGCTGGACAGGCCCATCAAGGCGTATTAATAACAAAACAAGTCAATTATCGGGCCAGTAGATGCGATTACCGGCCATCTAAAAACAGTTAGCATAGATTGCTACCATTATTTAAAATAGCCCGCCAAGATCAAGACAAAGAACTAACTTGATTTGGCGCACAGATAAGGGCCATCCGTAGGAGTATATTTGAAGGCCCCGGGTAGCAATCTCTCTCTCTAGCCTCTTCTTCTTGCTCCTCGCCCTCATGGCTGCTGCTCTTCCCCCGTCCCGCGCTTACCCCCTGGCCTCTGCCCGTGCCTTTTCCCCATTCCATCTGGAAACGCCCAGGCATTGCATCGGGCGGACACGGACAATCCAGGCCAGGCGAGGCGGGACGAGACGAGGCGAGGAGGCAAGACGAATTGAGAAGACGAATTGGGAAGACGATTGAAGACAAGCTTCGAATGATCGGGCCTTCAGTCTCAGCTAACCTGTGACTATCTTCATATAAACTTCAACTGCCAACCGAGGAAGAGGAACCATCGTCTCTGCAAGGCAAAGTACCCAAGCAGAGACTTTGGGCTAGAAATTCAGTAGGCGTTGCGTCCAGTTTTCGCCCAAAGAGGGCTTTTGCGCCACTTGCTGAGATTGCGCCGATATTCAGCGCTGCGGTAATGGCGGCGTTAGCCAGTAGCGCTGCGCCGCCACCGATGACGTCATCGGTGTGCGCAGTGCCCCACTACCGGCCCGACCGCCATATTTAGTTGCGGCCGCCTCTTCCGCAGCGGCCGCAAACAGCGATCTGAAAACGGGGCCGTCCTGCAGCCTTAGTGGGGCGAGTTAAGGCGGAGGTGCGGCCGGCCGCTTTTTCGGCAGCCGCCTGCCCGCACCTCCTTCCCTGGCCTCCTCCACCTGCCCCCCGCGGCATTGCCGGCTGTTTTCCGGGAGCCCGGCACTTCTCCGTGGTGCCGGGCTCATTTGCCGGCACTAGCGAGCGGCGATCTCGCTGTTGCAGGCACCTCCCCCTTAAGAGAGGGAGGAAGGCCTGCAGTACCGCAGCCTGCCGCTCCGCAGCGGGTGGTGCTGCGGCACCTAGCGCGCCGAAATTCAGTTTCAGCGCCCCAAGCGGGGGTGGCCACACCCTTGAATAGCGGCCGGCTTCGACTTGGGGCGCTGAAACTGAATTTCCGGCGGGCGCAAGTGGCTCCGCGCGCAGCGGTAACTTCTGGGCGCAAGCGAGCTGGCGGGCCCAAACTGAATTTCTAGGCCTTTAACTTTAGGGTACTCGTAACTGGACAACGCCCTTGCAGCACCCGGAGGCCACGTGACGACGGCAGGCTCCAGAGAGCACAAAGAGCGAACCCCAAACCCCACTGCTGTTTTGAGTTCAGCAGATCTTTGATTGGTGAGCATAAATTCTGGCCCCTCAGAGCTTAATCTAGTTAGATATAGGGGGTGGGATAAGGATAAGGGGATTGTTAAGATAGTTGTTTTCCCTCGATGTGCCGTGTGTTCCCCATTCCCTGTATAAGTATATAGTTATTTGTATTCACCTGTAATTTTACACTCGTAACTTCTCATAAGACTGTGTTATTTTTCTGTTTAATAAAATCTTGAGTTTTGCTTACATCCAAACCACCTGTCTACTCGAGTCTTTTCTGCATCGCCGCCTGTACCTAAGTCCGGTGTCTAGAACCCAGGGGCGTGGGATCGATTCGAACCGCTTACAGTCAGAGGCATAACTGACTGGGCGTACGCGCCAAACACCACCACACACCTCCCCCTACAAGAGGGACTGAGAGACACCAGACAGTATGTAAGCATCTCACTAAGCGAGAAAATGATGATCACTAATCGGTGTACAGGTATCTCTCTGAGGGACAGAGACTAAGAGAGACACCATACAATATGTAGATATCTCACTAAGGGAGGGAGACTGAGAGACATCAGTCAGTATACAGGATTCTCCCTGGGGGAAAGGGACTGAGAGCCACTATTTAATTTACAGATATCTCCCTGAGAAAGATGGACTGAGAGAAACTAATCAGTATACCAATATCTCCCTGAGGGAGGGACAGAGAGAAACTAATCGGTGTGCCGATATCTCCCTGAGGGACAGAAACTAATCGGTGTACCGATATCTCCCTGAGGGAGTGACTGAGAGAAACTAATCAGTATACAGAAAGCTCCCTGAGGGAGGGACTGAGAGAAACTAATCGGTATACAGAAAGCTCCCTGAGGGAGGGACTGAGAGAAACTAATCGGTATACAGAAAGCACCCTGAGAGAGGGACTGAGAGAAACTAATCGGTGTACAGAAAGCTCCCTGAGAGAGGGACTGAGAGAAACTAATCGGTATACAGAAAGCACCCTGAGAGAGGGACTGAGAGAAACTAATCGGTATACAGAAAGCTCCCTGAGAGAGGGACTGAGAGAAACTAATCGGTGTACAGAAAGCTCCCTGAGAGAGGGACTGAGAGAAACTAATCGGTATACAGAAAGCTCCCTGAGGGAGGGACTGAGGGAAACTAATCGGTATACAGAAAGCTCCCTGAGAGAGGGACTGAGAGAAACTAATCGGTATACAGAAAGCTCCCTGAGGGAGGGACTGAGAGAAACTAATCGGTATACAGAAAGCTCCCTGAGGGAGGGACTGAGAGAAAATAATCGGTATACAGAAAGCTCCCTGAGAGAGGGACTGAGAGAAACTAATCGGTATACAGAAAGCTCCCTGAGGGACTGAGAGAAACTAATCGGTGTACAGAAAGCTCCCTGAGGGAGGGACTGAGAGAAACTAATCGGTATACAGAAAGCTCCCTGAGGGAGGGACTGAGAGAAACTAATCGGTGTACTACTATCTTCCTGACGAACCTGAGAGAAACTAATCGGTGTACCAATATCGCCCTGAGGAAGGGACTGAGAAACTAATCGGTATACCGAAAGCTCCCTGAGGGCGGGAGAGAGTTGTATTTCCGCCTGCAGAAAACGCCTGCTATCACATTTTACATTGGCTAAAATTTCTGACATTCTCCAAATAGCCAATGAGTATCGGAGTATCGACGGGACTCAATACCAAAATGACTCAGCACTAACGTAACTCAATACCAACGTGACCAAACGCCAATGTGACTCACTTTTTGTTGCCTACACTGAAGCAGAGCTTCCGTATTTCAGGTATTGCAGGAACTGAATTCCCTTTAACACTGAGCAATCTGAAGGGATTATTTGTAACTCGTGATGTAAAATGTTAAGTTTAATTCAGAGAGAAAACTTCTCCGAATGATTTGAGTAAAAATGTTTGGAGCGGGAGGTGGGACTGCTTCTCATGCGCCACTCTCTGCAGTGCTTTCACTTATGCGGCACTTCCTGTGCAGACTCTCACTAGGGATCATCTCAAAATTCCACAATGACCTGAAGCGTAGAGGATTCTGATTGAAATTGAGATTGTACAAATACAGGTGAACAATATCAGAGTCAGAATCTGAAGAGGCTTGTTCCCATTGTCAGCATCAATTACTCCCAGGCGAGGCATAGCCTTGGTTAGCTCTATCCTATCAAACACTTCCAGGGCTGGTACAGCACGGCTTAGATACTGAGTAAAGCTCCCTCTACACTGTCCCATCAAACACTCCCAGGGCAGGTACAGCACAGGTTAGATACAGAGTAAAGCTCCCTTTACACTGTCCCATCAAACACTCCCAGGGCAGGTACAGCACGGGTTAGATACAGAGTAAAGCTCCCTCTACACTGTCCCCTCAAACACTCCCGGGTCAGGTACAGCACGGGTTAGATACAGAGTAAAGCTCCTTCTACACTGTCCCATCAAACACTCCCAGGTCAGGTACAGCACGGGTTAGATTTTGCTCTACTCAGCCCCAACTTCAGCATAGTGCCCTGTATTGTACCAGGGACATTGTTTCTTTCATTATCCAAACCAGCCACCCTGCAGCCTATCAAAGGGTTGAATGTGCTCAGTGTGTTTAATCTAATGCAGCTGCTAATTCTAAAGTGAGCATCATTGTTGTGACTGGAAGAATTCAATGGGCATAAATGTTTACTTCGACTCCTAAATTGGCTCCTGGTTGTAAATGGTGTCTAACTCAGAGGGCTGCCCAGTACACAATCAGGCAATATTTAACAAGAAATAACAACAGAAAATGCTGGAAAAGCTCAGCAGGCCAGGCAACATCCGTGGAGAGAAAATAGCGTAGACGTTTCGGGTCTAACCCTTTTTCAAAACTGGAAAGGAAATGAAATAGATCGAAGGCAGGGCTGGGAGAGAACAAAAGAAGTGAAGAGACATTAAGAGGTATTCAAAACGAGACGAGATGGTGATAGGACTAGTGGAGACAAAAGACGGCTCTAGATTAGGTGTGAAATGTTCTGGCAGATTCGGCACTTTACAGCCTTCCGGACTCAACATCGAGTTCAACAATTTCAGATCACAACCTCGGCCCCCATTACATTTTTGCTTATATTTTATCCACATCTTTGTTTTAGCCCTTTCCCCCCCTTTTTTTTCTCTCCCACATGGCAGCTGTCTCTCATTCTGCCAGAACATTTCACACCTAATCTAGAGCCGTCTTTTGTCTCCACCAGTCCTATCACCATCTCGTCTCGTTTTGAATACCTCTTAATGTCTCTTCACTTCTTTTGTTCTCTCCCAGCCCTGCCTTTTGATTTATTTCATTTCCTTTCCAGTTTTGAAAAAGGGTTAAACCCGAAATGTCGACTCTATTTTCTCTCCACAGATGTTGCCTGGCCTGCTGAGTTTTTCCAGCATTTTCTGTTGTTATTTCGGATTTCCAGCATCTGCAGTATTTTGCTATCGTACTAATATTTAACAAGAGTTCCCTGTAAAAAAGGGGGGTGAGGACAGTGTAAATGATCTTTTCACTGACGAAAAGTAAACAAAAGGAAGCATGTCTTTCAAACTTTGTGTCTTTGAAATTATGGTGGAAAGTTTGGAGATGGTCCCTAACACAGCAAAATTATTTCCTGTTAAAAAAGTTACCACACCCCTCAACCAAAACTAAGAGATGGGAGTATCTGAGCAGTTTCAATTCCTGAAGAAAAGCTCAGAGGGAGCTTGTGCCTTCTAACGCTCGGTCCAGCTGTCATTCCTAAGAGCATCTGTACTCGAGGTAAGTGCCAATTACCTGAGACAGTTCACAGTTTGAAGTGGTGAAGGAGGTTCCATTTCTGCAGCGTTACCCACACTGGGGTTTGATGCCAGTTAATGTTGGGTTATATAAACAGTGACACAGAGTACAAGAGTACTGAAGCAGTGATACAATGGTTCAGTCACATTTAAGAGCACTGTATACAGTTTTGTGTGTTGCCTTATAGAAAGCACATTAGCGAGTACACAGTGTTGATGTACCAGGATGATGCCAGGGATGAGAAACTATGGTCAGGAGACGAGTCTTGGGAAATTCAAACTATTCTGCTGGAGTAGAGCAAGGCTAAGAAATAAAGAAAGAGAGAGAGGGAAAAAAAAAACCAGAATGTTTTGGGGTAGAAATTCGACTTGCGTCCAAAACAAAGTGGACGGAGCAAATTTGGGCTTCATTTAAATGCCGCCGGTGAGCTGCGGGTACCAAACGGACACCTGACTGCAGCTTGCCGGTCGGGAGGGCGAGAAATCGTCCCGCTCCTATCCTGAACCGGGTGCCAGTTTAGGTCTGGGGGGGAGAGGTGGTGCTGGGGAGGGCCTTATACAGGCCAGTAGCGGGCCAGAGTTTGTACATAAGAACATAAAACGTAGGAGCAGGAGTAGGTCATTTGGCCCCTCGAGCCTGCTCCGCCATTCAATGAGATCATGGCTGAGCTGATCTTGGCCTCAACTCCACTTTCCTGCCCGTCCCCCATAACCCTTGACTCCCTTATCGTTCAAAAATCTGTTTATCTCCGCCTTGAATATATTCAATTACTCCATCTCCACAGCTCTCTGGGGTAGAGAATTCCAAAGATTCACGACCCTCTGAGAGAAGAAATTCCCCTTTAACTCCGTTTTAAATGGGAGACCCCTTATTCTGAAACTATGCCCCGTAGTTCTAGATTCCCCCACGAGAGGAAACATTCTCTCAGCATCTACCCTGTCGAACACCCTCAGAATCGTATGTTTCAATAAGATCCCCTCTCATTCTTCTAAACTCCAATGAGTATAGGCCCAACCTGCTCAACATTTCCTCATAAGACAACCCCTTCATCTCTGGAATCAACCTTGTGAACCACCTTTGAACTGCCTCCAATGCAAGTATATCCTTCCTTAAATAAGGAGAACAAAACTGTACGGAGTACTCCAGGTGTGGTCTCACCGATGCCCTGTACAGTTGTAGCAAGATTTCCCTACTTTTATACTCCATCCCCCCTGCAATAAAGGCCAACATTCCATTTGCCTTCCTAATTACTTGCTGTACTTGCATGCTAAATTTTTGTGTTTAATGTACGAGGACACCGCAGCATTCTGTGGTCTCCATTAAATAATATTTTGCTTTTTTATTCTTCCTACCAAAGTGGATAACCTCACGTTTTCCCACATTATACTTCATCTGTCAAATTTTTGCCCAGGGCTGGATTTTACCAGCCCTGAGGAGGCGAGTTTGGAGTCGGGACTGTTGGGAAAATGGGAAAAATTGGGAGTGGGTCGCAGCCCCGCTCATTGAGGCAGGGACCTGTCTCATCGAGGTGGGAAGGGGATTAGAGCCAATTAGCTGTCTTTTAACAGGTAGTTAACAGGCAGTTAAGAGGCTTTTCACCATTTTACGCTTGCTGATGCGGGCTTCCTGACGTCAGGAAACCCCGCCAGGGTCAGCGAGGCATGCTGTGGGTCTGCGGGGGTTGAAATGTTAGCTGTAGAGGTGAGTGATGGGTGCAAGTGTGGACAGGTAAGTATGAGAGGTGAGTGTAAAGTGTTGGAAATAGTTTCCTTACCTTTGCTTGTTTCTGCAGGCTTCAACCTTTGAGGATCCGGAGGTGCCTCATCTCAACGGCAGAGATGACAGAATGGCTGCTGCATTCTCAGATGCAGCAGCCATCTACTTTCTGCTGAGGAGAGAGGTCTTAGTGAGCCTATGTGCAAGGGCTCACCTTAGAACAGAGATTGTCAATGTTTGACAGCTTCTCAAAGCTGTCAAACGGTGACAATTCATCTGTCAAAATTTTTTCGACAGATGAAGCGTCATACGCTGACGTCATCTGTCACCGGCTTTCCCTTAATTGGTCTGTAAGCCCGCAGCCCTTCATCCAAGTAATTAATATAGATTGTAAATAGTTGAAGCCCCAGCACTGATCTCTGTGGCACCCACTAGTTACAGTTTGCCAACCGGAAAATGACCCATTTATTCCGACTCTATTTTCTGTCAGTTAGCCAATCCTCTATCCATGCTAATATATTACCCCTAACACCGTGAGCTCTTATCTTGTGCAGTAACCTTTTATGCAGCACCTTATCGAATGCCTTCTGGAAATCCAAATACACTACATCTACTGGTTCCCCTTTATCCACCCTGCTCGTTACATCCTCAAAGAACTCTAGTAAATTTGTCAAACACGATTTCCCTTTCATAAAACCATGTTGACTCTGCTTGATTGTATTAAGATTTTCAAAATGTCTTTTTCTGGGCTCAGAAGGAGCACTCTTTTTTCTCCTGGGCCCATGAAAATAAAAACGGACTTTATTTTGAGCAGCCTCCAGCGGTCCCTTTAACGATCGCTGGTTAGGCCGCTCAACACCTGGTACAACTAGGTAGAGTGTGCTGCATGCTCTTCCCATTTGTACCTGGCTTTCACATTCGGGGTCCTTCAACCGGCCCAGGACCTTGCTTTGCATATTTAAGGAGCCGAGCGCCTTTTTCCAGCGGGCAGCCTGGATGACTGAAAGTTGTCTGAGCCAAAATCGTGACAAGGAATGGTCACTTCTCAAATTTGATGTGGGTTTGGCGGTTAAACGAGCTGATCCCATGAAATCTAATCAGGAGCAGCCATTGACTTAACAGTATTTCTTTTAAAAATCCAAGTATGTAATACACAAATCATGCTGTGAGAACGTAGAAGAATACAAGACCAGAAAAAATCCATCAAGCAGGTCCAAAAAAGCTAAAGCAATGAAATGACCCAGGATATGGAACAGTTCAGTTTTGTTTCTTCAACAGCTACACGGCAATCCCGACTAGTCAGGTGGAACGTTACTGAACGTTCCCTTTCTGTTTGTTTGGAAGTATAGTGAACAATGAGGTGGATAGTCATGGACTTCAAGAGGACATAGATGTAATGTATGTACCTTTAAGGGGAGAACTACTTTTTACAGCTCCTGTTTACTGTAGTACCGGCAGTGACCACACCTGTATATAAACCCTGATTAGGGATCTTTACAGTTAGTTCTAGAGTAACCCTCATCCAGTAAACACCTGTTGATTGTTCCCTGCAGTCTCTTGTCTAATTATTGAAGGACACAACATCAAGATACATGGATCTAACATTGGCGACGAGAAGATTCAAACCTACCTGCAACTCTGCATCACCTCCCAGGGGTTCGCTCCTGGAGAACAGTGGAAGAAGGCCGAGTCCACAAGCACGGGCGTCGACCATGGGAAACCCCCCAGTCATCCAGCGGAGATTTGAGCATTGCAGGGGAGGCTGTCGAGAGCCAGGCTTGGTTCTCCAGTCACGGTGGTCCAGCAAAACGGGCTGGCAACAGGTACGGTACAGACCCTTCCCGGACAGCGGCGGCTAGAGCCGACCGACGGCACAGAAAAAGGCCGAGCAGCATCGACGGGAGAAGAGAGAGGGTAGAGCGCACAGGGCGCAGCCGGTGTTCAGGACCGAGCGGCGTCGACGGGAGAAGAGAGAAGGTAGAGCGCACGGGGCGCAGCCGGTGTTCAGGACCGAGCGGCGTCAACGAGAGAGAGCAGAGCACAGCCGGTGTTCAAGGGCCGAGCAGCGTCAACGGGAGAGAGAGGCGCACAGGAAAACGCGCAGTACGCAGCTGGTGTTCAAGGGCCGAGCAGCGTCAGCGGGGAAGAAAGGAAAGCGCGGGAGACGCCATTTTGAGCCACAGCGGGGAAGAAGGGAGAGCGCGGGAGACACCATTTTGAGCCAGTTTAACCACACCCAGGGATGCCGAAGAGTGGCAGTGTCACAGCGTTCGACAATGAAGTCGAAGATTGGACGACATATGTTGAACGCATAGAAGTGTACTGCAAGGCGAACGAAGTGCCAGATGACAGGAAAGCGCTGGTATTGTTGAATTCAATGGGTGCAAAAACGTATGGCTTACTGCGAAACCTAGCAACCCCAGAGAAGCCAGTGGAAAAGGATTTTGAAAACATAGTGTCAATCCTACAGGACCACTTAAACCCCACACCGCTGCTGCTAGCAAAAAGATTTAAGTTTCACAAAAGGAACCAGCATAAAGATGAAAGTAATGCTGAGTATTTAACAGAACTGCGCAAGCTATCGAAACACTGCCAGTTTGGAACGGGACTAGCAGATACTTTAAGGGACAAGTTTGTGTGTGGGCTTCAAAGTGAAGGAACCCAGAAACGGCTTCTATCAGAAAAGGATCTTACGCTGGACAAGGCTTTCAGCATGGCAGTATCACACGAAGCAGCAGCACGGGGCGCGGCAGAGATACAACGGAGACCGCAAGAATATGGCACAAATGAAATGTCATACGGAACAGTGAAGTGCTATTGCTGAGGCAGAACAACACACGACCATAAGGATTGCTGGTTCAAGGACAAAGTGTGCAGACAGTGTGGAAAAGTAGGACACATAGCAAGAGTCTGCAGGTCGGGAAAGAAAACCAGCAACAAGAAATCTCCACAGGAGAAGTACAAGAAGGTACATAAGGTGACGGAGAGTAGTTCAGACGAACAGAAAAGCGATACAGACTCCGGAAGCAAGGAGCTGGGTTGTCTGAAACTACATAATGTGATCAAAACGGAGGATCACCAAACTGTCTGGATCACGCTCAAGATAGCAGGAGTCCAAGTGAAAATGGAATTGGACACAGGATCAACCCTAACAGTCATAAACCGAAGGGACTACAAGCGGCTATTCTCACATATACCCTTGAGAGATACAGAGATTGTCTTGAAGACGTACACGGGGCAAAAAGTCTACCCCAAAGGAAAAATAAGGGTGAACGTTATATATAACGGCAAGGAAACACCAAAAATGGACCTATATGTATTGCCAGATGGAGGACCACCACTACCAGGACGTGAATGGATCCGGAAGATACAGCTAGATTGGCATTCCATACAAGCACTGATTTTAGATGCCAAAAAGGATGACGACGTCACACCTGGACGACTGTCAAAAATGCTAACTGACGCACAAGAAGTGTTCCAGCAGGGACTCGGAACACTAAAAGGCATAACAGCGACGATCAAAATAGAGGAAAATGCAAGCCCAAAGTTTTTTAAGGCCAGACCGGTGCCTTATGCGATCCGCCCAGCCGTCGAAACAGAGCTGGAAGGTTTGGAACGTTCAGGAGTACTGTCCAAAGTGGACTGGAGCGAGTGGGCTACACCCATCGTTCCTGTAATGAAGAGGTCGTTGAGTAATACGCCTGGGGAACCAAAGAAGGTTCGCATCTGTGGGGACTTTAAGGTGACAGTGAACCCAGTCCTTCACACGGTACAATATCCGCTTCCGCGGATTGAAGATATTTTCGCCTCGCTATCTGGAGGGAAATGCTTCACTAAGATTGATCTGGCCCAGGCGTACCTGCAAATGGAGGTAGAAGAAGCCTCGAAACAGAACCTCACGATCAACACTCATAAAGGTCTCTACCAATACAACCGGCTGGTGTTCGGGGTAGCATCAGCTCCGGCTATTTGGCAAAGGGCAATGGATCAAGTCCTGCAAGGGATTCCAGGGACCCAGTGTTATTTGGACGACATCCTGGTCACGGGCGAAAATGACAGTGATCACCTCGCCAACCTGGAGAAGGTGCTCACTAGATTGAAGGAATATGGGCTCCAAGCTAATCGCCACAAATGCGAGTTTTTCCAGAAGCAGATCTCGTATTGTGGCCATGTTATTGATGAAGAGGAGTTACATAAGTCCCCTGAAAAGATTGAGGCAGTAGTCAAGGCTCCAGCACCGGAAAATGTGTCACAACTGAGGTCGTTCCTCGGGCTGGTGAACTACTACCATAAGTTCTTGCCGAATTTGTCTACAGTTCTACACCCACTGAACACCCTACTGCAAACGGGGGTACCATGGAAGTGGAGTGATGAATGTAAACGAGCTTTCCAGAAGAGCAAAGCATTGATCACATCAAAAGAGCTGTTGGCTCATTTCAACCCAGCATTACCAATTTGGTTGGCGTGTGATGCATCACCCTATGGCATTGGAGCGGTGCTGTCGCACAAATTCCCGGACGGCTCGGAGAGGCTAGTAGCCTTTGCGTCTCGGTCACTAACCTCAGCCGAGCGTAACTACGCCCAGATTGACTGGGAGGCCCTCAGCCTAGTGTGGGGAGTGAAAAAGTTCAATCACTATCTGCACGGGCAGAAGTTCACCTTGCTGACTGACCACCAACCACTTGTCTCCATCTTTAATCCAAAGAAGGGCGTTCCGGTGATGACTGCACAACGGCTACAAAGATGGTCCCTTTTTCTAGGGGCGCGCCAATATGAAATCGAGTATAAGGGCATGAAACAGCATGGAAACGCTGATCAGCTATCACGCCTGCCACTGCCTACTGTGGAGGAAGCACCAGCAGTGGACCCTGTCGAAATATTTCATTCGACTATAATTGAACGCTTGCCAGTAACTAACGCTGGTATAGAGAAGGAGACCCGAAATGACCCGACACTGTCTCGGGTATGTGACTTGACGGTGAAGGGATGGCCAACACATGGCGACTCACTGTTGCCAGCATTCTCATCCAGAAGAGAACAGCTGTCAGTATGCCAGGGGACCTTGATGTGTGGATCCCGAGTGGTAATTCCACCCAAGTTAAGGGAGAGAGTGCTCAATGAGCTTCACGAAGGTCATCTGGGAGGGGTGAAAATGAAAAGCCTTGCTAGGGCTTATGTGTGGTGGCCGGGGATCAATCCGCAAATCGAGGACCTGACAAAGAGCTGCTCAGGATGCCAGAAGGTCCAAAATGCACCACCACATGCCCCTCTACACCCATGGGAGTGGCCCTCATCTCCATGGCAACGGGTGCATATTGATTTTGCTGGTCCATTCATGGACTCAATGTTTTTAATAGCCGTGGATGCGCACTCAAAATGGCCCGAGGTCATCAAAATGTCCTCCACCACCACGGAGAAAACGATTGCAGTCCTACGGACCATATTTGCCAGGAACGGCTTGCCAAAGCAGATTTGCTCTGATAACGGACCACAGTTTGCGTCCGAAGAGTTTCGAAGATTTATGAAAAGGAATGGGGTAAGGCATTACACAAATAACAACAGAAAATGCTGGAAAAACTCAGCAAGTCAGGCAACATCCGTGGAGAGAAATTTGAGTTGACGTTTCGGGTTTGACCCTTCTTCAAAACTGGAGAGAAAAGGAACTAGATCGAAGGCAGGGCTGCGATCGGACAAAAGAATAAAAGAACCAAAAGAAGTAAAAGAGATTAGAAGCTAGACGAGATGGTAATAGGCTGTGATTAGGTGTAAAGTGTACTGGCAGGGCAAAAGATAGCTGCCAGGTGTGAGAGAGAAACAAAAGGAAAGGGGGGGGGGGGAAAGGAAAGGAGTGGAAAAATATAAGTGAAAATGAAATAGGGGCCGAGGTTATGATCTGAAATTGTTGAACTCAATATTGAGACCGGAAGGCTGCAGAGTGCCTAATCGGAAGATGAGGTGCTGTTCCTCGAGTTTACGTTGAGCTTCCGTGGAACAGTACAAGAGGCCAAGGACGGTGAGGTCCGAGTGGGAATGGAGCGGTGAATTGAAATGACAGGCGACCGGAAGCTCAGGGTCACCCTTACGGACTGAATATTGAGTTCAACAATTTCAGATCATAACCTCGGCCCCTATTTCATTTTCACTTATATTTTTCCACTCCTTTCCTTTCCCCCCCCCCCCTTTCCTTTTGTTTCTCTCTCACACCTGGCAGCTATCTTTTGCCCTGCCAGTACACTTTACACCTAATCACAGCCTATTACCATCTCGTCTAGCTTCTAATCTCTTTTACTTCTTTTGGTTCTTTTATTCTTTTGTCCGATCGCAGCCCTGCCTTCGATCTAGTTCCTTTTCTCTCCAGTTTTGAAGAAGGGTCAAACCCAAAACGTCAACTCAAATTTCTCTCCACGGATGTTGCCTGACTTGCTGAGTTTTTCCAGCATTTTCTGTTGTTATTTCGGATTTCCAACATCTGCAGTATTTTGCTATCGTAAGGCATTACACATCCGCCCCGTATCATCCAGCCACAAATGGATTGGCTGAGAGGTTCGTACAAACCTTTAAAAAAGCAGTAAGGGCCATGTGCGATGACGACATTCCACTGCAGCATAAGGTGGACAATTTCCTGTTAGCCTACAGAAATGCGACACATGCAGTTACCAACCAGACCCCGGCCATGATGCTCTTTAACCGAAGGTTGAGATCTCGTCTGGATTTGCTCAGACCAAATGTACGAAGAGATGTTGAGAATAAGCAATTCCAGCACATCAATGAGAAGCCGACAAGGAGCTTCAATGTAGGGCAACCAGTCTTGGCCCGCGACTACCGAACAGAGAACTGGCAACCAGGAACGATATGCACACGGCAGGGGCCACTAATGTACACAGTGGATGTTGGGGAGAACATTGTGAGACGCCATGTTGACCAGATCCTAGAGTCACAGGAACAAGTCAACCCCATGTCTCGCCCATATGTACCTGGTGATGAACCCGACGTACAGGTAGCATCTACCCCAGAAACAGTAGCATCGGAAGCGGATGAACCAACCGACGACAGGGGCCAGAATTGTCTCCGCACCAAGAGCAAGACACTCAGGAAAGGCGCTATCCAGGAAGGATCAGGAAGCCTCCCCAAAGACTGAATTTATAAATAGACTATTTTCAGTTAATGTTGCATGTTAAAAGTGTTAATTGTAATTAGTTGATATTTAATTGTTAAATGAATGTTATGGTACTGTTAATCTGAAAGGGGAGGAATTGTAATGTATGTTCCTTTAAGGGGAGAACTACTTTTTACAGCTCCTGTATACTATAGTACCGGCAGTGACCACACCTGTATATAAACCCTGAGTAGGGATCTGTACAGATAGTTCTAGAGTAACCCTCATCCAGTAAACACCTTTGTTCCCTGCAGTCTCTTGTCTAATTATTGAAGGACACAACATCAAGATACACGGATCTAACAATAGACAGGCTGGTGGAATGGGCGGACACGTGGCAGATGAAATTTAACGCAGAAAAGTGCAAAGTGATACATTTTGGTAGAAAGAATGAGGAGGGATGAGGGACTTCAGTTAGGTGGATAGACTGGAGAAGCTGGGGTTGTTCTCCTTAGCAGAGAAGATTGAGAGGAGATTTGATAGAGGTGTTCAAAATCATGAGGTGTCTGGACAGAGTAGATTGAGAGAAACTGTTCCCATTGGCAGAAGGGTCGAGAACCAGAGGACATAGATTTAAGGTGATTGGCAAAAGAACCAAAGGTGACATAAGAAAAAACTTTTTGACTCAGCGAGTGGTTAGGATCTGGAATGCACTGCCTGAAAGTGTGGTGGAGGCAGATTCAATCACAGCTTCCAAAAGGGAGTTCGATAAGTACTTGAAAGAAAAAAATTTGCAGCTCTACGGGGAAAGGGCGGGGGAGTGGGACTAGCTGAGGTGCTCTTGCAGAGAGCCGGCATGGGCTCGAAGGGCCGTATGACCTTCTTCCGTGCTGTAACCATTCTATGATTCTATACTTTATCCCCAGCTGCTGGATATGCCTATTTGCTGGCTCTTCCATCATTGTGCATGCTTCATGTGCTCCCGCCATGGGCGTGAAGGAGGCTTTCCGTCAGCACTTGACCAACCCACGTTTCAAACCAGCATATCCCCCAGACCGCCCATGGGCAATGCCATGTGAAATCCACGGCATGATGTTGTATATAACCAGCCATTCGCTGCATATCTGTCAATAATATCCTAAAAGGCTTGTGGATGAAGCACATTTCCTGTAGATTTTCTTTCCTTATTCCTCATCACGATTTTGAGTCGCAACCGTTTCCGTCACAAGTAGCGTGTGAACGGTAGGTGTCATGCTTGGATAAAACCTTTAACCTATTAAATACAACAGCTATATATACTTGCCTTTCAACACCCCAATACGTAGAAGCATCGCTACCATCTGTTCCACTAGATAGGGTTATAGGTAGGTTTCACTCATTTTAAATTTAGCGAAATTTAACGTTCTATTTATTTATGACCTTTTATTTATGACTGATGTGGGAAAGCACCACTTGGAGTCAGATATCGAGTTAAATCGAGCGACCTTTATTACAAGCTAGCAGGGGAGCGGTATGACTGTCTGCCACCACCAACTCGATGAAATACAATTAGAGCATCATATTTGTAGAGATTACATTGTACTTCCCGTACCATATATGGGTATGTTCCGGGTAATTGCGTGCGCAAATAAGTTTTGGGCCCATAGGCTCGGTACCGTACACACAGGATGTCCTTGGTGCACAGGGAGCCCATCGGACCACTATCACGAGTTAAGCAGCTGGTTTCCTTACACAACTGTGAAGGCCACTGTCCACCCTTATCTTGAGTTGTGACATCCTGTTGTCCTGTTTACGTGCGCCTGTTGTTTCTCATGAATTGGCAGAACTAAATATTGTCTATGGCAGGACTAAATATTGGGCCGTATTTTCCGATCGGAGGCTTCCCGCGTGCGGAGGCCTCCGATCTGGAAAAATCTACACACTTACCTGAGGGCTCCCGAGGTGCGTATAGTTCCGATCCTGGGCCTCTCCAGCTGGAAATGTGCAGGGCCCACGTATCCCAGAGGCGCAGGCAGTTCGCAAGCATCCCTGGGATCACGTGGGCCATGGGGAGCCAATCAAAGAAGGGAATCTCTCTTCATACACTTGACAGATAGACCTGTCAAATATATGAATGGGGATGATCCCTAAAAACACTGTAAAACATTAAATCAAATTTTTTTAAATTAGTTGAAATTACAATAAATAAAATATTTTAAACAAAAATTTAATTTTTTGAAAAAAATAAAGTTTTTTACGGGGCTAAAAATAAACTTACCTTTTAAAAATATTTTTAAATGATAAATGAATGAAAACATGTTTTTTTACTTTTTCAAATCTTATGCTGGTAAAAGCAGGCTTTATGCCTGCTTTTACCAGGCGTAAGATTTCTAAGGGTTTTCTGCAGGTGGAGGTTCTCCAGAAAGCGGAACTATCCGCCTGCAGAGGACCTTCTCCAGGGCAGGCGTCCGATCTGTCAAGAGCATTTTTGACAAATCGGAAATACCGGTTTTCAGCGCATGCGCTTGGCATGCTTGAAACCAACATTTCCGTTGTCCCTACGGGTGTGTACACAGCACGTACACACCCATAGAGATTAGAATATCTGGCTCATTGTCTAACTAGAATATGTGAATATATCCAGTTTAACCCTATACACTTAAGGTATACACTTTAGCTCCTCCAACAATGACCCCGGGCCTTCTGCATGCCTCAGGCCTCACCTCTTCCTTCCACCCCCACTGGGCCTCCCACTCAATGCTACAGTCTCTTGCCTCAGGTAAACAATTTCAGCTGAAATATGTGAATCAACCATTCATGAGGCTCTTTAGTGTGAAAAACCTTCAGAAACCCCCAAAAAATGAAGAACACAGAAAACTCCATTCTTCTTATGCTTTAATTCCATTGAGAAGATTGATTGAAAACCATAGGTTGGCGAGCTCACAAAGCTCACTAGTTCCCACTATGCTGGGAATATGACATAGGGAATTATCAGGACTAGGAAACAGCCATTAGATCCAACAGGGGTGATTTTCAATTGCCGGCTGCCCATTTCTCACCTCAAAAATAGGCAGCCGTCAGTTGAAAACCATGGGAGTACCTCGGCCGCCCCACTGACGTCCAACGCCCGCCTGATGTAATTTTCAGGCAGGCCTGTAAATGGGCGAGCACTGAGACGTAATTCTGCTTTTATGATCTCCGTGGTCTCCGTGCCCACTTCTTTGGCCAGGAGTCTTCCCCCTGTACGACTGACCCTTTCTCCCGCTTTCAGAATTCTCGTTCTACCTGGACCCCTCCCTCTGCCCTCTTACCCTCTCTAGATCTTTTCATTGCTAACTGCCGCCGTGACATCGGCCATCTCCATTTCTCTGCTCCCCTCACTCACTCCAACCTACCTCCCTCTGTGAACTTGCAGCACTCCATTCTCTCAGATCCAACCCCGACATTGTCATTAAACCTGCTGACAAGGGTGGTGCTGTTGTTGTTTGGCGAACTGACCTCTACCTAGCGGAAGCTGAACGCCAACTCTCCGACACCTCCTCCTACCTCCACCTGGACCATGACCCCACTATCGAACATCAAACCACCATTTCCAAGACTGTCACTGACCTCATCTCCGCTGGAGATCTTCCCCCCATGGCTGCCAACCTCATAGTTCCCCAGCCCCGCACAGCCCGCTTCTACCTCCTTCCCAAGATCCACAAACAGGACTGCCCTGGTAGACCCATCGTTTCAGCCTGTTCTTGCCCCACGGAACTTATCTCGACTCTATTTTTTCTCCCCTTGTCCAGTCTCTTCCCACCTACATCAGCGACTCTTCTAACGCCCTCCGCCACTTTAACAGTTTCCAGTTTCCTGGCCCTAACTGCCTCCTTTTCACCATGGATGTACAATCCCTTTACACCTCCATCACCCACCAGGATGGCCTAAGGGCGCTCCGCTTCTTCCTTGAACAGAGGCCCAACCAGTCCCCATCCACCACCACCCTCCTCCGCCTGGCTGAACTTGTTCTCACATTGAACAACTTCTCCTTTGACTCCACTCATTTCCTCCAAATTAAAGGTGTTGCTATAGGTACCCGCATGGGTCCTAGCTATGCCTGCCTTTTCGTGGGATATGTGGAACACTCTTTGTCCCAGTCCTACTCGGGTACCCTCCCTCACCTCTTTTTCTGGTACATTGATGACTGTATCGGTGCCGTTTCCTGCTCTCGCCCTGAACTAGACAATTTCATTCACTTTGCCTCCAATTTCCACCCTTCCCTCACCTTCACATGGTCCATCTCCGACTCTTCCCTTCCCTTCCTCGACTTCTCCGTCTCCATCTCTGGGGATAGGTTATTGACCAACATTCACTACAAGCCCACTGACTCCCACAGCTACCTGGACTACACTTCCTCCCACCCCGCCTTGTGTAAGGACTCTATTCCATTGTCCCATCTGCTCCGATGATGCCACCTTCCACACCAGTGCTTCCGACATGTCTTCCTTTTTCCTCAACCGAGGATTCCCCTCTACCGTGGTTGACACGGCCCTCGACTGTGTCCATTCTATCTCCCGCACTTCTGCCCTCACCCCTGCCCCTCCCTCCCAGAACCACGATAGGGTTCCGCTTGTCCTCACCTTTCACCCCACCTGCCTCCACATTCAACAGATCATACTCCGCCATTTCCGCCACCTCCAACGTGATCCCACCACCAAACGCATCTTCCCCTCCCCTTTCAGCATTCCGTAGGGACCGCTCCCTCCGAGACACCCTAGTCCGCTCCTCTATCACCCCCACCACCCCTTTCCCTTCGCCCGGACCTTCCCGTGCAAGCGCAGGAGATGCAACACCTGCCCTTATACCTCCCCCCCCTTCCCACTGTCCAGGGCCCCAAACACCTCTTCCAGGTGAAACAGCGTACTTCTTGCAATCTAGTATACTGCATTCGCTGCTCACGATGTGGTCTCCTCTACATTGGGGAGAACAAACGCAGATTGGGTGACCACTTTGCGGAACACCTCCATTCAGTCCGTAAGGGTGACCCCAAGCTTCCGGTCGCCTGTCATTGCAATTCACCGTTCTATTCCCACTCAGACCTCACCGTCCTCGGCCTCTTGCACTGTTCCACAGAAGCTCAGCGTAAGCTCGAGGAACAGCACCTCATCTTCCGATTAGGCACTTTACAGCTTTCCAGACACAATATCGAGTTCAACAATTTCAAATCATAACCTCGGCCCCTATCATTTTTATATATTTTTTATCCACACTTTTGGTTTGTGCCTTTTCCTTTTTTTTCTCTCCCACATGGCAGCTGTCTTTAATTCTGCCAGCGCATTTCACACTTCATCTAGAGCCATCCTTTGTTTCTTTACCTGTCCTATTACCATCTCGTCTCGCCTTGAATATCTCTTAATGTCTCTTCACCTCTCACAGACCTTCCCTTTTGTTCTTTCACCCCCCTCCCCCATTTCCCAGCCCCCAAACTTGCTTTTTAATCTGTTTTATTTCCTGCTTTTTTCTCAGTTCTGACGAAGGGTCTTTGACCTGAAACATTAACTCTGTTTCTCTCTCCACGGATGTTGCCTGGCCTGCTGAGTTTTTCCAGTGTTTTCTGTTGTTATTTCTGCTTTTATTGTGTTGGGCTTCAGTACATTTCATGCTAATCAATAATTCTTTCATATTGCAGACTCTTTAGACTTCTTCCATCCTGTCTGATTCTGGCGGAAGGTAGTTTAAATATGCAAATTGAGGTTGTACGCAAATTGTAGGACCCGGTTGGCTCTTTTCAGGTACAACTGGGAGTGTGCAGCACCATCTCAGCATTTCCCTCAAGCCCTTCTCTCCTCAGAAACACATCTGAATGACTTTTAACCCCAATTATACCGCCCACTTCAATGTCCTTCCATGGTATGTTATATTTTTTTTAAAATTTTTATTCATTCATTGATGGGATGTGGGCGTCGCTGGCTAGGCCTGCATTTAGTGCCCATCCCTAATTGCCCCTGGGAAGATGGTGGTGAGCCGCCTTCTTGAACCGCTGCAGTCCATATGGTGTAGGTACACCCACAATGCTGTTAGGAAGGGAGTTCCAGGATTTTGGCCCAGTGACAGTGAAGGAACGGCAATACAGGTCCAAGTCAGGATGGTGTGTGGCTTGGAGGGGAACTTGTAGGTGGTGATGTTCCCATGCGTCTGCTGCCCTTGTCCTTCTAAGTGGTAAGAGGTCACGGGTTTGGAAGGTGCTGTTGAAGGAGCTTTGTCGAGTTGCTGCAGTGCATCTTGTAGATGGTACACACTGCAGCCACAGTGCGCCGGTGGTGGAGGGAGTGAATGTTGAAGGTGGTGGATGGAGTGCCAATCATGCGGGCTGCTTTATCCTGAATGGTGTCGAGCTTCTTGAGTGTTGTTGGAGCTGCACTCATCCAGGCAAGTGGAGAGTATTCCATCACACTCCTGACTTGTGCCTTGTAGATGGTGGAAAGGCTTTGGGGAGTCAGGAGGTGAGACACTCGCCGCAGAATTCCCAGCCTCTGGCCTGCTCTTGTAGCCACAGTGTTTATATGGCTGGTCCAGTTCAGTTTCTGATCAATGGTAACCCCCAGGATGTTGATAGTGGGGGATTCAGCGATGGTAATGCCATTGAATGTCAAGGGGAGATGGTTAGAGTCTTGCTTGTTGGAGATGGTCATTGCCTGGCACTTGTGTGGTGCGACTGTTACTTGCCACATTAATTTAATGTAGAGTTCATTGATGAACATTTCATTATCTTTTCCCACAGTATGTCTTTCCTCAGTTACTTTACTGATGAAGAACTCATGCAAAGGTTTAGCACCAACAAAGTGGATATTTCCACGGCGATCGATCGACTATTCCCCTTCCTCCATGGCCTTAGGGACAAGATGTTGATCACCAATGAAAAATTCAACGTGAGTAGCATCTCGGTGGGACAACCTTGGGAAGGTTTGGTCACGGTTAAACGACTGAGTGCAGATTTGAGCACCCCATTATAGAAAGGGCATTAAATCCACAGAGTGTACAGCCTGGATTCACCACGGTGATGCCAGCAATGGGGAGATACCAAGGAGTTGTAACAAGATACTGAGATTATTTCCACTGGAGAGGAAGAGAATGAGAGATTTAATAGAGGAGTTTAAAATATAAAGGGTTTTGATGGCATGAACAAGGAAAGACTATTTCCTCTGGGTGGGGAGTCAGTGACAAAAAGTCATCAATTTAAAGTTGCCACCATGAGAGTGAGGGGAGAGGTGATGGGAAACTTCTTTACCCAGAGAGTTGTTTTGTTAGGAGCATGGAATGCTTTGTTACCAGGGGTTGTTGCATCTTTTAAGGGAAGAGTAGATAGACATCTGAAGCAGAGGAAGTTACAGGACTATGCGGAGAGACCAGGGCAGTGGGATGAGTTTTGGGATTGCTCCAGCAAAAGCCAGCATAATCACAATGGGCTAAACTGCCTCCTTCTGTGCTATAACTTTCTATGGGATCTTTGGAACATTCTCTGTGTGTTTTATTTATTAGCCCATGTTTTTCCAAATGCCAATTAATTTTGTCTTTGCGAGATTGTATGGTTCTTAATATTTTTGAACCAAGTTTTTGATGCAGTGTTTCTCTCTTGGACTGGGCCCACCAAAATATTCTCACAGCCTCACACTCCACATAGAATTACATAGGATATATGGCACAAAAACAGGCCATTCGGCCCAACCAGTTCATGCCGGCATTTATGCTCCACTCGAACCTCCTCCCGTCTTTCCTCATCTAAATCTATCAGCATAACCCTCTATTCCCTTCTCCCTCATATGCTCTGAAGAAGGGTTTCGACCTGAAATGTTGACTCTCTCCACGGATGTTGCCTGGCCTGCTGAGTTTTTCCAGCGTCTTCTGTTGTTATTTCGGATTTCCAGCATCTGCAGTATTTTGCTATCGTTCCTCATATGCTTGTCTAGCCTCCCCTTAAATACATCTATACTATTCACTTCAACCGCTCCCTATGGTAGTGAGTTCCACATTCTCACCACTCTTTGGGTAAAGAGGTTTCTTCCGAATTCCCTATTGGATTTCTTGGTGATGATCTTATATTGATGGCCTCTAGTTATGCTCTTCCCCACAAGTGGAGACATTGGGGTCAATTTTCGGGCCGCTGTCAGGCGGCTTTTCAGGCCGCCGGGGGCCGAAAATCAGCGAAAAAGCGGGTCGGGACCCCCCCCGCCTGATTCCCCGCCCCGTCCGACTTTCGGACCGCCATTTCCCCGCGCCCTGCTTCAGTCCCGGCCGCCGCTGGTGGGACTGGTCGTCGGAGCACTAACAAGCAATTATCTGCTTGTTGAAGTCGATTTCCCCGGGCCGTTGCAACTTTGGGGCTTTCCCCCATCAAACCCCCCTGCGGGGAACCCCGCTGCTGAGAGCTGGCGTGAAGCTTGCCGGCTTGCTAGCTGTCAGCTGCAGGTCAGGAGATGCTGTGATTTAAAGGGACAGCACTTGTATGTTGAAGGACCTTGTTGTTGCAGGTTTGGGCTACTTCTTCAAGGCTTAGGTACAGCTGTGGAAGGTTGGAGCCTCACACACTTCTCCAATGCGATCTCCTGGGAAGCCCCTCTCGCCACCCTCACTCAGCACTTCCTCAGCGGAGGCATCTACGAGAAGCATGGGACGCCTTTTTTTCCTTCCCTTCTTGCCATTAGAGGATCTCCAGCAGCAGAGGCGGCAGCAGTAGAACCAGGAACAGCAGGATCAGCAACAGGAGCACCAGGCTGCTGCTCCCTCACCTGAAGCTGCACAGGCCAGAAGGGGCCAGCGCTTGGGAGTGGCTTGAGAGCACCCTGCTGCGCTTTAGCACTCACCATGTTTTCCGTACCCTGGCGAGTTATCTCCTCCATGGAGGTTGCCAACCTTTCCATGGTGATGCGTTCATGCGCCAATGACTCCACAAAGGCTCTGCTCATGGTCGCTATGGACTCCTCCATTCGCTCCACACTCGCAGCGACCCTGGAGACAAAACCTGCCAGAGACTCCTGCATCTGTGCATGGAGATCCATCACCTCTTCTCTTGCGGATGGACCCAGAGGCAGAGGGTCGGCATGCAGCGCAGCTGAGCTGAGCTGGCAGAGTCCTGCGCCCTCCGACGAGGACTCTCCACTGCTGTCCCTGTCTCCAGAATCTGCTGAGGCTCACTTGTGAGCTGTGAAACACCAGGTGACAACACCACTCTATGTCCCGAAGGTCCCCCCGAGGTGTGAGTGTCTGCGCTGGTGCTGGGTGCGCTTACTTCTGCTGACGCTGCGCCCTCAGAGGTTGGAGCTTCCTCTGAGGAGTCTGGCTGCACAGCCTCTTCCTCCTCCACAGTGAGGACGGGGGCTCTGGATGGTACTGTGGGGGAGTAAAGGAAGGAGTTAGAGATGTAATGCCAAGGTTCTTCTGGTGACTCCCAGCGAGTTGGCATCTGCTGACACCTGCATCCATGCAGCATTGGTCTCTGGGAGGCCTCTTCCTCCCTGACCTAGGGAAGAGGACCTCCCTGTGGGCCTTAACCCCATCCAATAATGCCTGCAGTGAAGCCTCATCGAATTTGGAGGCAGCTCGGGGTCTGGCAACTGCCCACAGCTGCTGCAGGCTCCTCTGCCATCCTGTATGGTTCGTTTGGAAGCCTTCAGAGGATGCAGTGCTTGCTATGGACCTTGAAAGCACCACAAATGATGACATCATACTGTGGGGATTTCTGACTCGAATTGGACAATTAGCAAGGCTTCCCACATACTGGGAATTAATTGGCCACTTGAGGGAAAATTGCGTGGAGCTGGCTGACACTTTTTTATGTGTGTCAGAAACCCCACATTCGGGGAAACCCGACCATTTCCCACACAAGCCGAAAATCGGGGCCATTCTCTCTGTATCCACTCTATCAAAACCTTTCATAATTTTAAAGACTTCTATTAGGTCACCCCTCAGCCTTTTTTCAAGAGAAAAGAGACCCAGCCTATTCATCCTTTCCTGATATGTATACCCTCGCATTTCTGGTATCATCCTTGTAAATCTTCTCTGCACCCTCTCCAGTGCCTCTATATCCTTTGACACTTGACTCTGGACAGTTTTCCTTTTCACCTCTTACCTTTCATTTTCCCTCTTTCTTCTCCCCTTTCTTCCTCCTCTGTGTTTGTCTCTCCTGGTTTACTTTCTCTCCCCCACCCCAGTTCCTGCACAGTTCAGCTGTAGGTGGGCAGCAGAGGCTGACAATTCAGGCTGGAGTCAAGCACTTCACAGCATGAGACGTTGGACACGAGAGGACTGAGCAGTGAAACGTGCCCTTTGGCTGCAGAACTGTAATTTCTCCTCCCTCCCCCCTTTCCTCAGATCTCAAAGACCATAATCCCCTGGTGCACTTACATGAGCTGCAAGAGTTACAACAGGAATGATCCTTACACACCCGAACAGTCATTGGCTACATCACAGCTACTGACTGATGGACGGGGAAAGTGGGCCAGATGATTCTGCAGTTTAACGAACTCCAGCTAACTGAACCTGCAGATAGAACATCTGTATCCATTCCAACAGAGAGCTAGACAATGAATGGTGATGTGTGGTTCAATGGAAGTCCTGTGGTGCACTTGCCTCTTACAGATGATACGATTATGGATTAGAAACTAAAATCAAGTCAACAGCAGCAGCATCGCGTGTCATTGACTCTCAGGATTCTGTGACCAAGTGCTGCGTTTCACTTCACTGATAAAATCAGAAGACAGACACAAACTCCGTTCCTGAGCCTCCGACTCCATCCCTCTCCCTGGCAACACTCTGAGGCTGAACCAAACCATTTGCAACCCTGATGTCATATTTGACACCGAGATGAGCTTCCAACCACAGATCCGCTCCATCACCAAGATTGCCTACCCCCACCTCCGTAACATCGCCCGACTCCTCCCCTGCCTCAACTCATCTGCTGCTGAAACCCTCATCCATGCCTCCTATTGGTCTCCTGGCCAGCCTCCCATCTTACACCCTACATAAACTTGAGCTCATCCAGAATTCTGTTGCCCGTATCCTAACTCGCACCAAGTCCTGTTCACCCATCACGCTCATTGACCTACATTGGCTCCCGGTCCGGCAACGCCTCAATTTTAAAATTCTATTCTTTGTTTTCGAATCCCTTCATGGCTTTGCCCCTCCCTATCTCTGTAGCCTCCTCCAGTCCTACAAGCCTTCGAGATATCTGCGCTCCTCCAATTCTGGTCTCTGGCACATCACTGATTATAATCACTCCACCATTGGTGGCCGTGCCTTCAGCTGCCTAGGCCTGAAGCTCTGGAATTCCCTCCCTAAACCTCTCCACTTCTCTACCTCTCTTTCCTCCTTTAAGATGCTCCTTAAAACCTACCTTTTTTGTCCAAGCTTTTGGTCACCTGCCCTAATATCTCCTTATGTGGCTCGGTGTCAAATTTTGTTTGGTAATGCTCCTGTGAAACACCTTGGGATGTTTCACTACATTAAAGGTGCTATATAAATGCAAGAAATTGTTGCTGACAGGATGAGATAAAGGATATTGCTGCTTGACACAGAATAAAAGTTAGCATACAGAATCGGAGCAGACCATTTCTATCTCTGTCCTGTTGCAGCACCGAGCTCGTACCCCCTCTATTCACTGTTGAATCAGGAATCTGTCTATTTCTTGGTTGAACATTGCAGTCTGCATTGACTTTCAGTAAAGGCTGCGCTCTCTACAGTTTCAGTGTAGATTAGTGTACTTTCGCACTGCGCACCTTGGCCTAAGATTTCTGATTGTAATGCTGTTAAAATGAATGGGTTACCGTGGCCCTTTTGGAAAATCTAGGCCCTTGAGTCTTCCATGTCGCTTCACCTGAAAACAAGCTGCATAAACCTAGCAATCCTCTGGTCAGGTGACAATCAGGATTACTGTGAGAAACACTTTTTAAATTCAAGGGTCACACACCACTGTTTAAAGGATAAGAGTCACAGACTAATTGTTAGAGAATGAAAAGGGGGAAAGTGAAGAGGTTAAAAAAAGGTAAAGCTCAATGCTATTATATAACAGAAAAACGACTGTGGTAAGCTGTTCAGCAGTTAAGATGCCATGATGTGGAGATGCCGGTGTTGGACTGGGGTGGACAAATGTAGGAAGTCACACAACACCAGGTTATAGTCCAACAGCATTATTTGAGATCACAAGCTTTCGGAGCACTGCTCCTTCGTCAGGTGAAGTGGAGAAGAGCATACAGGCACAGCATATATAGTCAGAGAAAACTGATCTGGAAATCAGAAAAATCATCTGGCAGTTTTCTCTGACTTATATGCTGTGCCTGTATGCTCCTCTCCACTTCACCTGACGAAGGAGCAGCGCTCCGAAAGCTTGTGATCTCAAATAAAGTTGTTGGACTATAACTTGGTGTTGTGTGACTTCCTACAGCAGTTAAGAGGCAGCACTGCTAAAATAGCAGCAGAAGTAATTGGTTTCAGGTTAGCAGAAGCATTCACCTGTCATCTATATACCTCCAATTTATAAATGCTTTAAAGTTGAAGGCTGCCAGCGGTACCACCAGTCAGCTTCCAATGACTGGAAAGAGTTGAAGATGCCACGAGCTCTGATGGTTGCAAAGTCTCGCAGGCAAACCAAGGCCAGTAATCAGTACTCCATGCATGTGTTTGACAGTGATGTTACTCATTGGGCTACCTGAACTGGGGTCGCTGCTATCCAGTCATTCCAATCAGCGCTGCGCTCCAGGGTATCACGCACAGAGCTTAAATACAAATCTCTCTTGTAGGAAATCTTAAACGTACGAAAGTCGACCAGTGAGGCCGTGTATTTGTTGTTGGAATGGCTGGAAGAGAGCGGTTCTTCAACCATTCGCAAGTTTTGGAGCAACTTGTTTCAGGACTACAACTTGCAGCAGTATCCTAAGCTGCATCCCCTATATGCCAGCTTTATTGAAGGTATGTTAGTGAAGGTATCTGGGCAGAGGTGACACACAGCATGCACTGATGGTACTTACAAATAGCCAGGCAATCAATGATCCTTCCTCTGAGTTTCCCTCCATCGCTATGGGAAGTAATGGCCAATACCTATTACCTCATTCCCTGTCAACCGTGGCTCAGAGGCAGTACTTTCGCTTCTAAGTCAGAAGGTCGTGGGTTCAAGCCCCACTCCAGAGACTTGAGCACAAAATCCAGGCTGACACTCCAGTGTAGTACTGAGGGAGTGTTGCGCTGTCGGAGGTGCAGTCTTTCACAAGAGAAGTTAAGCCGAGGCCCCGTTTGTCCTCTCAGGTGAACGTAAAACATCCCATGGCACTATTTTGAAGAAGAGCAGGGGAGTTCTCCCTCGTGTCCTGGCCGATATTTATCCCTCAACCAACATCACTAAAACAGATTATCTGGTCATTATCACATTGCTGTTTGTGGGAGCTTGCTGTACGCAACTTGGCTGCCGTGTTTCCTACATTACAACAGTGACTACACTCCAAGTACTTAATTGGCTGTAAAGTGCTTTGGGACATCCTGAGGTCATGAAAGGCACTATAGAAATGCAAGTCTTTCTTTCTTTTTCCACCATATGGAGGCATTGGGTACTCCAGCCTTTGGGAATCATGGGTACAATTGCAGCTCCTGCGATGCCTGAATGCAGGCAGTGATACCTCAGTGGGAGCTACCCAGGGTCCACCTCTTTCCCCCACCCCCACCACACAAAGATATTACTCTGTGTCAACAGCAATGTCCATCTGAATGATTGAACTTCTTCATAGTGAGGAAAGAGGAATTTAAATTAAATCTGAAAGTAGTTAGTGGCAGGGCTTTACTGTTAACCATTGGTTGGCAGATTCCTCGGAGTGGCTCCATTGGTGTTACTTCACCGGCACTGGGAGAAGCTGTGAGGAACTTCCCGGCTCAATCCCAGGAGCGACAATCACAGAGTATTGCCATCCTGACTCTTAGCCTGAGTTCCACAGCTAGCCAGTGCTGGGATTCTCATTTACCTTACCTGAGGTGGGAAGTTTGGTTATTGTTGGCTGCAGTGTTTGACCTGGGCTCCCTTTAATCTCTAAGTGCCGGCAGTAGCACACGTCATCTGCCAGCACACGGAGTGTAGCTTATGGTGGTTCAAATGGGAAGCAGCACTGTCACGGCCTAGGGTAGAATTACAGGGAATTTACAGCACAGAAACAGGCCATTCGGCCCACCAGGTCTATGCTAGTGTTTATACTCCACATGAGTCTCCTCTCACCTCATCAACATATCCTATTCCTTTCTCCCTCATGTGTTTATCTAGTTTCCCCTTAAATGCTTCTGTGCTATTTGCCTCAACCACTCCATTAGGTAGCGAGTTCCACATTCTCACAACTCTCTGAGTAAAGATGTTTCTCCTGATTTCCTTATTGGATTTATTAGTGACTATCTTTCCTGGTGGGTTTCCTGAACAGGATTGCTCTCCTATTAATGAAGGCTGGAATCTGGTGTATCCAGGTTCCAGACAATGTCTAGGGCCTTCTGCTGCACTCCCACCAGAGGTACAAACTTGTGCAAGTTCAGAGCCATCCTTTTTTTTTTACAGGGAAGTAAATAAATGCAAAAGAAAATCTATAGAATGCCATGGAGCCAAAACTCTTGCCATTCACTCCCATTATAGAGATTTCCAATGGACCGCTCCCTTCCCATTCGCTCCCATTATAGAGCATCCAATGGGCTGAGCCCCTTCCCATTCACTCTTATTATATACAATTCCAATAGATCAATCTCTTCCCGTTCACTACCATTATATAAAATTCTAATGGTCCAAATCTCATTATATAGAATCTGAGGTCAGCTCAGTCGTTAGCACTCTCACCTCTGTCAGCAGGTTGTGGGTTCAGCCTCACTCCAGAACATGGGCACACAATCTAGGCTGACACTTCAATGCATGACTAAGAATGCATTACATTGTTGGAGGTGCAGTCCTTCCAATGAATCATTAAACTGAGGTCCCGTCTGCCTGTTCATGTCGGTCATTAATGATCAATGGCACTATTCATGCAAGAATAAGCAGTTCTCTTGGTGTCCTGGCCAACAGTCGCCACTCAATGTGCATCAACAAAAACAGAATAAATAGCCATTCATAATATTCATGAACCTTTTTGCCTGTGAAAAGCAACCCACCTGAACCCAGTACCATCTCTACCGCACCCCCCAGCCCCAATGTCCACACACATGGTCTGACGAAAAGTCTGATGAAAGCCATCGACCTGAAACGCTAACTCTTTCACACTCCACAGATGCTCCCTGACCTGCTGAGTATTACCAGCATTTTCTGTTTTTATTTCAGATTTCCAGTTGCCCGCAGTATTTTGCTTTTGCATTCATGATATTGCTGTTTGTGGAATCTTTTTTGTGCATTTTTGAACATACGAAAATGACGGACAGAAAAAGACCTGTCCCTCAAGCCTGCCCCACACCACAATGGCTGGACCATCATGGCTAAACAACAACAGAAACTTGTATTTATATAGCACCCTTAACGTAGCAAAATGACCCAAGGCACTTAACACGAGCATTATCAAAATTAAATTGACACTGAGGCACAGAAGGATATATCAGGACAGGTGACCAAAAGCTTGATCAAATAGGTAGGTTTTAAGGAACATCTTAAAGGAGGAGAGAGGTTGAGAACCTCCGAGGTTTAAACTGAGAGAGGATCTTACTGAGCTAGTCAAAATCTTTAAGAGTACCAGCAGGTTGGACCCTGTGAAACTATTTACCGTGATCCTAAGAACGACAATGAGGAGCATAGGATGTTCAGAAAAAAGGATTGTGAATGAATAGATCAGATATAACTTAATCACAGATATTTGGAATGGACTGCCCAGGGAGGTTTCTGTTGTTTTTGTACCTTCACACTCTTCCCTTGGAGAAGAGTGTGAAGTAGCGGAAGGATTCACAGATTAACAGTCTGACAGGAGGTGATCAAGACTGATAGCTTCAGTAATTTTAAGGAGCTGGACGAAGAGTTGGTGGGAAAGTCAATTTAGGGATACTGGTAGTGAATAATGTATTTTGTTTTTCAACTCAGGGTCTGATCAGATGGAGGGAGTGGTCTTTCCTCGTTCTGTATATTCCTATATACTGACTGCATCGTCCTCTGGCCCACCATCAGATCCTGGTGAAGACAGAGGAAAAAGTGGACCTGCAGATTTTCCTGTTGTGAAGACTAAGATGAGTGCAGCAGTGAAGAGAAAGCATCCTGATGAAGAATGTGCACATCATTCGAGCAGTGGAAGAACCCCAAAGCACAACAAAGATCCAAACCCAGTCCGCAGCAAAGATCGAAACTCAGAACTCGGCAAAGATCGGAACCCGGAACGCGGCAAAGATCGGAACCCAGAACGCGGCAAAGATCGGAACCCAGAACGCGGCAAAGATCGGAACCCAGAACGCGGCAAAGATCGGAACCCAGAACGCGGCAAAGATCGGAACCCAGAACGCGGCAAAGATCGGAACCCAGAACGCGGCAAAGATCGGAACCCAGAACGCGGCAAAGATCGGAACCCAGAATGCAGCAAAGATCGGAACCCAGAACGCAGCAAAGATCCAAACCCAGAACGCAGCAAAGATCGGAACCCAGAATGCAGCAAAGATCCAAACCCAGAACGCAGCAAAGATCCAAACCCAGAACGCAGCAAAGATCGGAACCCAGAACGCAGTAAAGATCGGAACCCAGAACGCAGCAAAGATCGGAACCCAGAATGCAGTAAAGATCCAAATCCAGAACGCAGCAAGGATCCAAACCGTGAGCTGCAGGCCTTCTCTCAAAACACCCGCTCTGGGCCTTCTGTATCTGTCTCTCTCTGCATCTCTTGCTCTCTGTGTCCCACTCTCTGTGTCCCACTCTCTGTGTCCCACTCTCTGTATCTCTGTCTGTCTTTCTCTCAATTTCTTTGTCTTGCCATCTCCCTGCTTCCCTCACTCTCTCTTCCCCTCTGCCATTCTCACTCTATCACTATTTGTATCTCTGGGGGTCATTTGTAACTTGATTCCGGAGCGTAAATTTGTGAGGTTTCTATAACCGGCACTCAACCTGCAACGCCAGTTTTACATCAAAAAAGTATCTGCTCTGTCTCATAAGAACATTAGAACATAAGAAATAAGAGCAGGAGTAGGCCATTTGGCCCTTCGAGCCTGCTCCGCCATTCAATAAGATCATGGCTGATCTTCTACCTCATCTCCACTTTCCTGCACTATCCCCATATCCCTTGATTCCCTTAATATTCAAAAATTTATCGATCTCTGTCCTGATTATACTCAACGACTGAGCCGCCACAGCCCTGGGGTAGAGAATTCCAAAGATTCACCACCCTCTGAGTGAAAAAATTTCTCCTCATCTCAGTCCTAAATGGCCGACCCCTTATTCTGAGACTGTGACCCCTGGATCTAGACTCCCCAGCCAGGGGAAACATTCTCCCTGCATCTACCCTGCCAAGCCCTGTAATAATTTTGTATGTTTCAATGAGATCACCTCTCATTCTTCTAAACTCTAAAGAATATATGTAAGAAGTCACACAACACCAGGTTATAGTCCAACAGTTTTATTTGAAATCACAAGCTTTCGGAGCGCTGCTCCTTCATCAGGTGAAGTGGAGAGATGCGTAAAGACACAGCTTATATAGTCAGAGATATGACTATATAAGCTGTGTCTTTATGCATCTCTCCACTTCACCTGACGAAGGAGCAGCGCTCTGAAAGCTTGTGATTTCAAATAAAACTGTTGGACTATAACCTGGTGTTGTGTGACTTCTTACATTTGTCCACCCCAGTCCAACACCGGCATCTCCACACCATGGCTAAAGAATATAGGCCTAGTCTGCTCAATCTCTCCTCATAGGACAATCCCCCCATCCCAGGAACCAGTCTGATGAACCTTCGTTGCACTCCCTCTATGGCAAGTATATCCTTCCTTAGGTAAAGGAGACCAAAACTCTACACAATACTCCAGGTGTGGTCTGACCAGGGTCCTATATAATTGCAGTAAGACGTCTTTACTCTTATACTCAATCCTCTTGTAATAAAGGCCAACATACCATTTACTTTCCTAATTGCTTGCTGTACCTGCATGTTAACTTTCAGTGATTCATTCTCTAACATTCTGTTTCCCTGTTTCTTCCTCTGTGTCTCTCCTTATCTCTTTTGCTCTCCATCTCTCTCATCTTTCTCTATCTCCATCGCTTTCCATCTTTGTCTCTTCCTTCAACTAGTGCATACATACACAAGTGGCAGCGGAAGCAGATAAGGCCATAAAAAAGGCAAACAGAATCCTTGATTTTATATCTGGAAGCATAGATTGGAAAAGCAAGAAGCTGGTGCTGAACTTATACAAGATCTTAGGCCGCAGTTGGATTACTGTGTGCATTCATTATATAGGAAGGATATAAAAGCAGTGCATGTGCAGTGTGGAATCACTGGGATGTTACCAGAGGTCAAGAGGTTACAGTTATGAAGAGGGGCGTGAGAAGTTACAGCTTTTTTCACCATATCTGAGAAGGTGAAGGAATGACCTGGTCGAAGTCTTCAGGGCTATGAAGAATTATCATCATGTAAATAGTGATAGATCATTGCCACTGGTCGTAACAAAAGGGCACAAATTTAAGAGAATCACGAAAAGAATTGAAAGGGAGGTTTGAAAAAGTATCTAGAGGGTCGTAAGAATGTGAAATTCTCTGCCTCAAACTGTTGTTGAAGCAGAACCCATAAATTCTTTAAAAAGGGGATTAGCTAGGTGCTTGGAAAAGAGGAATATTAAAGGGAGTGCGGAGCGAGCAGGAGAGTGGGATTAGACCAGGTACAATATTAAAGGTTATAGGAAATTGTGCAAAACGTCCTTCAGATTAGATTAGGTGGAATTTTAAAGGGTATATAGGGTGAGCAGGAGAGTGGGATTAGACTAGGTCGCATAGGGAGTTGTGTGAGAGAATGGAATTAAACTAATTGACTTGGGTGGAGAAGAAACTGGCACAGATTTGATGGGGTGTTTCTCTGCTGGTACTTGCTGTGATTCTATGAGTTTCGATGTAGCAATTAAAATTTCTCATTTATTATCCTTTTTGCTCAGCAAAAAAAAGTGTGAAATGGCATCAGATGAAAAGGGAAGATGACAAACCAAAGGTTGTGAAAACCAGAAAGATTTGTTCTCTGCAAGACCAAGTGGACTTTGCCTCCAATGAACTGCTCGTCTCTTGTGGTGGCATCACTGGAAAGTTAGACAAGGAACTACTCGCTCTTGGTAATTGTTTCAGCTTTGGGTGTTTTCTAATCGCTTTACCCCAGGTTATTTCAGCTTTTCTATCTTAGCTCACTCTCATGGGTGAGTCCCAACTCCACAATCGTTCAAAAATGATCTATCGTCGCCGTGAGATCTAGATGAGCTTTTAGTAATGTGACCAAGCAATGACCAGCACACCATGTTTGGCAATTGTTTTCATGTCTCCATATGATTTCACTTTGGCCTTTCAAAACAGTACAGCATCACGTCAAAAACAAAGAACTTTCATTTATATAGCACCGTTCACATCCTCTGGACATCCCAAAGTACCCCACAGCCAATTAATTGCTGCTGAAGTGTGGTTGTTGTTTTGCAGGCAAAACACAGCAGCTGATTTGCGCACAGCAAGGTCCCAAAATTACCAGTTATCTTGTACATTTTGGGTGGTGTTGGATGAAGGATAAATGTTGGCCAGGACACAGAGTAAACTTCTTTTATTAGTGTCATGGGATCTTTTACGTCCACCTGAACAGGCAGATAGGGCCCGGATTTAATGACTCTTCCAAAAAATGGCATCTCGATCAATACAGCCCTCCCTCAGTACTGCACTGAAGCATCAGCCTAGATTATGCGCTCAAATCCTGAAGTGGGGCAGAAGCCTACAACCTTCTGACACGGGGCAAGAGTGCGACCACTGAGCCAAGGCTGACACATGCTTTAAGTTCAAAATATCAAAGAATCACAGAAACTTACAGCACAGAAGGAGGCTATTCTGCCCGTTGTGACTGTGCTGGCTCCTTGAAAGAGCGGTCATGCTTAGTGCCAGACCCCCGCTTTTTGTCCGTAACTCTGTAAGTTCTTCATCCTCAAGTACCTGTCCAACTCCCTTTTAAAATGATTTATGTAATCTGCTTTTCAGGTAGAGCGTTCCAGATCCCGACAACTCTGAGTGAAAATATTTCTCCTCACCTCCCCTCTAGATCTTTTTTGAATGATTTTGAATCCATGACCTCTAGTTATTGACCCACTCGCCAGAGGGAATACTTTTTCCTTATTTACTCTATGAAAACCTCTCATCATCTTGAAAACCTCTATTAGGTCACCTCTTAACCTTCTCTGTTCCAAGGAGAACAGTCTTAACTTTTCCACCCTCTCCTCATAACTGAAGTCCCTCATCCCTGGTAACATCCTGGTAAATCTCCTATGCACTCTTTCTAAGGCCTTTACATCTTTCCTGAAGTGTGGTGCCCAGAATTGTCCACAATACTCCGGCTGAGGCCTAACCAGTGATTTATAAAGTTCGAGCATGATCTCTTTGCTTTTGTATTCTATAAACCCAAGTTACCCAAATGCTTTTTTAACCACCTTATCAACTTGCCCTGTCACTTTTAAGGATTTGCGTATATGGACACCAAGGTATCTCTGCTCATCTACACTTTTCAAAATTGTGTCATTTATAGTATACTGTCTTTCCATATTAGTCCTCCCAAAATGCGTCTCTTCACACTTCTCCACATTGAACTCCATCTGCCATGCTTCTGCCCATTTCACCATCCTGTCTGTCATCCTGAAGCCTATAACTATCCTTAACACTATCTACTACTTTGCCCAGTTTCGTATCATCTGCAAACTTTATAATGCTGCTCCTTACACCCGAGTTGAGGTCATTTATAAAAACTGCAAAGAGTAGTGAACCCAAAACTGACTCTTGGGGAACACCACTGCAAACCACCTCCCAGTCTGAAAATTATCCATCCACCACCATCCTTCGCTTCCTGTCACTGAGCCAATTTTGTATCAATACCGCCACTTTCCCTTTAAATCCATGGGCTTTCATCTTCTTAATAAGCCTCCTGTGTGGCACTTTGTCGATTGCCTTTCAAAAGTCCATATGTACAACATCTACTGCACTACCTTGATCAACCTTCTCTGTTATCTCATCAAAGAATTCAATCAAGTTAGTCAGACACGATTTACCTTTAACGAATGCACGCTGACTCTCCTCGATTAACCCATGTCTTTCCATTACTTTGTCCCTGATAATGGTTTCCAATAACTTCCCCACCACCGATGTTAGGCTGACTGGCCTATAGTTTCCTGGTTTATCCCTCTCCCCTTTCTTGAATAGTGGTATAACCATATCAACCAAATTTAGAAACATAGAAGATAAGAGCAGGAGTAGGCCATTCAGCCCCTCCAGCCTGCTCTGCCATTCAATGCAATCATGGCTGATCATCCAAGTTCAGTACCCGGTCCCTGCTTTCTCCCCATACCCCTTGATCCCTTTAGCCTTAAGAAATATATCTTACTCCTTCCTGAATATATTTAATGAATTGGCCTCTACTGCCTTCTGTGGTAGAGAATTCCACAGGTTCACCACTCTCTGGGTGAAGAAATTCCTCCTCATTACTGTCCTAAAAGGCCTACCCCTTATCCTTAGACTGTGACCCCTGGTTCTGGATTCCCCGACCATCGGGAACATCCTCCCTGCATCTAGTCTGTCCAGTCCGGCCAGAATTTTATAAGTTTCAATGAGATCCCCTCTCATTCTTCTAAACTCCAGCGAGTACAAGCCCAATCGACCCAATCTCTCCTCATATGTCATTCCTGCCATCCCAGTTATCAGCCTGGTGAATCTTCACTGAACTCCTTCCATGGCAAGAATATCCTTCCTCAGATAAGGCGACCAAAACTGCACACAATACTCAAGATGTGGTCTCACCAAGGCACTGTACAACTGCAGCAAGACATCCTTGTTCCTGTACTCAAACCCTCTCGCTATGAAGGCCAACATACCATTTGCCTTATTAACCGCCTGCTGCACCTGCATGCTTACCTTCAGCGACTGGTGCACAAGGACACCCAGGTCTCGTTGCACTTCCCCTTCTCCCAATCTATTGCCATTCAGATAATAATCTGCCTTCCTGTTTTTGACACCAAAGTGGATAACCTCACATTTATCCACGTTATATTGCATCTGCCATGCTTCTGCCCAATCACCCAACCTGTCCAAATCATCCTGGAGTTTCTTGGCATCCTCCTCACAGCACACACGCCTACCCAGCTTTGTGTCGTCTGCAAATTTGGAGATATTACATCTAGTTCCCTTGTCTAGATCATTAATATATATTGTGACTAGCTGGGGTCCAAGGACCGATCCCTGCGGTACCCCACTAGTCACTGCCTGCCACTCGGAAAAAGACCCATTTATTCCAACTCTTTGCTTTCTATCTGTCAACCAGTTCTCTATCCAAGTCAATACCTTGCCCCCAATCCCATGTGCCTTAACTTTACACGCTAATCTCTTATGTGGGACCTTATCGAAAGCCTTCTGAAAGTCCAAATACACCACATTCACTGGTTCTCCCTTATCTATTTCACTAGTTACATCCTCAAAAAATTCCAGTAGATTAGTCAAGCAAAAATTTTTTATGAAAGATGAACAAGCAGACAATGACAGTCAGAATTTAAAAAGAGCTGTCGGCCAAACTGAACCAATTACATAGCATTGTTTTAGTTTAAATGATTACTCTCACCAACCAGTGCAGCTTCCAACATTGCTTTGGGATAGGCTTGGTGCAGTGCCCTGAACTGCAGTCGTTTTTAATATTGCTTATGTGCTATCACTGGATTTAAAGAATAGCCACCAAACTAAATCTTGTAACAGTAGTACAGGGTGCACTGAGCAGACCGACTCACCCAAGACAGAAGCTTGCACTGCTAGACACAGTGGGGTAGATCTTCACCCACTTTCATTTCCAGTGAAGTCATTGGAAATAAAATTCGGGAGAAATGGAAAGCAGGCTGCTGACTCGCCATCACCCGTTTTACATTATCGCATAAAGTCAAAATCTACCCCAGTGTATACTGAAACGATAAACACGCCCAGACAGAGGCTGGTGGTTTGCAAATGAGAAGTTGGGATGGTTACCTTATCACTGTGTTGTGTAATATTTCTGCGCTGTACATTATTATTACTGTTCTGCACAATGTTTCTGCCCTGTACATTATTGCTGTGCTATGCAATGATTCTGTGCTATGCTCTTTTATTGTGCTGTGTAATGTTCCTGCGCTCTGTGCCTCCTGATCTCTGTTTATTTAGGAAGCCGTATAGAATGTATAAAATCCGAGAACGTCTGGTATACACCACGTCAATTTGAAATGAAGGGAGGTCGGGGCAGCAGCAAGAATTGGAAGCTCAGTATACGATGCAAAGGCTATCAACTGTCAAAGTTGATACAGGTACACTCAGTGCTCAATTTTCCAACATGCCAACGCTGGCTGTCTGTGTTTAATCTCATTCGTTGCAGCCTAAGCAAGGCATTGACCAGGACAAACCTGGTAATGCTACTGAAAGCAGGGAGAAATTAGAAGAACAGAAATTCAAGGACGGTGAGGATTTCTTTACTCTCTATCTTACCAATGCTGTACCTGACCTGAGAGGTATTTTTTTTAGCAGAATAGATTTCTCCTGAACTGTATTGGTCACCGTTTTAAATATTTCCCACTGCCGTACTATCTCTTTGTCTGTTTAAATTTTTTTTCCAGTTTATGGGAGAGCTTAATTCTGTATCTAGCCTGTGCTGTACCTGATCTGAGAGTGTTTGATGGGGCAGTATAGGAGGAGCTTTATTCTTTATCTAACCTATGCTGTAACTGATCCAGGAGTTCAGGATCATGGCAATGTGTGCAGCATCAGACAGATGGAAATATGTTTAAATTACTGGTGGAATTGGAAATGTCTCATTTCTATTGATGAGTTTCTTTCACTTGCAGTGGAAATATTTGGAATGTGAGAGTCTGAACTCCAAGCGGAAACTTAATACAGCAGAGGCTAAGGTAAGGAATAGGCCCTGAATTCAGTAGTTACTTTGGGAGCAAGGGAGACTGCAGCCACACAGCATGTATAGGCAAACGTATTGTCTGCTGCAGGGCTGTAATCAGGATTTCAGGGGTCCCTCAGCTGAACCTTACAGCATCAGCTGAACAAACAGCTGAACAAACTTACCTGGTGCACAGGTACCAGTCAATACGAAAAACGACCCCTGCCATTGCTGTAGTTATAAACTACAGGAAACTTTCGTTTAACCGGAGGTTAAAAGTCCGGAAAGCTCTATCTGTCGGCAAAATTCAGGAGCCGTTTCCTATAAGTTTTTCTACTTCTCGTTGCTTTTTTTTCCCAGTCAGGCTCTGCAAGGTCTAGCTGATGCTGTTGCTTAGCTACAGAGGTGCTTTTAAGCTGCAGCCGACTGTTTTGAAGCTGTTGCTAAGCACAGGGTTTGTTGATTCACACGGAGCTGAAAAGCTCCGTATGTTTTAACATTAGCGCTGGTTTATACAGCAGTTTTGATGGGACGGCACCAACTCGGTCCCGTCAGTGCCAGATACCAGAAAGTTTCCTGTATGTTGTAAACTCCAACAAGTTCCAATCGTAACAGGGTTTTATGGGGGAAATAAATGACCAGCAAGCTTGAGAGAATAATTACCTCACTTTTTAACAAGGGACAGATACTTTTGTTTGCTGTGTGGACCAGTCAACAATTTCAGATAATAATCCCTGCCCCCATTTTTCATGCAGTATGATTTTGCCATTCCCATTTGCAACATTTTCACAGCATGTTCTTTCAATTCCTTCCTCCCCTCCTAAACTCCTCCCCCCCTGTCTCTGCACCTGCTTAAAATCTGTTACATTTCCAGCTTTTTCCAGTTCTGATGAAGGGTCCCAGACCTGAAACGTTAACCCTGTTTCTCTCTCCACGGATGCTGCCTGGCCTGCTGAGTATTTCCAGCATTTTCTGTTGTTAAACAGATTTGAAGTTGTATTCGCATTGCTTTCGATTAGATAGCTGAATCAGTTGGCTCTGAAAAGACTAGAGAAGCTGAGTTTGTTCTACTTAGAGCAAAGAAGGTTAAAGGGAGATTTAATAGAGGTGTTCAAAATCATGGGGCGTTTTCATCGAGTAAATAAGGAGAAACTGTTCCACTTGCGGGAGGGTCGGTAACCAGAAAACACAGATTTAAGATCATTGACAAAAGAACCGGGGCGAGGGGGGGGGAGACGAGAAGACTTTATTCTACACAGCAAGTTGTTCTAATCTGGAATTCACTGCCTGAAAGAGTGGTGGAAACAGATTCAATATTAACTTTCAAAACGGAATTAGATAAATACTTGAAAAGGCAAAAATTGCGAGGATACAGAGAAAGAGCGGGGGAGTGGGACTAATTGGACAGCTCTTTCAAAGAGCCGGCACAGGCATGATGGGCCAAATGGCCTCCTTCTGTGCTGTATCATTCTATGAAAAGTACAGCTGGACTGCAAGCAGATTGTTAATATTGAAAACAGTGAGTCCTGGCAGGCTCCCTGACTACTGGCGGGCTCCCTGAGCCCCGGCGGTCACCGTGAGTACCGGCGGGCACCCTGACTACCGGCGGTTACCCTAAGTACCGGCAGACGTTCTGCTTTATTTGCTTTGTGTTTGAGCTGGCACAATTGTGGGTTGTGAATTAGAGCTGGTGCGCACACTAGACCAAAGATCTACAGATATTTACAATACAGAAGGAGGCCATTCAGACAATCTTGTCTGTGCCAGCTCTTTTTTGGACAAGCTATTCCAGTGGGAGTAGTCCCAGCATCTCAATTTTCTCCTCATAAAGATAGTTTAATATCTCTGACATTATCCTGGTGAATCTATGGCGTACAGTCTCCAGGGCTTGAAGTCCTTTCTAGAAGGGGGCGCTCAAAACTATACACAGTACTTTAACCGTGGCCTAACCATTTATCATTATCTTTTCACTCTGTGCACCCATTTATAAAGCCCAAAGTGCTATTGACCTTTTATGGCTCCATCTACCGGCACTCACACTTTCAGGAAACTATATATTTCAACCCTTGGATTTCTCTGTCAGATGGCTGTCCAGGCGACGAAGTTGATATTCCCCAGGCACTCTCACCAGCCAGATGGGCTGCAGTGGTCTTTTTCCAGGGCACGCCTACATTTCTTTGTAAATTAGAGGGGGCAGACACACACTAATTGTAAACTAGAGCTGCCACTCATAGTAATTGTGTATGAGAGCTGGCACACATTGTGGTGTATGTAACCGTTCCACCTTTAAGAGAACTATTTTAAGAGATGCACTACTTTATCTTGTCTGCTGTATACTGTAATACCGGTGGTGACCACACCGGTATATAAGTGCTGTGTAATGATTTATTGGGCAGTTCAGCCTGACCTCCGACTAGTAAAGACCTGTTGAATTTACTCTTGTGGTCTGTGTGCAGTGATTCTTATTAACAATAACTAGAACACACAGACGTAACAGTGGTGACGATGACGATCTTACCCTGCAGCAGAGATATATCCAAGGCAGTTTAACGGGCGTCGAGAAGAGGCATCCGCCCTCATCATCCTGCTGAGAAAAGACTCGGGTCTGAAGAGCAAGGAAGAATCCTGACACGAAGCCTTCCATCAGCAACAGGCAGTGATCATCCCTTCTATCACGGTGGTGGGTAAGCCGATCAGCGACGAGCAGCAAGTCGGCCACGTTGGCTGTGAAGTAGGGGAGGGAAAAACGGAGGATATAAGGGCGGAGAACTCGACCACGGCCGGGGAAAAGAGCCGGACAGAAGTCGGGGCCAGAGGCGCTGAGACTGGGGCAGCGTAAGGCACGGGAACCGCGGTGAATGCAAACGCAGCCGGTGTAAAAGACCGGGCTGCAAGCGGGCTGGGAGACGCAACAGCGTCGAGAGAGAGCTCGACCGCGACCGGGGAAAAAGGCCGGGCAGCTACCGAGGCCGCGAGGCGCGAAATAAAATAAAAAATAAAAAAAAACGCGGAGAACTCAGCCGCAGCCGGGGGAAAGGACCGGACTGCAAGAGGGGCTGGGAGGCACGATTTGAGAACCGCTGGGGAGGGCGAACGCAGCAATATGGCAATCGCCATTACAGCCAGCGGGGGAGAAAGGCAAACGCGGGAAGCCGCCATTTTCGTAGGCGGGGGAAGAAGACAAGCGCGGGAAACCGCCATTTTGAAAAAAAAAAAAAAAAAATTCTTTTTGTCTCTCAAGAAGATTGCGAGGATGCCTAAGCGTGGTAACATCAACGATTTCGATCCCGATGTTGAAGATTGGGCCACGTATGTAGAACACATAGAGATTTATTGTAAGGCAAATAAAATATCAGATGAAGATAAAGTACTAACCTTACTAAACTCAATGGGTGCGAAGACATACGGGCTATTGAAGCATCTTCTATCACCAGCTAAACTGGCGGATCAGGCTTTTGCTAATATTGTTGCTGTCCTGAGAAATCATTTGAACCCCACACCGCTGATGTTAGCGGAATGATTTAAATTTTATGCGAGAACGCAACTGAAAGAGGAAAGCAACGCGGAGTATTTAATTGAACGGCGTAAGCTAGCGAAATACTGTCAGTTTGGGGAAAGACTGACAGAGGCACTGAGAGACAAATTCGTGTGTGGATTGTCGAAAGAAGGAACACAAAAGCGGCTGCTTGAAGAGAATGATCTTACACTTGATAAGGCTGTCACTATTGCAGCATCGCACGAAGCCGCAGCGAGAGGCACTGCGGAAATGCAGCTAAAGGCAGCGGTACTCAGCGTAGATCAAATGGCTTTGGGTACAGCGAAATGTTATCGTTGTGGAAAGACAACACACGATCAGAACCAATGCTGGTTTAAAAATCAGGAATGTAGAAAATGTGGCAAGCTTGGTCACATAGCTAAAGTATGCCGGTCAGGAAAGAAGACCAGCAACAAAAAGTCACCGCAGGAAAAGTGCAGAAAGGTACATAAGGTGGCTGAGAAGAGTTCGGATGAACAGAATTCGGATTCAGACTCCAACAGCAAGGAACTGGGTAGTCTGAGAATTCACAATGTGAGTAAGGAAGCTGACCTACAAACTATCTGGGTCACACTTCAGATAGCAGGAGTCCAAGTGAAGATGGAATTGGACACCGGATCGGCGTTGACGGTCATGAATAAGCAAGATTACAAAAGGTTATTCACACATATTCCCCTACGGGATACGGAGATAGTATTGCAGACATACACGGGGCAAAGAGTATACCCCATCGGAAAGATAAAAGTCAAGGTGGTACACAAGGGCAAAGAACACCAAGGAATGGACTTATATGTACTACCTGAGGGAGGTCCACCACTTCTGGGACGGGAGTGGATCAGGAAAATAAATATGGACTGGCACTCCCTAAAAGCAATAACGGTAGATTCCGGAAAAAAAGATGTCAAACCTGAACGATTGTCCAAAATATTGGATGAGGTTAAAGAGGTGTTCCAACAGGGACTGGGAACACTGAGAGGAATTACGGCAAAAATCAAGATTGCAGAACATGCAAACCCAAAATTTTTCAAAGCCAGACCGGTACCTTATGCGATACGACCTGCTGTGGAAGCTGAGCTGGAAGGGCTAGAACGTTCAGGAGTACTGTCTAAGGTGGACTGGAGTGAGTGGGCCACGCCCATTGTTCCCGTCATGAAGCGTTCATCGAGTAACAAGCCAGGGGAACCGGGGAAGGTCCGCATCTGTGGAGACTTCAAGATCACGGTTAATCCGGTGCTTCACACGGTGCAATATCCGCTTCCGCGGATTGAGGATATCTTTGCTTCATTGTCTGGCGGGAAACACTTCACCAAGATAGACCTGGCGCAAGCGTACTTACAGATGGAAGTTGAGGAAGGGTCGCGCCAGTATCTCACAATCGACACGCACAGAGGCTTGTATCGATATAATAGACTGGTTTTTGGAGTGGCTTCGGCTCCAGCAATTTGGCAGAGGGCCATGGAGCAGGTATTACAGGGAATTCCAAGCACTCAATGTTACTTGGACGATATCCTGATTACAGGAGATGACGATGAGGAACACCTTGCAAATTTGAAACTGGTGCTCACCAGATTGAAGGAATATGGACTTCGAGTTAATCGCCAGAAATGTGAGTTCTTTCAGAAACGGATCTCGTACTGTGGTCATGTCATTGACCAGGAGTGGCTGCACAAGTCACCTGACAAGATCGAAGCTGTTGTGAAGGCTCCCGCTCCGGAAAATGTATCCCAGTTGAGGTCGTTCCGAGGGTTGATTAACTATTACCATAAGTTTCTGCCAAATCTATCCACGGTGCTGCACCCGCTGAACGCTCTTTTGCAGAAAGAAGTACCATGGAAGTGGAGCGAGGACTGTAAGAAGGCCTTTCGCAAAAGCAAGGCATTGATCACCTCAGAGGAAGCGTTGGCTCACTTCAACCCAACGCTACCTATTCGTTTAGCTTGTGATGCTTCTCCTTATGGTATTGGAGCAGTACTCTCACACAAGTTGCCAAATGGCTTGGAAAGGCCAGTCGCATTTGCATCCAGATCATTGACCTCCGCTGAGCGCAACTATGCTCAGATAGATAGGGAGGCTCTCAGCCTTGTGTGGGGAGTAAAGAAGTTTAATCATTACCTGCAGGGCCAGAAGTTTACACTGCTGACAGACCACCAGCCGTTGGTATCCATTTTTAACCCTAAGAAGGGTGTTTCGGTGATGACAGCACAGAGGCTCCAGAGATGGTCCCTTTTCCTAGGGGCACATCAATATCAGATAGAATTCAAAGGTACAAAGCAGCATGGTAATGCTGATGGGCTGTCGCGCCTGCCACTACCTACTGAGGAGGAGGCACCGACGGTTGACCCGGTGGAGTTATTTCACTCGACCATCATCGAATGTTTACCTGTCACCAATGCAAATATTGAAAGGGAGACTAGGAATGACCCGACACTGTCCCGGGTCTACGAATTGACAGTAAAGGGATGGCCAGCCCATGGTGATCCACTGTTACCGGCATTCTCAGCAAGACGAGAACAGCTGTCCATCTGTCAGGGAACATTGATGTATGGGACAAGGGTGATTATCCCTCCTAAGTTAAGAGAGAGAGTTCTAAAAGAACTACATGAAGGTCATCTGGGGGGAGTCAAGATGAAAAGCCTTGCTAGGGCTTATGTGTGGTGGCCGGGTATCGACCAACAGATAGAGGATCTGACGAAAAGCTGCTCAGGGTGCCAAAAAGTCCAAAATGCACCTCCAATTGCACCGCTGCATCCATGGGAATGGCCTTCAACCCCATGGCAACGTGTACATATTGACTTTGCTGGTCCATTCATGGATTCCATGTTTTTAATTGCGGTGGACGCACATTCTAAATGGCCAGAAGTGATTAAAATGACTACCACTACCTCGGAGAAGACGATCGCGGTGCTAAGAACGATATTTGCAAGAAATGGATTGCCAGAGCAAATATGTTCAGACAACGGACCACAGTTCGTGTCAGAGGAATTCCAGAAATTCCTGAAGAAGAATGGGGTGAAACATTATACCTCTGCCCCATATCATCCAGCTACGAATGGGCTGGCCGAGACGTTTGTACAGACGTTCAAAAAGGCAATAAAGGCCATGAGCGAAGATCAGATTCCACTGCAACACAAGGTGGACAATTTCCTACTGGCATATCGAAACGCCACCCATGCAACAACAAACCAAAGTCCTGCCATGATGTTCTATAACAGGAGGTTGCGGTCGAGGTTGGACTTGTTAAAACCAAATGTGCGGAGGGAAGTCGAAAACAAACAGTTCCAGCATATCAATAACAAGCCCACTCGGAGTTTTGAAATAGGACAACCGGTGTTAGCCAGGGACTATAAAAACGAGAAATGGCAATCTGGAACAATTCGGGCCAGACAAGGACCCCTGATGTACACGGTAGATGTTGGTGAAAATGTAATGCAACGTCATGCTGACCAACTGGTGGGATCAAGAACAAGGGTCGAGCCCATGGTTACGACAGAGACAACCGTGGAGGAAGTTAGTGAACCTGAAGCATCTACCTCAGAAGTGAATATACCTGATGATGATGTCCTATCCATAGGGAATCAACTAGATGAGTCACCCCAGCAACGAGAACCAGAGACCCCTGAAAGGCGTTATCCGTCTCGGATCAGGAGGCCTCCTCAGAGACTGAATCTGTGAACTGTTTTTACATGAAGTTGTGTATATATGTTATTATGTTATGTCTAATGGGGAATATATACTGTTAAGCTAAAAAGGGAGGATTGTGGTGTATGTAACCGTTCCACCTTTAAGAGAACTATTTTAAGAGATGCACTACTTTATCTTGGCTGCTGTATACTGTAATACCGGTGGTGACCACACCGGTATATAAGTGCTGTGTAATGATTTATTGGGCAGTTCAGCCTGACCTCCGACTAGTAAAGACCTGTTGAATTTACTCTTGTGGTCTGTGTGCAGTGATTCTTATTAACAATAACTAGAACACACAGACGTAACACACATAGTAACTGGAAACTAAAACTGGCACACACACGGTGTATTGGAGCGGAAACATAAGTATTTGTGTATTAGAACTGATGCCGCTAATTGTGCATTGGAGCTGGCACACACACCAACTGCAAATGACAGCCAGCACACACACTAATTGTGTGTTCAGGGAGAGGAATGTTGTGTGTTGCATTAATGAATCATTTGTGCACTTTACCCACACTTCCAAACACACTCCATGGAGTAAACACACAGACCTGCCATTAAAGCTTCTGTTGCTTGTTAGGCAGTAATTAATATTGTTGAGTCTGTATGTCCCAGTTAGGTTTAGGATCAATCACTGGACACAGACAACAAGAATAACTTTTAACAGGTCTTTACTATTCGAAGGTCAGGGCTGAACTGCCCAGCAAATCCTTGCACAACACTTATATACCGGTGTGGTCACCACCGGTATTACAGTATTACAGTATACAGCAGCCAAGAGAAAGTAGTACATCTCTTAAGGTAGTTCTCTTAAGGTGGAACAGGTTACATACGCCACAATCCTCCCTTTTTAGCTTAACAGTTATATCCCCATTTAACATAACATAATAACATATATATATATACAACTTCATGCAAAACAGTTCAAAGATTCAGTCTCTGAGGAGGCCTCCTGATTCGAGTTGGATAACGCCTTTCAGGGGTCTCTGATTCTCGTTGCTGGGGTGACTCATCTAGTTGGTCTCTTATGGATTGGACATCATCATCAGGTACATTCACTTCTGAGGTAGATGCTTCAGGTTCACTAACTTCTTTCACGGTTGTCTCTGCCATAACCATGGGTTCGACCCTTGTTCTCGATTCTACCAGTTGGTCAGCATGACGCCGTATTACATTTTCACCAATATCTACTGTGTACATCAGGGGTCCTTGTCTGGCCCGAATTGTTCCAGATTGCCATTTCTCGTTTTTATAGTCCCGGGCTAACACTGGTTGTCCTATTTCGAAACTCCGAGTGGTCTTGTTATTTATATGCTGGAACTGTTTGTTTTCAACTTCCCTCCGCACATTTGGTTTTAACAAGTCCAACCTGGACCACAACCTCCTGTTGTAGAACATCATGGCAGGACTTTGGTTTGTCACTGCATGAGTGGCGTTTCGATATGCCAGTAGGAATTTGTCCACCTTGTGTTGTAGTGGAATCTGATCTTCGCTCATGGCCTTTATTGCTTTTTTAAAAGTTTGTACAAATCTCTCGGCCAACCCGTTTGTAGCCGGATGATATGGGGCAGAGGTATAATGTTTCACCCCATTCTTCTTCATGAATCCCTGGAATTCTTCTGACACGAACTGCGGTCCGTTGTCTGAACATATTTGTTCTGGCAATCCATTTCTCGCAAATATCGTTCTTAACACCGCGATCGTCTTTTCCGAGGTAGTGGTAGTCATCTTAATCACTTCTGGCCATTTAGAATGTGCGTCCACCGCAATTAAAAACATGGAGTCCATGAAAGGACCAGCAAAGTCAATATGTACACGTTGCCATGGGGTTGAAGGCCATTCCCATGGATGCAGCGGTGCAATCGGAGGTGCATTTTGCACTTTTTGGCACCCTGAGCAGCTTTTCGTCAGCTCCTCTATCTGTTGGTCGATACCCGGCCACCACACAAGCTCTAGCAAGGCTTTTCATCTTGACTCCCCCCAGATGACCTTCATGCAGTTCCTTTAGAACTCTCTCTCTTAACTTAGAAGGAATAATCACCCTTGTTCCATACATCAATGTTCCTTGACAGACGGACAGCTGTTCTCGTCTTGCTGAGAATGCCGGTAACAGTGGATCACCATGTGCTGGCCATCCCTTCACTGTCACTTCGTAGACCCTGGACAGTGTCGGGTCGTTCCTGGTTTCTCTTTCAATACATGCATTGGTGACAGGTAAACATTCGATGATGGTCGAGTGAAATAACTCAACAGGGTCAACCGTCGGTGCTTCCTCCTCTGTAGGTAGTGGCAGGCGCGACAGCCCATCAGCATTACCATGCTGCTTTGTACCTTTGAATTCTATCTGATATTGATGTGCCCCTAGGAAAACGGACCATCTCTGGAGTCTCTGTGCTGTCATCACCGAAACACCCTTCTTAGGGTTAAAAATGGATACCAACGGCTGGTGGTCTGTCAGAAGCGTAAACTTTTGGCCCTGCAGGTAATGATTAAACTTCTTTACTCCCCACACAAGGCTGAGAGCCTCCCTATCTATCTGAGCATAATTGCGCTCAGCGGAGGTCAATGATCTGGATGCGAACGCAACTGGCCTCTCCTGGCCATTTGGCAACTTGTGTGAGAGTACTGCCCCAATACCATATGGAGAAGCATCACAAGCCAAACGAATAGGCAGCGTTGGGTTGAAGTGAGCCAACACTTCCTCTGAGGTGATCAATGCCTTGCTTTCACGAAAGGCCCTCTTACAGTCTTCGCTCCACCTCCATGGTACTCCCTTCTGCAAAAGAGCGTTCAGCGGGTGCAGCACCGTGGATAAATTTGGCAGAAACTTATGGTAATAGTTAATCAACCCTAGAAACGACCTCAATTGGGATACATTATCCGGAGCGGGAGCCTTCACAACAGCTTCAATCTTGTCAGGAGACTTATGAAGCCCCTCCTGGTCAATGACATGACCACAGTACGAGATCCGCTTCTGAAAGAATTCACATTTCTGGCGATTAACTCGAGACCATATTCTTTCAATCTGGTGAGCACCAGTTCCAAGTTTGCAAGGTGTTCCTCGTCATCATCTCCTGTAATCAGAATATCGTCCAGGTAACATTGTGTACCTGGAATTCCCTGTAATACCTGCTCCATGGCCCTCTGCCAAATTGCTGGAGCCGATGCCACTCCAAAAACCAGTCTATTATACCGGTACAAGCCTCTATGCGTGTTGATCGTGAGATACTGGCGTGACTCTTCCTCAACTTCCATCTGTAAGTACGCCTGCGCCAGGTCTATCTTGGTGAAATGTTTCCCACCAGACAATGAAGCGAAGATATCCTCAATCCGTGGAAGCGGATACTGCACCGTGTGAAGCACCAGATTAACAGTGATCTTGAAATCACCACAGATGCGAACCTTCCCCGGTTCCCCCGGCTTGTTGCTCGATGAACGCTTCATGACTGGGACAATGGACGTGGCCCACTCACTCCAGTCTATCTTAGACAGTACTCCTGAACGTTCTAGCCCTTCCAGCTCAGCTTCCACAGCAGGTCGTATTGCATAAGGTACCGGTCTGGCTTTGAAAAATTTCGGGTTTGCATGTTCTTCAATCTTGATGTTTGCCGTAATTCCTCTGTGTTCCCAGTCCCTGTTGAAACACCTCTTTAGCATCGTCCAATATTCTGGACAATCGTTTAGGTTTGACATCTTTTTTACCGGAATCTACCGTTAGTGCTTTTAAGGAATGCCAGTCCATATTTATTTTCCTAATCCACTCCCGTCCCAGTAGTGGTGGACCTCCCTCAGGTAGCACATATAAGTCCATTCCTCGGCTTTCTTTGCCCTTGTGGATCACCTTTACCTCTGTCTTCCCGATGGGGTATACTCTTTGCCCCGTGTATGTTTTCAATACAATCTCCATATCCCGTAGGGGAATATGTGGGAATAACCTTTTGTAATCTTTCTTATTCATGACCGTCAATGCCGATCCAGTGTCCAATTCCATCTTCACTTGGACTCCTGCTATCTGAAGTGTGACCTAAATTGTTTGGAGGTCTGCTTCCTTACCAACATTGTGTACTCTTAGACTACCCAGTTCATTACTGCTGGCGTCTGAATCTGATTTCTGTTCGTTCGAACTGTTCTCTGTCACCTTGTGTACCTTTTTGTACTTTTCCTGCGGTGACTTTTTGTTGCTGGTCTTCTTTCCTGACCAGCATACTTTAGCTATGTGACCAAGCCTGCCACATTTTCTGCATTCCTGATTTTTGAACCAGCACTGGTTCTGATCGTGTGTTGTCTTTCCACAACGATAACATTTTACTGTACTCAAGACCATTTGATTAGTACAGAGTTCCGGTGACCGTAGCTGCATTTCCGCAGTGCCTCTTGCTGCGGCTTCTTGCGATGCTGCAATAGTGACAGCTTTATCAAGCGTAAGATCATTCTCTTCAAGCAGTCGCTTTTGTGTCTCTTCTTTTAACAATCCACACACAAATTTATCTCTCAGCGCATCTGCTAGCCCTGTCCCAAACTGACAGTACTTCGATAGCTTACGTAGTTCAATTAAAAATTCAGCGTTGCTTTCGTCTTTCAACTGCGTTCTTCTGTAAAATTTAAACCGTTCCGCTATCATCAGCGGCGTGGGGTTTAAATGATTTTTCAGGACAGTAACAATATTCGCGAAGGTCTGATCCGCCGGTTTAATTGGTGATAGAAGGTGCTTCAATAGCCCGTATGTCTTTGCCCCCATTGAGCTTAATAAGGTTAATGCTTTCTCATCATCTGGTACCTTATTTGCTTTACAATAAACTTCCATGCGTTCTACATACGTGGTCCAATCTTCGACATCACTATCAAAGGTATTAATGCTCCCATGTTTAGGCATCCTTGCAAGTTTAAAATGGCGGCTTCCCGCGCTTGTCTTCTTCCACCGCCTACTAAAATGGCGGCTTCCCGCGCTTGGCGGTCTTTCCCACGCTCGTCTTCTTCCCCCGCCGACTACAATGACGGATTCCCGCGTTTGCCTTCTTCCCCCGCTGGCTGCAATGGCGATTGCCTTGCTGCTGCCGTTCTCGCCTCCCCAGTGGTTCTCACTCCCCGACGCTGCTTTGCCTTGCAGCCCCGCTTGCAGCCCGGTCCTTTACACCGGCTGCGTTTGAATTCTCGGCGGCTCTCGTGCCTTAAGCTTCTCAACTCCCCGACGCTGTTTTGCCTCGCAGCCCGGCCCTGTACACCGGCTGCGTTTGAGTTCTCCGCGGCTCTCGAGCCTTAAGCTGCCCCAGTCACTGCGCCGCTCGGCCTCGATTGCAGCCCGGCCCTTTCTACCGGCCGTGGTCGAGCTCTCCGCCCTTATTCCTCCGTTTTCCCTCCCCTACTCCACAGTCAACGCGGCCGACTTTCTGCTCGTGTCGCTGATCGGCTTACCCACCACCGTGGTAGAAGGGATGAACACTGCCTGTCGCTGATGGAGGGCTTCGTGGTCAGAATTCTTTTTCTTTTTAACCCGGGTTCTCGATGCCTCCCGTGCGATGGTGCTCAGCAGGATGATGAGGGCGGATGCCTCTTCTCGACGCCCGTTTTGAGGACGAAGCTGCCTTGGATGTAAATTTGCCGCAGGGTAAGATCGGACTCATCGCCACTGTTGAGTCTGTATGTCCCAGTTAGGTTTAGGATCAATCACTGGACACAGACAACAAGAATAACTTTTAACAGGTCTTTACTATTCGAAGGTCAGGGCTGAACTGCCCAGCAAATCCTTGCACAACACTTATATACTGGTGTGGTCACCACCGGTATTACAGTATACAGCAGCCAAGAGAAAGTAGTACATCTCTTAAGGTAGTTCTCTTAAGGTGGAACAGGTTACATACACCACAAATATGGAGTAAGTGCACAAATTTCTTCAGCACAAACATTCTGAATTCCAGGAGTCATTTATGGATTTACTGATTTTTTTTCCCCACTGTTTGTTAAAGTACTCTCAGCCTTTTGTTCCCAAATCACCCTCCAGTGAGCTTTATGATCTGAAGGGGCAGAAAGTAGTTCTGCTCTGAACTCTAATTGGATGAAGGAGCTGACGGCTATGCTCTATAACCATGCCGAGCGTGCAGGTTATGGTAGCACCTGCAGTGATGCCAGAGATCTGGGTGTCCTCATGCAAGAAACACAGGAAGCTAGCATGCAGGTACAGCAAGCAATAAGGAAGGCAAATGGCATGTTGGCCTTTATTGCAAGGGGGTTGGAGTATAAGAGTAAAGAAGTCTTGCTACAACTTTACAGGGCCTTGGTGAGACCACACCCGGAGTACTGTGCAGTTTTGGTCTCCTTATCTAAGGAAGGATATACTTGCCTTAGAGGTGGTGCAACAAAGGTTCACTAGATTGATTCCTGGGATAAGACTGCAGTCCTATGATGCGAGATTGTGTAGAATGGGCCTATACCCTCTGGAGTTTAGAAGAATGAGAGGTGATCTCATTGAAACATACAAGATTCTGAGGGGGGTTGACAGGGTAGATGCTGAGAGGTTGTTTCCCCTGGCTGGAGTGTCTAGAACTAGGGGGGCATAGTCTCAGGATAAGGGGTCGGCCATTTAAGACTGAGATGAGGAGGAATTTCTTCACTCAGATGGTTGTGAATCTTTGGAATTCTCTGCCCCAGAGGGCTGTGAATGCTGAGTCTTTGAGTATATTCAAGGCTGAGATAAATAGATTTTTGGACTCTAGGGGAATCAAGGGATATGGAGATCGGGCGGGAAAGTGGAGTTGAGGTCAATGCTCAGCCATGATCTTATTGAATGGTGGAGCAGGCTCGAGGGGCTGTGTGGCCTACTCCTCTTATTTCTTATGTACCGGTTATGGCAGAACCTGTAGTGATGCCAGCGTACAGGTTATAGCTAAAGCCAGTTGTATAGGTTATAGCGAGGGTGGACTGATGCCAGTGTACAGGTTATGGTTGAAGCTAGTGATGCAGATTTACAGGTTATGCCAGAGTCTGCAGTGATGCCAGTGTTGTAACAGTTTTCCATATTTCCAGCTATGGAAACGCAAAGCTGTAACCCAGTCCAACACCAGCAACAAAACCACATCCTCCCAAAGCGGATCTGAATCAGAATTGGAGGTAAGGAAATCTTTGAAAAATATTACATTTCTTTGAGATCACTTTCCTTCCCATTATTTACTCAACATAAAAGGTTTCTCTCCTCAGGTTCTCTTTCTCCTCCTTTTCAAAACATCTGTCATCACTCCCCTTCCTCAAAAAGTCCATCCTTAACCACTCTGTCCTTGCAAACTACCACCCCATCTCCAATCTCTCTTTCCTCTCCAAAGTCCTTGAACGTGTTGTCGCCTCCCAAATCAGTGCCCATCTTTTCTGCAAATCCATGTCTGAATCTCTCCAGTCAGGATTCCGCCCCTGCAACAGCACTGAAATGGTCCAAATCAAAGTCACGAATGACATCCTGTGTAACTGCGACCGCAGTGCATTTTCCATCCTCAAACCCTCTGCATTTTGCTGTTGGTAGGATATCGGCAGCAGAGTTTTCAATGAGCTGAAGTTTGAGAGTGGGGAATGGGAGTGGGAAGCCGGCCCCCAGAGCTTGGCAACAGTTGAGTCTGGAGGTGACATTAGTATTGCTGAGTGGTAGAGGAACTGAGGTAAGTGTGAGGCAGGCGATGTTAGAGGTAGAAGTAGACAGTCTTTACAATGTTAAGGATACGGGGTCAGAGCCTCAGCTTGGAATTGAACAGGATGCCAAGGACGCTAACAGTCCGAGAGGGGCTAAGGACGAGGGTGGAGTTAGTGGCAAGGAAACAGAGTTTGTGCTGGGGGCGATTTTTCCAAGGTATCGTGGCGGAAGTGTAACTCATCCAAGACTGGATGTCGGACAGCAGTTGGACAGCACAGAGAGGTAGTGCAGGGTCGACAGACAAAAGACCACAAACACCCACCAGGCAGCCAGATAGCTACTTCCCCCACCCGCTTCCCTCCTTCCTTTCCAGGTAGCCAATGCCCCTCCTTTCTTCTCTGACTGTTCTCCCTCCACTGCGATAACCGCTCCACTGCCAACAACCTCCCCTCAGCTACCTCAACCAAATGATCATTTGGTTTCATCTCATTGAAACTTATAAAATTCTAACAGGACTAGACAGACCAGATGCAGGAAGGATGTTCCCGATGGCGGGGGGAGTCCAGAACCAGGGGTCACAGTCTAAGGATAAGGGGTAAGCCATTTAGGACTGAGTTGAAGAGGAATTTCTTCACCCAGAGAGTGGTGAACCTGTGGAATTCTCTACCACAGAAGGCAGTTGAGGCCAATTCATTAAATATATTCAAGAAGGAGTTCGATATATTTCTTAAGGCTAACGGGATCAAGGGATATGGGGAGAAAGCAGGGACAGGGTACTGAATTTGGATGATCAGCCATGATCTCATTGAATGACGGAACAGGCTCGAGGGGCCGAATGGCCTACTCCTGCTCCTATCTTCTATGTTTCTATGAGTACCCAGTGAATGTTGACCGTGGAGGGGCAGCACAAGCTGAGCTGCGATCCTGTCCTCACCTGATGTCCACAGGCATACACTGTCCAGCAGGAGTCAGTGCATCCTGATGCGAATCCACTGAGACTAAAGGTAGTGCCCTAGTTGCCATGTCGGGTGATGTCAACCAGCTAGCAAGATTCTAGGTCACAAAGCCAGCTTATCTGGTGTTATGTTCATAAATAAATAGACGTTTTATTATGAACAGCTAGCTTGTGCTAGTCATTTATTCAGCCATGTTGACTTGTATACAGTAGCCATGTTGACTCTCTCGACCAGTGCCTCGTGTTAAACAAGACAACCCATATAGATGTAGCCCACTACTAAAACATACAGCTACACCTAGTGTACCATTCTAGAATGACATGTTACTGCATATCATTACATCCCCCTTCCTTTGAGGTTAAACAAAATCAATATCAATCAACTTTCAAGAAAAACGATAAAGATGATATCAGCAACACTTTTGTTAGTGCTCTATAAACCTTCGAATGAACTTGTTTTTTTTTACATAACGACACAAACATTTTTTTTTAACATCTTCACAACAGTCAACACATCTTCAAAGCTTTACTTTATGAACTCTAAGCTTTTCATTCTTTTATTATAGTTTTCTTTGTACTCAAAGATTAAGTCTATCAGGCTTTTTTACTTCACGTGTGGATCTTCTCAGCACAGGTAAGTCTGATGTGTTTGCATGAGAGTCTGTATGTGTGTTTGTGTTAGATTGTTCTGGTGGTGAGTGACAAGATTCAGTTGCGGCATTGTCATCGATTTGCTCTTGGATAGTTTCTTGTGTTTTCAGGAGGGAACGGCGGTTCCTCCTGAGAATCTGTCCTTCCTCAGTTCTAACAGTGTATGACCTTGGTCCTACTTCCTCAAGAACTGTAGCTTTCCTGTTCCATGCATTTGGATCCTCAATCCTGACAACATCATCCCTTGTCAATGGTTTCATAGTTTTGGATGACTTGTCATAGTGTGATTTCTGTTTCAGCTTTAACAGTTGAAGTCTCTGTCTCAGTTCCTTACTCTGCTTTTCTTTTGCACAGCAGGGTAGCGTGGTGCGCAACTTGCGACCCATTAGGAGTTCAGCAGGTGAAGAACCACAGTCTGAAGGGGAGGCTCGGTAGCTCAGCAGGGCGAGATAAGGATCAGACTTGCTTTCTGTTGCTTTCTTCAGTAGCTGTTTGAGAACTTGAACACCTTTCTCTGCCTTACCATTCAACTGAGCATACAGAGGACTGGATGTGATGTGCTGAAAGTCATAATGTGCTGCAAACTGTTGCCACTCCTTACAGTTGAAGCACGGACCATTGTCGCTACGGCAATCCTGGGAATCCCATGTCTGGCAAAAATGGATTTAACATGCATTATGACACTGCTTGCTGATGTGCTTGAGAGCAGCGCCATCTCAGGATAGTTAGAATAGTAGTCAATCACTAATAGATAGTCTTTACCATTCAAATGAAAAAGGTCCATACCAACCTTTTGCCATGGTGCTGTTGGTAAGTCAGCTACTATCATTGGTTCCTTTGCTTGTTTGTTTTGGTGTTTCTGACATGTCTCACATTTGCCTATCATGTTCTCAATGTCCTTATTTATGCCAGGCCAATAAACAGTGTCTCTTGCTCTCCTTTTGCATTTTTCAATTCCGAGGTGTCCCTCATGAATCCTTTTGAGCATGTCTCGACGTAGAGCCTGTGGAATGACTATTCTGTTCTGTCTTAGTAATAGTCCACTTGCGACACTCAACTCTGACCTGATGTGATAGTACTTTGGACAGGAACCTTTTGGCCAACCATGATGAATGTTCTCTATTACTGTTTGTAACACTGTATCTTTTACTGTTTCTTCTGCTATTTGCTTTGATTTTGTGTCTGACACGGGCAGCGCAGCAGTGACCATACTCACATGAACATCCATGTCTTCCTCAGTAGAGCTCACATGACTCATTGTGGGTGCTCGGGATAGTGCATCTGCTAACACTATGTGTTTGCCTGGTGTGTAGATCAGTTCAAAGTCATATCTTTGCAGCTTCATCATGAGTCGTTGAATCCTTGGAGACATCTCATTCAGGTTTTTTTTTACGATGGCAACCAGTGGGCAGTGGTCTGTCTCAACTGTGAAGGTGGGAAGTCCATATATGTAGCCATGGAACTTTTCTAGTCCAACTACCAAGCCTAGACATTCCTTTTCAATCTGGGCGTATCGACACTCAGAATCAGTCATCGACCTGGAGGTATAAGCAACAGGCTTCCAATCTTCACCCTCTGCTTGTAGCAAGACCGCGCCTAGGCCATCTTTTGATGCATCCGTTGACACTTTGATTCTCTTTGTTGGGTCAAAGAAGGTGAGTACAGGTGTAGTTGTCAGCACTGTTTTGAGGTTCATCCACTCTTGTTCATGTCTTTCTGTCCATGCGAACTCATTTGTTTTATGTAACAGGTCTCGCAGACAGGCTGTCTTGGCTGACAAGTTAGGAATGAACTTTCCAATGAAGTTTATCATCCCCATGATGCGTAGCACTCCTTTTTTGTCAGTGGGTCGGGGCATGTTGAGTATGGCGTTTACTTTTTCCATATCTGGCTCTATTCCTTTACCAGATAGATTATCTCCTAGGAAAGTGACTTCCTGGACGCCAAACTGACACTTGGCTTTGTTGAGCTTCAGTCCATTCCGGCGTATGCTCTGTAGCACTTTAGTCAGTCTCTCATTGTGTTCTTTCAGTGTGGAGCCCCAGATGATGATGTCATCAACATAAACCCGAACTCCTTCCAGACCTTCAATTCTCCATCACTCTATGAAAGATTTCAGATGCAGATATTATCCCGAAAGGCATTCTGAGGAAACAATACCTGCCAAATGGTGTGTTGAAGGTACAGTATTTGGTGCTCTCTTCATCCAGTTTTAGTTGCCAAAATCCTTGTGAGGCATCGAGCTTTGTGAAGTATCTGGCACCTGACACTTCACTGGTGATTTCTTCTCGCTTAGGAATCTGGTAGTGTTCACATTTTATGTTTGCATTTAAGTCCTTTGGATCCATGCATACTCTTAGATCATTGTTCTTTTTCTTTACACATACCATGGAGTTAACCCAGTCTGTTGGCTCTTCGACTTTCCTGATGACTCCTAGTGTGGTCATTCTGTCCAGTTCTTTCTTGAGCCGGTCACGCAGGGGTGCTGGAACTCTCCGTGGAGCATGTACCACTGGCTGAGCATCCTCCTTTAGCTGGATCTTGTAAGTGAATGGTAGAACTCCAAATCCTTTGAACACATCCTGGAAATTACTCACTACAGAATCCACTGAGTCATCTGGTCTGCTTATGGCACCGTTTATACGGTAGACTCTCTTGACCAGTTCTAAGTCCTCTCAAGCTTTGTCACCTAGTAGTGAATCAAGTCCTTCAGCCACAACAGAAAACATGAGATGACGCACTTTGTCTTTGACTGTTACTTTAAGTCTGCATACACCTAAGCTATCTATTTTCTGTCCATTATAGTTCTTCAGTAGTACTGACTTTTTCTGTATTTTGGGCTTTTCTTTCATTTTTAATGTCACTTATACTGATTAAGTTTGCTTTTGCCCCAGTGTCTAGTTTTAATGTAACTAATGCTCCATTTATCTGCAGTGGCATCATCCATTTGTCCTCTTTTATTGCATTAACTTTATGTTCAGCATTGTCCATTCCTGAGGGCTGCACATTTTCTGTATCCTTTTCTATATTGTCACATGACACCATTCCTACAAAAAATGTCTCACTTAAATCAGTGTCCTCTTTTACTGCATTAACTTTATGTTCTTTCTTTGTTTTTACTTTTGAAAAGCATTGTTTGGCAAAGTGATTCTTTCTATTACATTTTGTGCACATTTTCCCAAACGCTGGACATTGTCTTGACTGGTGCTGGTAACCACAGCGTTTACAATTGAAAGTTCCATCCTCCGATTGCTTTGCATTCCTGTTCTGCCCACGTTTCTTCCCCTTGCAGGACACAGCACCGACAGCTGCACTGTCACTCACTACAGTCGCACCATTATTAATTTCACTGAAAGTCTTTGCGTGCTGCTGAGCTAGCACACTGGCATGGCATATTTTCACAGCATCCTCCAATGTTAGTTCGGTTTCTCTCAACTGATGTTCCCTGACCTTTTTATCATGAATACCAAACACAATCTGGTCACGAATCATGGATGATTTCAGTTCAGAGAAATTACATGTCTGTGCTTTCAGTTTCAGATCGGTCACAAAGCTATCTAAAGTCTCATTTTGCTGCTGTGTCCGTGAACGGAATAAGTACCTCTCATAGGTCTCGTTCTTTTTGGGAGAACAATGTGTATCAAACTTCTTTAGCACGTCGTCCATTTTTTCTCTGTCCTCCTCTTGATCAAATACAAACGTATTAAATACCTCTATCGCCTGTGGGCCTGCAACCATGAGCAGCAACGCTATTTTCCTTGCATCTGGCTTCGTACTGAACCCGATGGCGGCAATGTAGAGTTCGAATTGTTGTTTGAAAGTCCGCCAATTGCAGTCGACATTCCCCGTGAGTTTCAAACCCTCCGGTGGCTTCAAATTCTCCATGTTGCGTTTCGCAATATTCAACAGATATTACCACTCCTGGTACCATGTTATGTTCATAAATAAATAGACGTTTTTATTATGAACAGCTAGCTTGTGCTAGTCATTTATTCAGCCATGTTGACTTGTATACAGTAGCCATGTTGACTCTCGCACTAAACAAGACAACCCATATAGATGTAGCCCACTACTAAAACATACAGCTACACCTAGTGTACCATTCTAGAATGACATGTTACTGCATATCATTACAATCTGGCTTGCGCATCCTAACTTTTTCTAGAACTGGATCATCTATCCTCTCGATCTTTTCTCCTGGAGCTCAGAAACCCTGTGACACCCTTGGTTCCTCTCATTGAGGGAAAGCTGGAATGGCATTCTGAGATTGCTATTTGGGGTAAATTACCATGAATATTAGGAGTCAGCTTTTGGCTCAGTGGTAGCATTCCTGCCCCTGAGTCAGAAGATGAAGGGTTCCAGCCCCCACTCCAAGCAGCCCCGGCGACTGGAGACTACAGTGTGGTCTCTAAATACAGGGTTGATATCCTGGTACGGGGTACTTGCACCCAGACAGTGGTAGTATTCCCATCACTGAGTCAGAAGAGTTGGATTCAGACCCTGCTCTAGACAGCCGTGGCGAGCGAAGACTGGAGCACCAGTTATGAATACTGGGTTGATGTCCAGCAGGGGTACCTGCATCTGATGGGTGTGGGTGCCCTCCCCATGCCCCCCCCATGCCATTGTAAAGATAGGTGGGGCTCTTTAGCTTTCAGTTACAGCCCACCTAGGAGAAGGTACAAACTGGATGGCAATGGGAAACCACCTTGACTCCTGTTCCCTAGTAAGCAGCTCAAGAAGTTCCTGTGTGAGACTTGAGTTGGGAGGGAATGGACGGATCATGAATATTAATCATTTTGGGCCTGGATGTGGGTGAGGCCTGAGTGAGGATCAGTCCCTGTCATGAAGGTGCTGTTTAAGAAGGGAATGGTAGCATAGTGGTTATGGTACTGGACTAGTAATCCAGAGGCCTGGACGAATGATCCAGGGAATTTAAATTCAATAAATCTGAAATTTAAAAATCTAGTAAAGAAACTACCAAATTGTTGTAAAAACCCATCTGGTTTACTAATGTCCTTTAGGGAAGGAAATTCTGCCGTCCTTACAAGGTCTGGCCCATATGTGATTCCAGACCCACAGCAATGTGGTTGGCTTTTAACTGCCCTCTGAAATGGCCTAGCAAGCCACTCGGTTGTAACAAACTGCTACAAGAAACAATAATAAGAATAAAACCGGACCGACCACCCGGCATCGACCTTGGAACCCTTCATCGTTGCTGGGACAAAATCCTGGAACTCCCTACCTAACAGCACTGTGGGAGTACCTTCACCACACGGACTGCAGCGGTTCAAGAAGGTGGCTCACCACTGCCTTCTCAAGAGCAATTAGGGATGGGCAATAAATGCTGGCCTTGCCAGCGACGTCCACATCCCATGAACGAATGTAAAAAAAAGATGACAAGTGATGTAAAATGGAATGTTTTTGCTGTTCCAGGATCCTATTGGGTTGATGAAGGCGTCTACAATCCAGTATGAAGATGGGTCTTCAGGGGAGCACAGAAAAGGTTTGAAATGGATCTATTCTGTTTATTAAAAAAAAATGTAAGAATTAAGGGGGCCGATTTTCAGACGCAGGGCGATAGTGGGGAGAAACTGGCTGTGCACCACTCTGTTCCTGCCACAGTCATCTATTTAAATATGCAAATCAGGGTTCTATGCCATTTGTAGGACCTTGATGGAATTTTTAGTTACCAATAGAAGTACGGACCGGCGCAGTGTGCACCTTGCATGCTCCACCCATTGGTACTGGCATTGAGCGGATAACCAGCGGTCCTTAAAGGGACGGCTGCAGGCTACTCAGAAACAGGGAAGCTAAAGGGTCGTTCCGCCAGGGACGCATCAATAAAGCCATTTTGCAACATTATGATCAGGGTTAGTGAGCTTTTTCATTTTGTTTCTGTTTTCTTTTCCAAAGTTTTCTTTGAAACCGCAGGGAACTTTCACAAAGATCACGCGTCACCTTGCCCCTGCTGTCTGGCAGATCATGTAGTGATTTTAAACATTAATTTTAAATGTTCTCTAAGCCACCGATGTCCATCCCACATGTTACAGCCATTTACATTCCCACATGTGCTCCTTTATCAAATGATACAAAGCCCCAGTCCATTATCACTCTACCTGATGGTACCTCTCACTGAGGATCTGACACATCAAGGGACAGGTGGTCTTTCATGGAGGTAGATCAGGCGGCCAAGGCATTCGGACATCAGACCACAAGAGCAATCGAGCTGATACTGTCCTTACACAAGGTGGGAAAGCAACAGATACAAAATGTCATTTAAAAAGTCTACAGTGAGTTTACAATGTACAAGAATTCAGCAGAATAAAGGTGAAAACTATCAGTACCACACTTCTAGACACTACACACACTGCACACCGTCCCACTCACACACTGCAAACACTCACACACTGCCCTACTCATACTGCAAACACTCACACACTGCCCCACTCATACTGCAAACACTCACACACTGCCCTACTCATACTGCAAACACTCACACACTGCCCCACTCATACTGCAAACACTCATGCCCTTCACAATCTGTGCAGCACTTATTAATTTTTGAAATGGTTTTGTTGGAAGGTGTGAAGGCTGGGGCTACTGAAATGGATGATTTCTCCTCAAACAAACTTCGAGTTACATGTGGTTCTATGAATGGGATCCTGTACAAGTGCAGGTTTACAACAGGTATGGATTCAATGGTGTTTCCTCATGTGTGCATGTATATTTGTGTGCAGGTATGATTGCATATGTGCGTGCATCTATATGTGAGTGTGTATGAATGAGAGCGTGTATGTGTAAGTGCATGTCGTTATGTGTGTGTGTGATTGTGTGTATGTATGCATGAGTATGTAGATGTGAGTGTGAAATGTATGTGTATTTGTGGGCAAGTGTGTAATTGAGGGAACGGTCTCAGTGGTAATGTCACTGAGCTAGTAATCCAGAGGCCTGGACTAATGATCCAGAGACATGAGTTCAAATGCCACCACGATTAAATAAATCTGGAATAAAATAGCTAGTATCAGTAATGGTAACCATGAAACTATCGGATTGTCGTAAAAACCCATCTGGTTCACTAATGTCCTTTAGGGAAGGAAATCTGCTGTCCTTACCCGGTCTGGCCTATATGTGACTCCAGACCCACAGCAATGTGATTGACTCTTAACTGCCCTCTGAAATGTCCTAGCAAGTCACTCAGTTGCAACAAACCGCTATGAAACAAAATAATAATAATGAAACGGGACGGACTACCCGGCATCGACCAACAGCACACCCGGACCAATCAACCCTGCAAAGTCCTCCTCACCAACATCTGGGAACTTGTGCCAAAATTGGGAGAGCTGTCCCACAGACTAACAGCAGCAACAGCCTGACATAGTCATATTCACAGAATCATACCTTTCAAGCCAATATCCCAAACTCCTCCATCACCATCCCTGGGTATGTCCTGTCCCACCGGCAGGACAGACCCACCAGAGGTGGCACAGTGGTATACAGTCAGGAAGGAGTGACCCTGGGAGTCCTCAACATTGACATTCCGGACCCCATGAAGTCTCATGGCTTCAGGTCAAGCATGGGCAAGGAAACCTCCTGCTGATTACCGCCTCCCTCAGCTGATGAATCAGTACTCCGCCATGTTGAACACTACTTGGAAGAAGCACTGAGAGTAGCAAGGGCGAATAATGTACTCTGGGTGGGGGACCACAATGTCCATCACCAAGGGTGGCTCGGTAGCACCACTACTGACAGAGCTGGCCAAGTCCTGAAGGACATAGCAGCTAGTCTGGGCCTGCGACAGGTGGTGAGAGAACCAACACGAGGGAAAAACCTACTTGACCTCGTCCTCACCAATCGACCTGCCGCAGATGCATCTGTCCATGACAGTATTGGTAGCAGTGACCACCGCACAGTCATTGTGGAGACGAGGTCCCATCTTCACACTGAGGACACCCTCCATTGTGTTGTGTGGCACTACCACTGTGCTAAATGGGATAGATTCAGAAAATATCTAGCAGCTCAAAACTGGGCATCCATGAGGCGCTCTGGGCCTCAGCAGCAGAATTGTATTCCACCACAATCTGTAACCTCATGGCCCGGCATATCCCTCACTCTACCATTTCCATCAAGCCAGGGGACCAACCCTGGTTCAAAAAGGAGTGTAGAAGAGCATGCCAGGAGCAGCACCAGGCGTACCTAAAAATGAGGTGCCAACCTGGGGAAGCTGCAACACAGGACTACATGCATGCTAAAAAGTGGAAGCAGCATCCTATAGACAGGGCTAAGCGATCCCACAATCAACGGATCAGATCAAAACTCTGCAGTCCTGCCACATCCAGTCGTGAATGGTGGTGGACCGTTAAACAACTAACGGGAGGAGGAGGCTCCATGAATATCCCCATCCTCAATGATGGTGGAGCCCAGCACGTGAGTTCAAAAGACAAGGCTGAAGTGTTTGCAACCATCTTCAGCCATAAGGGCTGAATGGATGATCCATATCGGCCTCCTCCTGAGGTCCCCACCATCACAGAAGCCAGTCTTCAGCCAATTCAATTCATTCCACGTGATATCAACAAACAGCTGAGCCCACTGGATACAGCAAAGGCTATGGGCCCTGACAACATCCCAGCTGTCGTGCTGAAGACTTGTGCTTCAGAACTAGCTGCGCCTCTAGCCAAGCTGTTCCAGTACAGCTACAACACTGGCATCTACCTGACAATGTGGAAAACTGCCCAGGTATGTCCTGTACACAAAAAGCAGGACAAATCCAATTCGGCCAATTACCGCCCCATCAGTCTACTCTCAATCATCAGCAAAGTGATGGAAGGTGTCATCGACAGTGCTATCAAGCGGCACTTACTCACCAATAACCTGCTCACTGATGCCCAGTTTGGGTTCCGCCAAAACCACTTGGCTCCCGACCTCATTACAGCCTTGGTCCAAACATGGACAAAGGAGCTGAATTCCAGAGGAGAAGTGAGAGTGACTGCCCTTGACATCAAGGCAACATTTGACCGAGTGTGGCATGAAGGAGCCCTAGTAAAACTGAAGTCAATGAGAACCGGGGAGAAAACTCTCCACTGGCTGGAGTCATACCTAGCACAAAGGAAGATGTTTGTGGTGGTTGAAGGTCAATCATCACGGCCCCAGGACATCGCTGCAGGAGTTCCTCAGGGCAGTGTCCTAGACCCAACCATCTTCAGCTGCTTCATCAATGACCTTCCCTCCAACATAAGGTCAGAAATGGGGATGTTCGCTAATGACTGCACAGTGTTCAGTGCCATTCACTGAGGGAAGCCTCAGGCTACAGGACGATATAGACGGGTTGGTCAGATGGGCAGAACAGTGGCAAATGGAATTTAACCCTGAAAAGTGTGAGGTGATGCATTTTGTGAGAACTAACGAGACAAGGGAATACACAATGAATGGTAGGACCCGAGGAAGGACAGAGGATCAGAAGGACCTTGGTGTGCATGTACATAGATCCCTGAAGGCAGCAGGACAGGTAGATAAGGTGGTTAAAAAGACATATGGGATACTTGCCTTCATTAGCCGAGGCATAGAATATAAGAGCAGGGAGGTTATGATGGAGCTGTACAAAACGCTAGTTAGGCCACAGCTCGAATACTGTGTGCAGTTCTGGTCGCCACACTATAGGAAGGATGTGATTGCATTGGAGAGGGTGCAGAGGAGATTCACTAGGATGTTACCAGCTATGAAGAGAGACTAGACAGGCTGGGGTTGTTTTCCTTAGAGCAGAAAAGACTGAGGGGGGATCTGATTGAGGTGTACAAAATTATGAGGGGCATAGATAGGGTAGATAGAAAGGAACTTTTTAGAGGTCAATAACTAGGGGGCATAGTTTCAAGGTAAGGGGCAGGAGGTTTAGAGGGAATTTGAGGAATAACTTTTTCACCCAGAGGGTGGTTGGAATCTGGAACTCACTGCCTGAAAAGGTGGTAGAGGCAGGAACCCTCACAACATTCAAGAAGCATTTAGATGAGCACTTGAAACGCCATAGCATACAAGGCTATGGACCAAGTACTGGAAAATGGGATTAGAATAGATAGAGCTTGATGGCCGGCGCAGACACAATGGGCCGAAGGGCCTCTTTCTGTGCTGTATAACTCTATGACAACTCCTTAGATAATGAAGCAGTCCATGCCTGCATGCAACAAGACCTGGACGATGTTCAGGCTTGGGCTGATAAGTGGCAGGTAACAGTCGCGCCACAGAAGTGCCAGGCAATGACTATCTCCAACAAGCGAGAGTCTAACCACTGCCCCTTGACATTCAATGGCATTACCATCGCCGATTCCCCCACCATCAACATCCTGGGGATCACCATTGACCAGAAACTTAACTGGACCAGCCACACACATACTGTGGCAACAAGAACATGCCAGAGGCTAGGTATTCTGCGGTGAGTGTCTCACCTCCTGACTCCCCAAAGCCTTTCTACCATCTAAAAGGCACAAGTAAGGAGTGTGATGGAATACTCTCCACTTGCCTGGATGAGTGCAGCTCCAACAACACTCAAGAAGCTCGACACCATCCAAGACAAAGCAGCCCGCTTGATTGGCACCCCATCTACCACTTTAAACATTCACCCCCTCCACCACCGGCGTACCGTGGCTGCAGTGTGCACCATCTACAAGATGCACTGCAGCAACTCGCCAAGGCTTCTTTGGCAGCACCTCCCAAACCCGCGACCTCTTCCATCTAAAAGGACAAGGGCAGCAGGCGCATAGGAACACCACCTCCAAGTTCCCCTCCAAGTCACACACCATTCTGACGTAGAAGTATATCGCCGATCCTTCATCGTCGCTGGGTCAAAATCCTGGAACTCCCTCCCTAACAGCACTGTGGGAGTACCTTCACCACACGGACTGCTGCGGTTCAAGAAGGCAGCTCACCACCACCTTCTCAAGGGCAATTAGAGATGGGCAATAAATGCTGGCCCACATCCCATAAACAAATTTTTTTTAAATTGTGCAAATGTTGGTTTGTGAGTGTATGACTGCATATATTGCACAGTGAGTGTGTTGTTGGTTAGTGCTGCGCTGCGCAGTGGAATCTGATTTCCATTTGGTTATACTGTACATCGGCCCTGAATATCCTCCATCATTGCACTGGGAAACTAATCTGGTCTGGGGTTGGCATGCAAATGAGCAAAATACATCATATGACATTTCCCATTATTTGTGTCCTAGCAATTCTTTTGAAGTCTTGGCTTCAATATACAGAAGACCCTCTGCTCTACAGAGGCTAGGGGATAATCTTGAGCGATCCCCTCAGTGGCAAACTTCACTCTTTTTAGTGCTGGCCAGGAGTACGTGCCCACATAAATCCCTGGTCATCCTTAAGGGGCAGACATCAACTGGAGTCTGGCAAGCAGAGAAAGAGAAGAGGACTTCACCTCTCAGGGTGAGGACCACCTCCTCAGGCAACTGCAGGTAGGGGGGCTGCAGCAACCAATCAGCCCAGATGCCGAGATGCTGGCAGTATTGGCAGTGCCACCTCATGCCCCAGCTAAAACATGGCAATCCCCATAGACCATTAACACGGTCCACACTGAAAAACAACAGTGTGATACCACACGCTCCCCCCACTGAGGTGGCACTTATAAGGAGGACGAGGTTTAAAAGTCGACAATACATCACCAAGGGAAAACACTGAGAAAGCAAAGATTGATGGAGGGACACACAGTCAGACAAATAAACAGATTGAGGGTATATTTTGACTTTGTGTGATAGTGTAAAATGGGCGCTAGCGAGTTGGCAGCCTATTTTACATCTCTCCTGATTTTGATTTCCATTGACTTCAAGTTGTTCCCTCCATTCCATTGTCCCTGGCTGCGGTGACCTGTTTTGCTGCATTAGCATTTTGACAACTGATTACTATGGCAACTGTCACTGGGAATTGCTTGAAATGAGCCGATCAAATAAAAGCTCGGTGCAGTGGTGACTTCAAACACCGCGACAGGCCAGGTGCTATCCGCAGGTCAGGTTCCAGCAGAGGGCACAGCTCAGTGAACACCTCACTGCTGAGGTGTGGACGGGTGAAGACGGTCCTGTTCTGACATACCCAAGTGGTTGTGCCGGGGTTGTATGACGTAACTCCGGGGACTGACACATGACCACCGTTCTGACCCCTCCTGCGTCCTTCTGAGCTACAATTGCCCGTTGTATGACGGATTAAATTAATCCCCATTGTAATTGGGTGTTCAGTGTTGCTGGGGGCAGAGATGCGCAGGCAAGTCAATTTAAAGGTTGAAAAGGAACCAGTTTTAGAAGATCTGAGGCCATTTCTGTCCTGTTGTATGTAATTACCCCCCTCCGCGCCCCCCGTCCCTCACCGCCCACCACCTCCTGGCACTTGGAACCCAGTGATTTTTCTCCCTTAAGTTTGAGTGACTTCTTCAATCACATTTCTCTTTGAATAATAACCTCCATTAAATGTTCTGCACCCACCACTGTTGGTGTAATTCCAATGCCCACCTCCTCTATGAAGACTGAGACAAAGTACTTATTTCATATCTCTGCCATTCCCCAATCTCCTTGCCTCCTCCGTTTCTGAGTGGCTCTACCCCTCCATTGACTACCCTCTTACAAATAGGGTGCCTGTAGAGAGCCTTTTTTTATTGACCTTAATCTTTCTTGCTAATTGTTTCTCAATCTTTCTAATCTTCCTTTCTGTAGATTTCCCAGATTCTCTATAATTGTCCTGGCTTTCATTTGATTATCTGCTCTGTAATCACTAAATGCCTTCTCTTTTTTTAGTTTCAAATTTGATCTAATTTTACGATTCATCCCCGGAACCCCAGCCTTCAACACACTCCCTTTTTTCTTACTGGACTGTATTGAGTCTGTAACCTCTTTATTTCTTGTTTAAATGTGTTCCATTACTAATCTACAGCTCTAATTGTCAACTTTTCCTCCCATGTAATCTGGGCAAGCTCGCTTTTTATTTCGCTGTAATTAGATTTTTTTTTGCCCAATCAATTACCCTTGTTCTTCAAGCTTCTCTTTCTTTTACGATGAGATTGTGGCCACTGTTTCCCAACTGTTTCCCTATTTTAGGTTGCCAACTTACTCTGCTTCCTTCCTTGTTGGAGTAGCAACATATTGGCTGACAAAACAGTCCTGAGCAAACTGCAGGGAAAATTCTCCCCTTTTTCATTGCAAATATTTCCCTCACCCAGAATAATTAAAATCTCTTACAGTTACAACTATTGTGACGCACAGCTCTCTAATTTGTGAATTTCATCCTCTACTTCCGCTGTTTGGTGATCTATAATGTGACCAATACTTTCATATTCCCCAATTCAATCCAAAGAGATTGTAGGGCTGATCTTCCTGGGTGTTCTCTGTCTTGGAGCTAGACAGAAACACCTAACCAGAAGTGTGCTGCTCCTGTACAGCCCTGGGAAAAATGGGATTTCCTTTCTCGGGACACTTAAATGACCCATGGACACCGCTGCCTCCTACCCTCCCCCACCTCTCCCCCCCCACCCCCAACAAGTTCAGGCCTGCCCCGGCACGGTTAGCACCAGTGGTAGGGTTAGCAAAGCAAAAGGCAGCTTGAAGGCCTCAGGCATGAGTGATCAGGACCTTCGAGCTAATAATGGAGATTGCCCTTCCTCCACCTGATTTATTTGTTACTACCTTGTTCTGCTTAAACTCTTTCAATCCGTCTATCTCCTCATTCCCTACACACCTAAGCTGACTTTCCCATGTGATCTCTCTACTGTGCACTGTTGCTTTTTTCCTTTTCTAACAGTCAAGTCTTGCAAATGTGCCCTCCTCCTTGGCACAAGATGTGTGCCCTTTGCCCCAGTTGGTGGAGATTACTCTGCAGTTTCAATGGCTATATGTATCCCATTCTTTCCATTTCTTGTCTTTCAGGAATTAATGGCAAGTGCATTCGAACAAAGAATAAATGGCTGACTCCGTCAGAGTTTGAAAATATGAGTGGTATCAAAAAAGATATTCGATACTGGAAGAGAAACATCCACTGTGAATCAGAGACTCTGGGCAAACTGATCCAGGTATTGGGCCTCTACTCTCTGGAGTTTAGAAGAATGAGAGGTGATCTCATTGAAACATAGATTCTGAGGGGGGTTGACAGGGGAGATGCTGAGAGGTTGTTTCCCCTGGCTGGAGAGTCGAGAACTAGGGGGCATAGTCTCAGGATAAGGGGTTGGCCATTTAAGACTGAGATGAGGAAAAATTTCTTCACTCAGAGGGTTATGAATCTTTGGAATTCTCTACCCCAAAAGGCTGTGGATGCTGAGTCTTTGAGTATATTCAAGGCTGAGATCGATAGATTTTTGGATTCATAGGGAATCGAGGGATATGGGGATCGGGCAGGAAAGTGGAGTTGAGGTCGAAGATCAGCCATGATCTTATTGAATTGCAGAGCAAGCTCGAGGGGCCGTGTGGCCTACTCCTGCTCCTATTTCTTATGTCTTATGGGATTTGGTGGAACATACCTAAGATATGTCGAGGCTAGGTGATGTACGGTTAATGGGGAGCTTTAAACCTACATCTTTAGCATCAGGCACATTTTGAACACTCACATTTTAACTGACATTAAAATATCAGGTTACCAGCAATACTGAAATCCATTCACAGAGCTCGGAGAGGTGTTACCAGGGAGCAGTCTCCGACAGTGCTCAGTGTGGTAGAAATTGGTCCGCGCTGTGCCCTTTTTCCGGGCGTATAACGGACGCAACACTGATAGATTTAGCACTGGGTTGGCCCGCGCCCAATCTGCGCGTGAGTTTGGGCCACTGCCAAATTTGTTGGGCCTATTTTTCAGGCGTTCCGGGTGGCCAGCTAAAATAAGCCTATGGCCCCTTGCCTGTTCGGGGCCAAACGCCTGTTTAAGGAGCCCTCTGGGAAATGTGTTTCCGATGAGCAGAGCAGGTGCTGGGCCTGTCCGCTCAGGATTCTTCAGCGGCAGCTACAACTGTCAGTGAAAGATGTGGCGCGCTCCTCCGACTCCACAGTAGTCGAGATCGGGCCCAGACCACGTCCTACCCCAGTGTCTTGTACATTAGATGGAGATGAACAAAGATAGTTGTTAAAAACAGCCAGAATTTAACTTAAAAACATTAAAGGGGGAGAAATTCGGTATAGCCCCATTTGGAGCGCTAAAACTTTGAAAGGTGAAAAATTAGCACTAGGCACTAATCATTCTCGCCTCCCGTGAAATTCAGTTTTCGCCCTCCAAGAGGGAAGTGGAATGCTAAATCAAGCGCTGAACACTTCTCTTAGGGCGCTAAAGTCCGAGAGCGGGGCGGTAGCGGCAGAGCGCTAAACAATTTCGAGCGCATTGTGAACGGCGCTCTTTCATCACAGAGGCTGCTTCCCCCGCTTAAAGGGAAGGGTCAATGATGCTGCACAAGCTAGGTGTCATCAGTTCTGCGTTGCAAGGCGACCTGGGCGACTGCCATTACAGCCCCAAACACTCTCACAAAGTGAAGGGCTTGGACATATTGTACCAATGAAACATTAAAAACTTTGCACAGACACCGGACTGGAGCAAACAATAAAGGTTGCGCGAACTGAAAAGCATTCTCACTTAATTACCGCTCCCGAAGGGGTCAGCCAAGTTCACAATGCCTCCTCTTGCTGGCGTTGTCAGTGCGAGGCGATAAAGCAAGGGGCGAGAGTCAATTTTCCATCTGGGTCGATAACGGGATGCTGCGCACTTTATGACGTCACGATCTGCGAGGCGCTAGAGGCCCAGGCGCTAAGAGTTAGCACCAGCTGCTAAACCGGCACTGAAGTTCGCAGACGTCACCGCATTCACCGCACCTGAGCGCTAACCCGTTAGCGCCCCCGCCAGGCACTAACGTGAGGCACTAACATATTGAATTTCTAGCTCTAAATGTCTGAGAGTCAGGAAAGTTTCTGAGCCAGCAGCAGAGGGCATTTAAATAAACATATGTTTGAAATCACATGTTAATCTAACTCTCTTTAAGTTTAAGGTTTTGGGCAAGAGATACAGGGGGGATGTGAGGAAAAACTTTTTTACGCAACGAGTGGTGAGGACCTGGAACTCGCTGCCGATGGAAGTGGAGACACTCAATGTTTTCGAGGGGAGACTGGATAGGCACTTGAGGGAAATAAACTTGCAGGGCTACAGGAATAGAGCGAGGGAATGGGACTGACTGGATTGCTCTACAGAGAGCCGGCATGGACTCGATGGGCCGAATGGCCTCCTTCTTTGCCGTATGACTCTATGACTCTTGTGCTGTCAGACAAACTAACCCCTCCCCCAGCCAGCATCCTGTGTTACTGAATATGGTCTCCACCCACTGCCTCCCACCCCATTTTCCACCTGCCCAGCCCTGTTACCGCTGCATACATCAACTTCCTGTCACACTCACTCTGTCCCACTGTCACATTCAGTCGGTCCCACTTACTTCGTCCCGCTTTCCCTCTATGCCACGCACATGTTCCCCATTACACTCACTCTGTCGCACCATCACATTCACTTTGTTCCACTGTCACACGCATTCTGTCCTGTCACTCGCCCTGTCCCACTGTCTCACTCGCCCTGTCCCCCTGTCTCACTCGCCCTGTCCCCCTGTCTCACTCGCCCTGTTTCACTCGCCCTGTCCCACTGTCTCACTCGCCCTGTCCCGCTGTCACGTACGTTCGGTTGCACAGTCACACCCGACTGACCCGCTCTGTCCCACTGTCCACTTGCTGTGTCACTCTGTCATGCACGCTCTGTCGCGCTGGCACACTCCCTCTGTCGCGCTGGCACACTCCCTCTGTCACGCTGGCACACTCCCTCTGTCGCACTGGCACACTCCCTCTGTTGTGCAGTCACACCCGACTGACTCGCTATGTCCCACTGTCCACTTGCTGTGTCACTCTGTCATGCACGCTGTGTTGCACAGTCGCACACACGCTGTGTCACTTTGTCATACTCCCTCTGTCGCGCTGTCATACTCCCTCTGTCGCGCTGTCACACTCCCTCTGTCGCGCTGGCACATGCACGCTGTGTTGTGCTGTCACACACAAAAATATGTCCACAAGTTTGTTATCCTGGTGTATATAATTTTTTTCCAAGTCTCTTTCCATTGATTTTTTTACATTTTATTTTTCCAGAAAGGCTACTTGAAACTTCACAAGCTTGACTGTTTGTGTAAAAGGTGCACACCTCAAGATTTTGATGCTCAGGTAAATAGAGCTAAAAAGGTCACTAATTACAGAGCAGATTCACACCGGTATTGTTATAAAACAAACTGAGCCCAGTACAGTTACGGAGCAGACTGACCCCAATACAGTTACGGAGCAGACTGAGCCCAGTACAGTTACGGAGCAGACTGAGCTCAGTACAGTTACGGAGCAGACCGAGCCCAGTACATTAACGGAGCAGACCGAGCCCAGTACAGTTACGGAGCAGACCGAGCCCAGTACAGTTACGGAGCAGACCGAGCCCAGTACAGTTACGGAGCAGACCGAGCCCAGTACAGTTACGGAGCAGACCGAGCCCAGTACAGTTACGGAGCAGACCGAGCCCAGTACAGTTACGGAGCAGACCGAGCCCAGTACAGTTACGGAGCAGACCGAGCCCAGTACAGTTACGGAGCAGACCGAGCCCAGTACAGTTACGGAGCAGACCGAGCCCAGTACAGTTACGGAGCAGACCGAGCCCAGTACAGTTACGGAGCAGACCGAGCCCAGTACAGTTACGGAGCAGACCGAGCCCAGTACAGTTAGGGAGCAGACCGAGCCCAGTACAGTTACGGAGCAGACCGAGCCCAGTACAGTTACGGAGCAGACCGAGCTCAGTACAGTTACGGAGCAGACCGAGCCCAGTACAGTTACGGAGCAGACCGAGCTCAGTACAGTTACGGAGCAGACCGAGCCCAGTACAGTTACGGAGCAGACCGAGCCCAGTACAGTTACGGAACAGACCGAGCCCAGTACATTTACGGAGCAGACCGAGCCCAGTACATTTACGGAGCAGACCGAGCCCAGTACAGTTACGGAGCAGACCGAGCCCAGTACAGTAACGGAGCAGACCGAGCCCAGTACAGTTACGGAGCAGACCGAGCCCAGTACAGTTACGGAGCAGACCGAGCTCAGTACAGTTACGGAGCAGACCGAGCCCAGTACATTAACGGAGCAGACCGAGCCCAGTACAGTTACGGAGCAGACCGAGCCCAGTACAGTTACGGAGCAGACCGAGCCCAGCACAGTTACGGAGCAGACCGAGCCCAGCACAGTTACGGAGCAGACCGAGCCCAGCACAGTTACGGAGCAGACCGAGCCCAGCACCGTTACGGAGCAGACCGAGCCCAGCACAGTTACGGAGCAGACCGAGCCCAGCACAGTTACGGAGCAGACCGAGCCCAGCACAGTTACGGAGCAGACCGAGCCCAGCACAGTTACGGAGCAGACAGAGCCCAGCACAGTTACGGAGCAGACCGAGCCCAGCACAGTTACGGAGCAGACCGAGCCCAGCACAGTTACGGAGCAGACCGAGCCCAGCACAGTTACGGAGCAGACCGAGCCCAGCACAGTTACGGAGCAGACCGAGCCCAGCACAGTTACGGAGCAGACCGAGCCCAGCAGAGTTACGGAGCAGACCGAGCCCAGCACAGTTACGGAGCAGACCGAGCCCAGCACAGTTACGGAGCAGACCGAGCCCAGCACAGTTACGGAGCAGACCGAGCCCAGCACAGTTACGGAGCAGACCGAGCCCAGCACAGTTACGGAGCAGACCGAGCCCAGCACAGTTACGGAGCAGACCGAGCCCAGCACAGTTACGGAGCAGGCCGAGCCCAGCACAGTTACGGAGCAGGCCGAGCCCAGCACAGTTACGGAGCAGGCCGAGCCCAGCACAGTTACGGAGCAGGCCGAGCCCAGCACAGTTACGGAGCAGGCCGAGCCCAGCACAGTTACGGAGCAGACCGAGCCCAGCACAGTTACGGAGCAGACCGAGCCCAGCACAGTTACGGAGCAGACCGAGCCCAGCACAGTTACGGAGCAGACCGAGCCCAGCACAGTTACGGAGCAGACCGAGCCCAGCACAGTTACGGAGCAGACCGAGCCCAGCACAGTTACGGAGCAGACCGAGCCCAGCACAGTTACGGAGCAGACCGAGCCCAGCACAGTTACGGAGCAGACCGAGCCCAGCACAGTTACGGAGCAGACCGAGCCCAGCACAGTTACGGAGCAGACCGAGCCCAGCACAGTTACGGAGCAGACCGAGCCCAGCACAGTTACGGAGCAGACCGAGCCCAGCACAGTTACGGAGCAGACTGAGCCCAGCACAGTTACGGAGCAGACTGAGCCCAGCACAGTTACGGAGCAGACTGAGCCCAGCACAGTTACGGAGCAGACGGAGCCCAGCACTGTTACGGAGCAGACGGAGCCCAGTACTGTTACGGAGCAGACGGAGCCCAGTACAGTTACGGAGCAGACGGAGCCCAGTACAGTTACGGAGCAGACGGAGCCCAGTACAGTTGTAGAGCAGACGGAGCCCAGTACAGTTGTAGAACAGACTGAGCCCAGTACAGTTGTAGAGCAGACTGAGCCCAGTACAGTTGTAGAGCAGACTGAGCCCAGTACAGTTGTAGAGCAGACTGAGCCCAGTGCAGTTGTAGAGCAGACTGAGCCCAGTACTGTTATGGAGCAGACTGAACCCGGTACAGTTGTAGAGCACAGTGCACTCGGTACTGTTATGGGTAAACAGAGACAGGGAGAGTGGCACAGAGCTAGGGACACAGGCGGATAGTTATAGACATACAGAGCTAGAGAGAGACCATGTGAGAAAGAGAGAGATAAATCAGCAGATCAAAAGATTCAGAAAGAAAAACAGACAGAAAGACGGAGAAAGAAAGATTAAGAGACAGAGAGATGCAGACAGCTGGAGAGACAGGCAGAGATAGTGAGAGAAAGACAGATAGTGGGAGACATGGAGCAGAGATGTACATGTTTTTGCCTGTGTTGTGTGTGTATTGGACATTTCAGTGTGTCACTCAGTTCTTGGTACTCTGTGTATAACTTGCTGTTTTACATAAACAGGAGAATGATGATGAGTGTACAGTGTGTGAGGATGGAGGGGAACTGATCTGCTGCGACGAATGTCCCAAATCTTTTCATTACCTCTGCCATGTTCCCTCGCTGAACCCAACCTACAGGTTTGTATTTTGTCTTAAATTTATCATTGTGTCATGATAGGAGAGTTAGGGTACTAGAATGTTAGAAACAGGCCATTCATAGAATCATGGAATGTTCCAACATAGAAACAGGCCATTCATACAATCATAGGGGAAAAATTTAGTCTAGGCCCTTTTTAGCCCAGACCCGACACTGCGCGAGCACAGCATGCCCGAGCAGAGTCCCGAGGCCAGCCCAACCAGGCAGATGCGCAGTTATAATGCCCTGTGTTACTTACCTGTCGGAAAACTGCTTGAATCCCACAGTGTCTAATGTTAGCCTGCTCTTCTGAGCAGATGACAAAGGCACTCACCTGAAGCTGGCGGGGTCATAATTGACATGTGCAGATGATGTTAATCAGATCACGACGGCAGTTTAACTCAGGCCTGAGTAGGGAAGCCACCTCCTCACTCAGAGAATGAAAAATCTTTGGGATAATCTGGCAAGCAAGCGATAGAAGCTAAAACACTGGAGGTATTCAAAATACATCTAGATGTGTAATGGGAGGGTTAGGGTACTGGAGGATTTCAAGATTTTTACCTACTTGGCCTGAAAGGGAATATGCGATTAATTTATATTATGATGTTGCTATGAAGTTAAATTTAGTTCACAAAGAGCTAACTCTTGGGAACATACAAGTTATTCAGGATATTGATCAGGAACTTTAGCTGGGGTAGCAGATGAAATATATGTGTATACTCATAATACCCTGTCAGTCTGAGACAATGGGGAAGGGGCTTACTTGTATATTCCAGTGGGATTCTCATCTGTAATATTGGAGTAGTTCCTATTCAGAGGTGCCAGCAGAGGTCTTAGCTAAACAGGCATTGCACTTTCCATTGCTCCCACACCAAACGAGGAAGGAGATTTCTGATTCAAGGTGTTAGCTTTGATTGACAGCTTGGCAAACCAATTCTTGAGGCAGATTTGAGAGAGGGTCAGAGATCACTCTTTTGGCTTTCTCTCTCGTTGGAAGAAGACAATCCTGTTTGAATCTGGAACAGTCTAAGAGAGGTGGAGAGGGTCTTGTTTTCTAAGTTCGTTCCAGGCTGTTCCACCATGCTGACTTGTAAAGTGAGGTAGACCCATAGCAAAACTTATTATTTTTGATGTTCTGAGGAGCAATAGGAAATAGGTAGGTCTCATTGTGAAAACAGTACACTGTTTATTCATGTAAACTAAACCAGTTTGTTGGTTTATAATTGGCCTTGTCTCAGTAGAGTGTTTTTAATCTGCCCTCTGAAAGATAGGAGAGATGCACCTAGCAAGATCACCGTATTCATCACACAGCGAGGAGTCTTAGTGTGACCCAGGGGCTGTAACAATATCATTTAACTCAATATTGGGCAGTAAAGATATTCTGCAGATTGTAGGAGACACAAGATATTCTGAGAATACCTACTGAAGACCTGAAATTTGTAACAACTTCAATGGGAAAGTTAGAGTAGTTGAGTGATGGGCTTTGATGAGTGAGTTAATGTACTAAAGAGATGGATTTTGATGGGTGAATTAACATACTAAAGAGATGGATTTTGATGGGTGAATTAACGTACTAAAGAGATGGATTTTGATGGGTGAGTTAATGTACTAAAGAGATGGATTTTGATGGGTGAGTTGGCGTATGGGAGGATTAGTTAGTGTAATGAAGGAATGGGCGTTCAGCCTCTTCTTACCCTTGGCATTTCCTACTGACCTGTATCTAAGTGAAAGATTTCAGTTTAAAATTTCCGTTTTGTTAATTCATTCCAGTGGGAAGTGGGCCTGCACCTTCTGCAAAATGGACAAACTGTCAAAAAATAAAACAAGAGCAGGTATCTCGAGCAGTGAATTCGATGTATATCAAAAGGCTATGACTCCAGAGTATATTCTGGTAAGTCTGCATGATAAGAGCATCTAATCCCGTTTGTACAATTTACACTCAGTTAGCTGTAAACCCCACAGGAGAACAGTGTGAAAGTCCATTCTGCACTCAGTGAGCTGTGGACCCCACAGGAGAACAGTGTGGAGGTCCATTCTGCACTCAGTGAGCTGTGGACCCCACAGGAGAACAGTGTGGAGGTCCATTCTTCACTCAGTGAGCTGTGGACCCCACAGGAGAAGAGTGTGAAGGTCCATTCTTCACTCGGTGAGCTGTGAACCCCACAGGAGAACAGTGTGAAGGTCCATTCTTCACTCGGTGAGCTGTGGACCCCACAGGAGAACAGTGTGAAGGTTCATTCTTCACTCAGTGAGCTGTGGACCCCACAGGAGAACAGTGTGAAGGTTCATTCTTCATTCAGTGAGCTGTGGACCCCACAGGAGAACAGTGTGAAGGTTCATTCTTCACTCAGTGAGCTGTGAACCCCACAGGAGAACAGTGTGAAGGTTCATTCTTCACTCAGTGAGCTGTGGACCCCACAGGAGAACAGTGTGAAGGTTCATTCTTCACTCAGTGAGCTGTGAACCCCACAGGAGAACAGTATGAAGGTCCATTCTTCATTCAGTGAGCTGTGGACCCCACAGGAGAACAGTGTGAAGGTCCATTCTTCACTCGGTGAGCTGTGGACCCCACAGGGGAATAGTGTGACGGTTAATTCTTCACTCAGTGAGCTGTGGACCCACAGGGGAATGGTGTGAAGGTTAATTCTTCACTCCGTGAGCTGTGGACCCACAGGAGAATGGTGTGAAGGTTAATTCTTCATTCAGTGAGCTGTGGACCCACAGGTGAATGGTGTGAAGGTTAATTCTTCACTCAACACGCTCTGGTCCCCATAAGGTACTTGTTAGATCACCGTTAGTTCCCCATGATTATTCATGTTATGCTTTGATCTACTCTTCCCCTAGTTCTGCTATCCAATTGGTTGGAAGTTTCAACGTGCCCATTTAAAATGTGTGCACTGAACCATCTGTTTTTGCTGTTGGGTAAATGTATAAAAGCTTGTATCGAATTTGTTTTTTAAAACCTCGGTAAGAGGAATAGCTTAATCTCTGACTTGTAAACGCCCCAACCAATGTACTGAGACACATAGACCATGAAGGCTCCACAGTTGGTTGAGCTAGCTGATCTCAGCCTAGATACCCGCGAGAGTGCTGCAATTGGCCTCAGTGCCCTGATGTTAGAGAGGAGAAAAATCAGCCGAGGTTCCTCTTCCTGATCACCCTACGGGAATCTCTGCTGGATATTGTGCATGTACATGTGTTGGGTAAGGACAGGATTGAGCTCGGCTGTGATTCTCTCTATGGCCAAATAGTTCACAGTCCAGGGATGGTGTTTAGCTCTTCTGGTGCAATAACTGAATTGCATATTAAAGAAAAATATGCAAACACAAAAGTGCGTGTTCTCATTCATTCATTGTGCCTAACAGAGTGTTTTTAATTACAGAAATGTGAATATATTTTACTCCAACTGTACTGTAAGACAGAGTGTGTGGTGTTTGACAAAAACCCCTGTGACACTGTAAGTATCTGACTTTAGTCACCACTTCCTCGTTTGTAGTCGACTTGTGGTTAGTTAAATAATGTCATAGTGAGGGTGGAAATGCCATGCTCTAGACACCAGGAAGTGCTCAGTATGTGATAGAACCAGCACACATGCTAAATTTTTGTTCGAGCAAAGTTTCGCTAAATGAATGTTAGAGCTAGTATGGTCACTAACGGGGCATTAGAACCAGCGTGTGCACTAAGCTTGGCAGTTCCATATAGAATCCTGCTCGCTTTCTCCACTCTTACAGGTTCCATGTACAGTTCTATTCATTCCTGATCTCCACTCTTGCATCTCCTTATACAGTACTAATCCCTGACCGTCTGCACTCTTTTATATTGGCAGTCTTAGAGGTTCCATATACAGTCCTGTTCATTCTCAGTCTGCATTTTTACAAGTTCCATATACAGTCTTGTTCATTCTGCACTTTTACAGATTCCAAAATACAGTCAGAAAATTGAAAACCCCATGTGGCTCTGCAGGGTGAAGGAGAAGTTGGTCACTGAGAAGTACCAGTTCGTGGGCGGATTCGTCGACGACGTGAGGCTAATCTTCCATAACTGTGCCAGATTCAACCAGGTAAAGTAAAAAGCAGCACGGCTCTGCCAGCAGGGACCCTCGTGGTCGCAATAATGGTGGTCGCTAAGGACGGTTGCACATTAACTACAGCTCCAGACCCGAGTTAGAAAAATCCCTCGTGGAAAATTTGGGACAGGGATCTGCTTCGCTTCCCTTCTTCCCCACCTCCTCATTTTAAAAACTAACTGTTTGCGGTTCCTACCTTGTTGCTGCTACTTCGCCGCGTGTTGCACAGTCACTTCTGGAACATTGTGCTGTCATGGTGGTCTCTGCCGATAATATATTGATTGGTGGTCATCAAGTAGCTTGGCAGTCAGTCTCGGTAATGCAAGTCACTGGAAGTGGGGGTGGGAATGAGGTGAGGGCGGGGTGGAATTGTGAGTGGGTGTGGATGGTGATGATGGTCGGAATAGGGATGGGGCAGCCCTGTTGCTGAGATTCCGCTGTCACTGCCGGCAGGTGGGCCTTTTCTAAAGGTTTCTCATTCAGAGGATCCAGTTTCTTTTCCCGTTTATTACATTTCTTCTGCTCCTGGGTTTTCTCCAAGACAGCCACCAATGCTGGCCGAGAAACTGGACAGGTAACCAGCAGAAAGATTCTAGACCCTCGCCAATGCTCTTGCCTGGGATTGGGAGAGTGTGAGAGAGGCGAGGGACAGGGAGTATAAGAGGAACAGGGGGAATGCCAGAGGGGCCTGGCGAGAATGTGAGGGGGCTGGGGAGGTGGGGGGAGTGTGAGAGAGGGGCTGAGGAGGAAAGAGTGAGGGGGGCTGAGGGGGAAAGAGTGAGGGGGGCTGAGGAGATGAGAGTGAGGGGGGCTGAGGAGGAGAGAGTGAGGGGGGCTGAGGAGATGAGAGTGAGGGGGCTGGGGAGGAGAGAGTGAGGGAGGGGGTGTGGAGGAGAGAGTGAGGGGGGGCTGGGGAGGAGAGTGAGGAGGGCTGGGGAGGGGGAGTGTGAGAGGGGCTGGGGAGGGGGAGAGTGTGAGAGAGGGGCTAGGGAGGGAGAGAGTGTGGGGGGCTGAGGAGGAGAGTGTGAGAGGGGCTGGGGAGGGAGAGAGTGTGAGGGGGGCTGAGGAGGAGAGTGTGAGGGAGGGGCTGAGGAGGAGAGTGTGAGGGAGGGGCTGGGGAGGCGGAGAGTGTGAGGGGGACTGGGGAGGGGGAGAGTGTGAGGGAGGGGCTGGGGAGGGGGAGAGTGAGGGAGGGGCTGAGGAGGAGAGTGTGAGGGAGGGGCTGAGGAGGAGAGTGTGAGGGAGGGGCTGAGGAGGAGAGTGTGAGGGAGGGGCTCAGGAGGAGAGTGTGAGGGAGGGGCTGGGGAGGAGAGCGTGAGGGAGGGTCTGGGGAGGAGGAGAGTGTGAGGGAGGGGCTGGGGAGGGGGAGAGTGTGAGGGGGGCTGGGGAGGGGGAGAGTGTGGGGGGGCTGGGGAGGGGGAGAGTGTGTGAGAGAGGGGCTGGGGAGGGGGAGAGTGTTGGGGGGCTGAGGAGGAGAGTGTGAGGGGGTGGGGAGGAGAGTGTGAAGGGGTGGGGAGGAGAGTGAGGGAGGGGGTGTGGAGGAGAGAGTGAGGGAGGGTCTGGGGAGGAGGAGAGTGTGAGGGAGGGGCTGGGGAGGGGGAGAGTGTGAGGGGGGCTGGGGAGGGGGAGAGTGTGGGGGGGCTGGGGAGGGGGAGAGTGTGTGAGAGAGGGGCTGGGGAGGGGGAGAGTGTTGGGGGGCTGAGGAGGAGAGTGTGAGGGAGGGTGGGGAGGAGAGTGTGAAGGGGTGGGGAGGAGAGTGAGGGAGGGGGTGTGGAGGAGAGAGTGAGGGAGGGGTTGGGGAGGGGGAGAGTGTGAGTGGGGAGGGGGAGAGTGTGAGGGGGGCTGAGGAGGAGAGTGTGAGGGAGGGGCTGAGGAGGAGAGTGTGAGAGGGGCTGGGGAGGGGGAGAGTGTGAGAGAGGGGCTGGGGATGGGGGAGAGTGTGAGAGAGGGGCTGGGGAGGGGGAGAGTGTGAGGGAGGGGCTGGGGAGGGGTAGAGTGTGAGAGAGGGGCTGGGGAGGGGGAGAGTGTGAGAGGGGGCTGGGGAGGGGGAGAGTGTGAGGGAGGGGCTGGGGAGGAGAGTGTAAGGGAGGTGCTGGGGAGGAGACTGTGAGGGAGGGGTTGGGGAGGAGAGTGTGAGGGAGGGGCTGGGGAGGAGAGTGAGGGAGGGTCTGGGGAGGGGGAGAGTGTGAGGGAGGAGCTGGGGAGTAGAGTGTGAGGGAGGGGCTGGGGAGGAGACTGTGAGGGAGGTGCTGGGGAGGAGACTGAGGGAGGGGCTGGGGAGGAGAGTGTGAGGGAGGGGCTGGGGAGGAGAGTGTGAGGGAGGAGCTGGGGAGTAGAGTGTGAGGGAGGGGCTGGGGAGGAGGAGAGTGTGAGGGAGGGGCTGGGGAGGAGAGTGTGAGGGAGGGGCTGGGGAGGAGACTGTGAGGGAGGGGCTGGGGAGGAGAGTGTGAGGGAGGGGCTGGGGAGGAGGAGAGTGTGAGGGAGGGGCTAGGGAGGAGAGTGTGAGGGAGGGGCTGGGGAGGAGAGTGAGGGAGGGGCTGAGGAGGAGAGTGTGAGGGTCTGGGGAGGGGGAGAGTGTGAGGGAGGGGCTGGGGAGGGGGAGAGTGAGGGAGGGGCTGGGGAGGGGGAGAGTGAGGGAGGGGCTGGGGAGGAGGAGAGTGTGAGGGAGGGGCTAGGGAGGAGAGTGTGAGGGAGGGGCTGGGGAGGAGAGTGTGAGGGAGGGGCTGGGGAGGATAGTGTGAGGGAGGGTCTGGGGAGGAGGAGAGTGTGAGGGAGGGGCTGGGGAGGGGGAGAGTGAGAGAGGGGCTGGGGAGGGGGAGAGAGTGTGAGAGGGGCTGGGGAGGGGGATGTGTTTGTGAGAGAGGGGCTGGGGAGGGGGAGAGTATGGGGGGCTGAGGAGGAGAGTGTGAGGGGGTGGGGAGCAGAGTGAGGGGGTGGGGAGCAGAGTGAGGGTGGGGAGGAGAGTGTGAGGGGGTGGGGAGGAGAGTGAGAGGGGGTGAGGGGGGTGGGGAGGAGAGTGAGGGGGTGGGGAGGAGGGGGTGGGGAGGAGAGTGAGGGGAGGGAGGTGGGTGGGGAGGAGGGGGTGGGAGGAGGGGGTGAAGGGGGTGGGAGAGGGTAGGAGAGTGTGAGGGGGTGGGGAGGAGAGTGTGAGGGGGTGGGGAGGTGAGTGTGAGGGGGTGGGGAGGAGAGTGTGAGGGGGGCCTAGGGAGGAAAGAGTCAGGAGGGGTGGGGAGGAGAGAGTGAGGGGGGCTGGGGAGGAGAGAGTGAGGGGCTGAGGAGGAGAGAGTGAGGGGCTGAGGAGGAGAGAATGAGGGGGCCTAGGGAGGAGATTGGGATCTGGGCTGGGGAGGAGAGAGTGAGGGGGCCTAGGGAGGAGCGAGTGAGGGGATGTGGAGGAGAGAGTGGGGCTGGAAAGTGTGGGATATGGCCCGTGGTGGGGAGGGAGTATGAGAAGAGATGGGGAGATGTGCCAAGTGAGTGCATGAGGAATCCAGTGGAATGAGAGGTAACGGGGCTGGAGCAGGGAATGTGAGCAGGGCCGGGTTTGAGGAAGTAAGTAACCCTGATTAGGACTCTGCCACAGCAGGTTCAGCTCTGCCCCTAAACAATGTTTTTTTATAAAATTTGTTTATGGGATGTGGGCATCGCTAGCAGGGCCAGCATTTATTGCCCATCCCTAATTGCCCTTGAGATAACTGAGTGGTTTGCTTGGCCATTTCAGAGAGCAATTAAGAGTCAACCACATTGCTGTGGATCTGGAGTCTCCTGTAGGCCAGACCGGGTAAGGACGGCAGATTACCTTCCCTAAAGGACATTCGTGAACCAGATGGGTTTTTACGACAATCCAATAGTTTCGTGGTCACCATTAATGGTACTAGTTTGGGCTAATTGAAGTTGGATAGTGTTTGGGGGATTTTGGATATGAACCCCCCGAATGTGTGGGGTTAAAGCGTACAATCTGGGAATAAATATTGCCATACATTCTTAGATGAAAACCTCCACTTGCCCACTTCTGCCTCACACCAGGAGTGCACAGTGCAAATTTGCATCATCTCAGCCTCTGATGCTTCATCCATTTGCTTTAACGGACAGAACATAACTGGCTGGGAGTGAACAGTTTTGCAATGTGCACTCCCATTGTGCACAAAGGAGTGGGTACAGTGAAATATTTACTCCTTTATTGACAACCCAGTGCCTCCTTATTTACCTCCCTAATTCCTACCCGATGGAGGGTCAACATCTGCAGCTATAACTTGGTTTTCTCTGTATTTACCCCTCAACTCCACTCCTGCCTCAGCTCACCTGCTGCTGAAACCCTCATCCATGCCTTCGTTGCCTCCAGACTTGACTATTCCAATGCCCTCCTGGCCGGCCTCCCATCTTCCATCCTACATAAACTTGAGCTCATCCAAAACTCTGCTGCCCGTGTCCTAACTCGCACCAAGTCACGTTCACCCATCCCCCACCCCACCCCGTGCTTGCTGGCCTACATCCGGCAATGCCTCAATTTTAAAATTCTCATCCTTGTTTTGAAATCCCTCCATGGCCTCACCAATCTTTATCTCTGTAGCCTCCTCCAGCCCTACAAGCCTTCGAGATATCTGCACTCCTCCAATTCTGTCTTCTTGTGCATTCCTGATTATAATCACTCCACCATTGGTGGACGTGCCTTCAGCTGCCTGGGGCCTAAGCTCTGGAATTCCCTCCCTAAACCTCTCCGCCTCTCTACTTCTCTATCCTCCTTTAAGACGTTCCTTAAAACCTTCCTCTTTGTCCAAACTTTTGGTCACCTGCCCTAATATCTCCTTATGTGGCTCGATGTCAAATTTTTGTCTGACAATCACTCCTGTGAAGCGCCTTGGAATGTTTAACTATGCTAAAGGTGTTGTATAAATGCAAGTTGTTGCTGTTGTTCTTGTTATTTGTGATTAACAAGATGGGGCTGATTCTCTGTACCGCCATACGCAGACACACACACGCTCCCTCCACCCTGCCCCCGCCACACCCTCCCTACACCCTGCCCCCGCCACACCCTGAGATAGAACAGCTTCCCAAACACCTTAAGATAGGCTTTCTCCCCTCTTCCCCCTCTCCGCGAGATGGGGCTCTCTTCCCCCTCTCCCCGAGATGGGCCTCTCTTCCCCCTCTCCCCGAGATGGGGCTCTCTTCCCCCCTCTCCCCGAGATGGGGCTCTCTTCCCCCCTCTCCCCGAGATGGGACTCTCTTCCCCCTCTCCCTGAGATGGGCCTCTCTTCCCCCTCTCCCCATGCCCCGAGATGGGGCTCTCCCCCACCATGTACTTAGAAAAATCCCCTCCCCTGCTGCAGTGGTGCTGGTTGCTGCTGAAATCCTATCTCTCAACCAGCCAATGGTTCACACAGGCTCTTCTCAATATGATAACTTAATAGAGGACGTTCTTCCTGTGATGGGTTAATATCAGCCTCTGTCACACTGATGGGTTAATATGGGACCTTCTCATTCTAATGTTTAATATGGGACCTTCTCATTTTAATTGGTTAATGTGAAATGTTCTCACTCTGATGGGTTAATATGCATCTTTCTCTGGTACATATACGACTGTTTCTATAACTGAAGTAGATTATAGTTCCTGGACAACACACCAATGGCTTCTATTCTTCCAACTAGGATACTGAATTTGAAACCATTGGAAGAAAACTCAGTGATGAATTTGAAGAGGCTATGAAGCAGGTGTTTGATATCGGTGACAATGACCTTTATACCCCACACATGGATGAATGAACACTGGGTTATTAACTCCAGAACAGCAATGGATTGATGTGCCAGATAGTCTTAACTGCACTTTTAAAATTATATACAAGTACATATACATATATTTTTCTGTACCTTTTAATAATAAAATGGCAAGCTGCTGACTGAATGCAATAATGCCACTTGCTTACACTTTATTTATGATGTATGTGTGTGCACATGTGGGGGGTGAAGGGTTCTTTGTGTATTTGTGCATTGTGTGTGTACGTGCATGAGTAGATGTTTATGCACATACATGTGAGTATGCAGGGGTGGTGAGCACATGCATGATTCTGTGGAAATATGTGTGTGCACATTTCTGTGTATAGATATGCCTGCATGCAAATGTGTGAGACTGCATCTGCATGTACATCTATATACCAGCTAGGGGTGCCCGGCGGTGCCGAGGCTTTTTTGAGGGCATGTTGTTGTTGGAAGAGAGAGAGGGACCGACTGGGGGGAAGAGAGAGAGGGAAGGAGAGAGAGAGAGAGAGAGGGAAGGAGAGAGAGAGAGAGATGGAAGGTGAGAGAGAGAGAGAGGGAAGGGGAGAGAGAGAGAGAGAGAGGGAATGAGAGAGAGAGGGAAGGAGAGAGAGAGAGAGGGGAAGGAGAGAGAGAGGGAAGGAGAGAGAGAGAGGGAAGGAGAGAGAGAGGGAAGGAGAGAGAGAGAGGGAAGGAGAGAGAGAGAGAGGGAAGGAGAGAGAGAGAGAGGGAAGGAGAGAGAGAGAGGGAAGGAGAGAGAGAGAGAGGGAAGGAGAGAGAGAGAGGGAAGGAGAGAGAGAGAGGGAAGGAGAGAGAGAGAGGGAAGGAGAGAGAGAGAGAGAGGGAAGGAGAGAGAGAGAGGGAAGGAGAGAGAGAGAGGGAAGGAGAGAGAGGAAAGGAGGGAGATGGGGTGAGAGAGAGAGACTGGGGGAAAGAGAGAGAGAGAGACTGGGGGAGAAGAGAGAGAGAGAGATTGGGGGGAGAAAAGAAAGAGATTGGGGGGAAGAGAGAGAGACTGGGAGTGTGAGAGAGAGAGACTGGAAGTGAGAGAGAGAGAGACTGGGAGTGAGAGAGAGAGACGGAGTGAGTGAGAGAGAGAGAGAGACTGGGAGTGTGAGAGAGAGTCTGGGAGTGTGAGAGAGAGTGGGAGTGAGAGAGACGGAGTGTGAGAGAGTGGGAGTGAGAGAGGGAGTGGGAGTGTGTGAGAGAGGGACTGGGAGTGTGTGAGAGAGAGAGACTGGGAGTGTGTGAGAGAGGGACTGGGAGTGTGTGAGAGAGAGAGACTGGGAGTGAGAGAGAGAGAGACTGGGAGTGTGTGAGAGAGAGACTGGGAGTGAGAGAGAGAGCGAGACGGAGTGAGAGAGACTGGGAGTGTGAGAGAGAGAGACTGGGAATGAGAGAGAGAGACGGAGTGAGAGAGAGAGAGGGAGTGAGAGAGAGAGAGAGACGGAGTGAGAGAGAGTGGGAGTGAGAGAGGGAGTGAGAGAGAGTGGGAGTGTGTGAGAGTGCGAGTGTGAGAGAGTGGGAGTGTGTGTGAGAGAGTGGGAGTGTGAGAGAGAGAGAGAGTGTGAGAGAGAGAGAGTGGGAGTGTGTGAGAGAGAGTGGGAGTGTGTGAGAGAGAGTGGGAGTGTGTGTGAGAGAGAGACTGGGAGTGTGTGAGAGACTGGGAGTGTGAGAGAGACTGGGAGTGTGAGAGAGAGACGGAGTGAGAGAGAGAGCCTGGGAGTGTGAGAGAGAGACTGGGAGTGTGAGAGAGAGAGAGACTGGGAGTGTGAGAGTGGGAGTGTGTGAGAGAGAGTGGGAGTGTGTGAGAGAGAGAGAGAGTGGGAGTGTGTGAGAGAGAGACAGACTGGGAGTGTGTGAGAGAGAGACTGGGAGTGTGTGTGAGAGAGACTGGGAGTGTGAGAGAGAGACGGAGTGAGAGAGAGAGAGAGAGACTGGGAGTGTGTGAGAGAGAGAGTGGGGGTGTGAGAGAGGGAGAGATTGGGAGTGAGAGAGAGATTGGGAGTGTGAGAGAGAGTGGGAGTGTGAGAGAGACGGAGTGTGAGAGGGAGTGTGAGAGAGAGTGGGAGTGAGAGAGAGAGTGGGAGTGTGTGAGAGAGAGAGAGACTGGGAGTGTGTGAGAGAGAGACTGGGAGTGAGAGAGAGAGAGACTGGGAGTGAGAGAGGGAGAGAGAGACTGGGAGTGTGTGAGAGAGAGAGAGTGGGGGGGTGAGAGCGTGAGAGATTGGGAGTGTGAGAGAGTGGGAGTGTGAGAGAGACGGAGTGTGAGAGAGGGAGTGTGAGAGAGAGTGGGAGTGAGAGAGAGAGAGTGGGAGTGTTTGAGAGAGAGAGAGACGGAGTGTGAGAGAGAGACTGGGAGTGAGAGAGAGAGACGGAGTGAGAGAGAGAGAGAGACTGGGAGTGTGTGAGAGAGAGAGAGACTGGGAGTGTGTGAGAGAGAGAGACTGGGAGTGTGAGAGAGAGAGACTGGGAGTGAGAGAGAGAGAGAGATTGGGAGTGAGAGAGAGAGAGAGATTGGGAGTGAGAGAGAGACTGGGAATGAGAGAGAGAGAGACGGAGTGAGAGAGAGAGACTGGGAGTGGGAGTGAGAGAGAGAGAGAGACTGGGAGTGAGAGATAGAGAGACTGGGAGTGTGAGAGAGAGAGTGGGAGTGTGTGAGAGAGCGGGAGTGAGAGAGAGTGGGAGTGTGAGAGAGTGGGAGTGTGTGAGAGAGAGTGGGAGTGTGAGAGAGAGTGGGAGTGTGTGAGAGACAGAGAGAGTGTGAGTGAGAGAGAGAGACTGGGAGTGTGTGAGAGAGAGACTGGGAGCGTGTGAGAGAGAGAGAGACTGGGAGTGTGAGAGAGACTGGGAGTGTGAGAGAGAGAGAGAGAGTGGGAGTGTGTGAGAGAGTGGGAGTGTGTGAGAGAGAGAGTGAGTGTGAGAGAGAGACTGGGAGTGTGTGAGAAAGAGCGAGACTGGGAGTGTGAGAGAGAGACTGGGAGTGAGAGAGAGAGAGAGAGAGTGGGAGTGTGTGAGAGAGAGAGAGTGTGAGTGTGTGAGAGAGAGACTGGGAGTGTGTGAGAGAGAGAGAGACTGGGAGTGTGAGAGAGAGACTGGGAGTGTGAGAGAGAGAGACTGGGGGCTAGAAATTCAGTAGGCTTTGCGCCCAGTTTTCGCCCAAAGAGGGCTTTTGCGCCACTTGCTGAGCTTTCGCCGATATTCAGCGCTGCGGTAATGGCGGCGTTAGCCAATAGCGCTGCGCCGCCACCGATGACGTCATCGGTGTGCGCAGTGCCCCGCTACCGCCCCGCTACCGGCCCGACCACCATATTGAGTTGCGGCCGCCTCTTCCGCAGCGGCCGCAAACAGCGATCAGATAACGGGGCCGTACTGTAGCGTTAGTGGGGCGAGTTAAGGCGGATGTGCGGCCGGCCGCTTTTTCGGCGGCCGCCTACCCGCACCTCCTTCCCCGGCCTCCTCCACCCTCCCCCCGCGGCATTGCCGGCTGTTTTCCGGGAGCCCGACACTTCTCCGTGGTGCCGGGCTCATTTGCCGGCACTAGCGAGCGGCGATCTCGCTGTTGCAGGCACCTCCCCCTTAAGAGAGGGAGGAAGGCCTGCAGTACCGCAGCTTGCCACTCCGCAGCGGGTGGCGCTGCGGCACCTAGCGCGCCGATATTCAGTTTCAGTACCCCAAGCGGGGGCGCCGAAACCCTTGAATAGCGGCCGGCTTCGACGTGGGGCGCTGAAACTGAATTCCCGGCAGGCGCAAGTGGCTCCGCGCGCAGCGGTAACTTCTGGGCGCAAGCGAGCTGGCGGGCCCAAACTGAATTTCTAGGCCAGGGAGTGGGAGAGAGAGAGAGAGAGTGGGAGTGTGAGAGAGAGTGGGAGTGTGTGAGAGAGTGGGAGTGTGTGTGAGAGAGAGAGAGTGGGAGTGTGTGAGAGAGAGAGACTGGGAGTGTGTGACAGAAAGACTGGGAGTGTGAAGGTACAGACTTAGCGAACATAGCCTAGCGATCGAAAAAGGCAGACACAGGCAGACCAGGCTGCCAAGAGAAGACAGGATATGCTCTCACTGCAGTCAGGGAGTAGTTGAGACAGAGATGCACTTCCTCACAGCCTGTGGAAAATATCAGGGCATCAGAGAGAATTTCTATCAAAAATTCTCACAAATATGCCCTGAATTCAGAAATCTGACTGACAACCAAAAACTCCCATTCCTACTGGGGGAGGAGAGAAGCTGTGTAACACTGGCGGCACACTATGTTACAGCTTGCCATGAACAGAGGGACAACCAGTAAACTAAGACAAGGGTATATATAAACAAGGCGAAAATATATTTATAAACTCAGGGATATACCTGTTTATACACTGTATGAATGGAACCGCGTTTATGTGTTCAACCATAAATGTATTTTGATGCTTTGGCAACATAAGATGTACCTTATCATGCCAATAAAGCGATTTGTATTGTATTGTATTGTATTGTGTGAGAGAGAGAGAGACTGGGAGTGTGAGAGAGACTGGGACTGTGAGAGAGAGAGACGGAGTTAGAGAGAGAGACTGGGAGTGTGTGAGAGAGAGAGACTGGGAGTGTGTGAGAGACTGGGAGTATGAGAGAGAGAGAGACGGAGTGAGAGAGAGAGACTGGGAGTGTGAGAGAGAGACTGGGAGTGTGAGAGAGAGAGAGAGAGACTGGGAGTGTGAGAGTGGGAATGTGTGAGAGAGAGAGTGGGAGTGTGTGAGAGAGAGAGAGAGTGGGAGTGTGTGAGAGAGAGAGAGAGTGGGAGTGTGTGAGAGAGAGAGAGACTGGGAGTGTGTGAGAGAGAGAGACTGGGAGTGTGTGAGAGAGAGACTGGGAGTGTGAGAGAGAGAGACTGGGAGTGTGAGAGAGAGAGACTGGGAGTGAGAGAGAGAGAGAGACTGGGAGTGTGTGAGAGAGAGAGTGGGGGTGTGAGAGCGGGAGAGATTGGGAGTGAGAGAGAGATTGGGAGTGTGAGAGAGAGTGGGAGTGTGAGAGAGACGGAGTGTGAGAGGGAGTGTGAGAGAGAGTGGGAGTGTGAGAGAGAGAGTGGGAGTGTGTGAGAGAGAGAGTGTGAGAGAGAGTGGGAGTGTGTGAGAGAGAGTGGGAGTGTGTGAGAGAGAGAGAGTGTGAGTGTGAGAGAGAGAGAGAGACTGGGAGTGTGTGAGAGAGAGACTGGGAGTGTGTGAGAGAGAGAGACTGGGAGTGGGATAGAGAGAGAGAGAGTGTGAGTGTGAGAGAGAGAGAGAGACTGGGAGTGTGTGAGAGAGAGACTGGGAGTGTGAGAGAGAGAGACTGGGAGTGGGATAGAGAGAGAGAGTGGGAGTGTGAGAGAGTGGGAGTGTGTGAGAGAGTGGGAGTGTGTGTGAGAGAGAGAGTGGGAGTGTGTGAGAGAGAGAAACTGGGAGTGTGTGACAGAGAGACTGGGAGTGTGTGAGAGAGAGAGAGACTGGGAGTGTGAGAGAGAGAGACTGGGAGTGTGAGAGAGAGAGACTGGGAGTGAGAGAGAGAGACTGGGAGTGTGTGAGAGAGAGAGAGTGGGGGTGAGAGAGAGAGTGGGAGTGGGAGAGAGAGAGACTGGGAGTGAGAGAGAGAGACTGGGAGCGAGAGAGAGCCAGAACAGCGCAGGAAAACCCGGGAACAGAGAGAGAGAAACCGGGAACAGAGAGAGAGAACTCCAACCAGGGAGAGAGAGAGAGCAGAGCCCGAGCAGCAACCGGAGCACGGAGCCTGAAGCCGGAGAAAGGCCCGAGGAACCGGGCCGAGCGAGGCACCGGAGAGAAGGAGAGCGAGCAGCAACAGGAGTAGACCCAGACCGGGAGGAGCGGCCCGAGCCAGTCAAAGAGGCGAGTGGAGAGGTAGGGGTGCCGGATCGGGTCGGGCCTGGAGAGCGAGCAAGCCCGGGGCCTGAAACCCGAGAAACTCCGGGGTCGGAGAAACTCGGACAAACACCGGGCCGGGACAGCACAGCCGAGCCGAGGGGCTGGGGCCAGGGCAGAAGCCCGGAGAGAGCGTTGGGAGCTGAGAGCTGAGAGCGCGAAATTTGAACGAAGGGAAACGGCTGAAAGGAGAAAAGGAGCAAAGAGAGGTAACTGCACCTAGAGAGAGAGAGACGGAGCGAGAGAGCGTGAGAGAGAGAGAGAGAGGAGAGGAAACACCAGCTGGAGAGAAAAAGCCGGAGAAATAAGTTTTACCTAACTCTACCTAAGTTTCATTTTAGTTAAAGTTGGTTCGGAAAAAGTTTAATTTTATTTAAATTTAGCTCGAAAAAAAAAAAAAAAAAACCTGAAAAAAGAACAACAAACCCGCGAGGAAAAGGAATAGAAACCCGAGAGAAACGATAAACTACCCGAACCAAGAGCCTGTGAGAAAAAGAGAAAGATAAACCTTTAAGAGCAGCTATATCAAAGATGAACCCCTGAAAAACTCCCAATTTTGGACCTAAAAGTGGGCTAAGGTGGAACACGACACAAAAAAGAGAAAAAAAAAAAGTTATCTATCTGAGACAAAAAACAAACGACTACAATGAGCAGGGAAATGATATATCCTGAGCAATGCACAAAAAATAAAGCAAAGGAAAAATACAAGTACACAACACTAAAAAATAACCCAGAAATCCTCTACGTGGACTATACCACACACAAAGGGACTAAGCTGAAGAACAACCTCATATTCTACACCGAATACGTCACCTCCTGGAAGGAGACTTTACAAAAACACTACACATATGTCTCCAGTGAAGGTATTGGCAGTGGAGGCAGACTGAAAATATGTAAAGATGGAAACCTAGATAAAGATGACCCCCTGCTAACCATAAGCTACTACAACAAAAATAGAAAGATCATGATACAGGGGAATGTGGAAAATCTGGACACCTTCGAAAAGGAATTCCCCCAGTTGAAAACTAAGGCAGACACAAAGAGGACCAATGGACAGGAAGCAAAAGAGAGTCGAACAGAGGATGAGGAGAGCCAAGTGGAGGAAGAAGAAGAGAGACCAGCAGAGGAAAACATCTCCCTGTACATCTCCACCCCCCCCACACCTCTCAACGAAAACAAAATGATGAAAGAGAATCTGGCCAAACTAGAACTTGATTTCAACGAATACAGAGAAACACTGGCCAAGAATTTGAAGGAGGAATTCAAACAGCTAAAAACGGAACACGAGTCCACCATCCACAAGCTGAGAAAGACCATAGAGGAGCAAAGAAATGAGATCAAAGAACTCCGTACTCAACTAAACAAAATGAAGGAGACCGTAGAAAGGCTCAGCAGGCAACACAAACCTCTTAAGGTCCAAAAACCTGAGGACACAAAAACAACACACACAAGGACACAGAACCCGCCGGATGCCACCCCACACGAAGACACACCGAAAGCCACAAACCCCGCTCCAACCAGCCCTCAGTCGAGTCATGCCCAGACTACTGCTACCCAGTCCTCACACACAGGAACACAAAAACCGACAGATACCCCCCCAAACGAGGACACACCGAAAGCCCCAAACCCCGCTCCTGCCACACAACATATCCCAGAAACCCAGCCAACAACCAGCCACCAGGCGAGTCCTACCCAGACTACTGTTACCCAGTCTGATAAACCAGCCCCTCAGGCGGTCCTGCTGACCGACTCCAACGGAAAGTTTCTGGACCCCCAGAGGCTGTTCCCAGACCATCAAGTCCTGAAAAAATGGTGCAGCAACACAGGCCAAGCAATGAAGATCCTGAACAAAGAATCCCTTGGAAGCCCCAAATGGATTGTGATCCACACAGGCACGAACGACCTACGCACCCTACAGGAAGGCACGGCTTGGGCGGTGAGCAGGATGGCAGAAAAGGCCAGCAGGGAATTCCCCGAGGCGCGGATCGTGATCTCCACACTACTGCCCAGAAAGGACACCCCAGCCTATATAATCCACAACACCAACAGGGAGATCGACACGAGATGTTCTGTCCTCCCCAACGTCTCCCTGGCCCATCATCCAAACATCAACACAAGGGACCTCTATGACGAAATACATCTACTCAAACAGCGGATGTGGGTCTTCGCAAGAAACCTCATAAACACTGCCAAAAGACGCAGCCCTCCCACCCCCCCTACCATTGGGAGCCCAAACAGGACCACCAATGTCCCCCACCCCCCTTTACAAAACCGACAACAGAACCGTGCTTTTATACCTGACCCAAGACCCCCCTCTAGACCACAGACTGTAGACCAAGAACTGAGAAAGATCATGACGATGCTGAACAGCCTGATAGAAAGCCGGAGAAATTATTAATATTGTTATTTATCATTATCATTATTGTTATCTTATCAGTATTATTACTATTATTAGATAGATATATGTGCATGCCTCATGAAATTTATACTAAATCATCACTTAGCATTATAGAAAATAGTGTTTCCACACTCATCCCACAAAATAGGTCCATTTTATTTCGTTTTATTGAACTATATAAATGCGTTCTTTCCACATAAGCTGCTGGAATATCCAGGGCCTCCGCTCCTCAACTTTTGGGATGAAGAGTACAGACCCTGAATTCCTAAAAGCTATAAAAGACATTGATATAATTGTGTTAACAGAAACATGGTGCCAAAAGGACATGCCGACCCACTGTCCTCCAATGTACCATGAAATCATTGTGCCCTCAGTAAAGAACACTAAAACACGCAAGGGCAGAACCTCCGGGGGAATATTGGTGTGGTATAAGGGAGAACTGGACAAACACATCTCACCGGTAAAACAGGGGAAATCACACGTATGGCTAAAACTAGATAAAAATATAGGAATAGCAAAAAAAGATGTTTACTTATGTGCGATCTACATACCTCCAATAGATTCGCCATATTTCGAAGAGGAGTTATTTGATACTCTCCACATGGAAATCAGCCATTTCCAGGCCCAAGGAAAGGTGATAATATGTGGGGACCTAAATGCAAGGACCGGTTGTGAACCTGACTTCATAGACCCACAGGGAAACAACCATGTGTTTGGCCAGACCCCTTTAGATGTCACACCAGCCATCGCAAATCGGAACAACCTTGATCGTGAAATAAATAAAAGCGGTAGGGAGGTAGTGCAACTCTGCCGAGCCTTAGGCCTGTACATAGTTAATGGTAGGTTCAGAGGGGACTCCCTAGGGAGACTCACATACTCCTCAACTCTTGGGTCTAGTGTGGTGGACTATACAATCACTGACCTGGACCCCTGCGATATCAACGCATTCACTGTCAGGCAGCAATCCCCCCTCTCAGACCATAACCAAATAAATGTGTACCTTAAACTTTCTGCCCAAACTACAGACACAAAAAAGGAACCCAGTAAGCTACATAAAATAAACCAGACATACAGATGGGCCCCAGACAGTGGAGATAAATTCATCACAGCACTAAATTCACCTGATCTCACAAGTAAAATTTCAAAATTTAAAGAAAATCTATATGAGATCACCAGAGATGGTGTAAACACGGCCATAGAGGATATAAATATGATCTTCCATGAGGCAGCTGTAAAAGCCGACCTCGTGAAACAGAAGAGGAAGCATCACAAAAGACAAAATAAAAATATGAAATGGTTTGACCATGAATGCAAAAATGCCAGAAAAGACCTGAGAAAAATATCAAACCAAAAGCATCGGCAACCAAACAATCCGGACCTACGTACTAGATACAATGAAACCCTCAAAAGATATAAACACACCATTAGGAACAAAACACAAAACTATACCCACAAAATACTCGAAGAAATTGAAAACTCCACCAATCCAAAACAATTCTGGGAAATGTGGAATAACCTGAGTACAACACAATTGCAAGCATTACCAATCCAAGATGGCGACATCTGGAGAACACATTTTGAAAACCTCTACAAAGACATCCCAAAAAACAAAACAAACCCAAGTCAACATCAGGTCACAGAAAAACTCCACACATTAGAAGCAACAATTAAAGACAACCAAAACCCTCTAGACTCCCCAATCACATGGAAAGAACTGGCCACAAAAACAAAATCTCTCCACCTAAAGAAAGCCTGTGGCCCAGACAACATCAAAAATGAAATGCTAAAGTTCAGCAATATGGAGATGCAGGGTGCGATACTCAAACTATTCAACATCATATTACGCTCAGGCTGTTTTCCCGATATCTGGTGCCAAGGACTAATCTCCCCCATATATAAAAGTGGAAACAAATCAGACCCAAATAACTACCGCGGCATCTGTGTCAACAGTTGTCTAGGGAAGTTATTCTGCAGTATTCTAAATGGTAGATTACTTGATTTTCTTAACAAACATAATATCCTCAGAAAAAACCAAATAGGCTTTCTTCCAAAACACCACACCGCCGACCATATCTATACCCTTCACACCCTCATTGAAAAACATAAACACCAAACAAAAAATGGGAAAATATTCGCCTGTTTCATCGACTTCAAGAAAGCCTTTGACTCTATATGGCACGAAGGGCTCTATTATAAACTTCTTCAGTGTGGAATAGGGGGCAAAGTCTATGACCTTATTAAATCAATGTATCTGAAAAACAAATGCGGGGTCAAAATTGGAGACAAACGCACCGATTTCTTCACCCAGAGAAGAGGCGTCCGGCAGGGCTGCAATTTGAGCCCGACCCTGTTCAACATATACATAAATGAATTAGCAGACATGCTGGAGCAAAGCGAGTCACCAGGTCTCCGTCTCCTGGATGGAGAAGTGAAGTCCCTGTTCTATGCGGACGACCTGGTTCTGCTGTCTCCCACAGAACAGGGATTACAGCAACAACTAGACCTACTCGACAAATACTGCCAAAATTGGGCTCTAACAGTAAATCTAAAGAAAACCAACATCATGATTTTTCAGAAAAGACCCAGATGTCAGGAAAACAAATACCAGTTTACCCTCAGTGATACCACTATAGGACACACTATGAGCTACACCTACCTTGGTCTAACTATTACAGCATCAGGGAGCTTCAGCATAGCAGTGAATGCACTAAAAGAAAAAGCCCGAAGAGCCCTATATGCAATAAAAAGAAAATTCTACAACATCCAAATCCCAATCAAAATCTGGCTCAAAATTTTTGACAGCATAATCCTGCCCATTGCACTGTACGGTAGTGAAGTATGGGGCCCGCTAAATCACCAAAGCTACACTAAATGGGAAAAACACACAATAGAAGCCCTACATGCAGAATTCTGCCGAAGCATCCTTCGCACCCAAAGAAAAACGCCAACAAATGCATGCAGAGCTGAACTAGGCAGATACCCACTGATAATAAACATCCAAAAATGAGCACTAAACTTCCTAAATCACCTCAAATCTAGCTCCCCAGACACCCTTCATTTCAAAGCCTTTCAGACCCAAGAGCTAAACCCAGAAAAGAGTCCCCTGAGTCAGCTGCTACTGAAACTAAGTACTCAGCTGGACCCTGACCAGCCCCAGACCAACACAGCCGTCCAAACACCAATCCGAGTGAACCAAATCATTAAAAAATGCAAAGAAACCTACCTGGAACATTGGAACAAAATAACCGAAAGCCAAAGCAGATTAGAATGTTACCGGGCCCTAAAAAGAGAATATAAACTGGCAGACTACCTCACGACCATCAGAGACACAAAACAGAGACAGACCCTCACCAGGTACAGACTAAGCGACCACCAACTGGAAATTGAAAAAGGCAGATACAAGAAATCCTGGCAGCCTAGAGAGAATAGAATATGCGATCAATGTCTGGCTGGCGAGGTTGAAACAGAAATGCATTTCCTCCTAAAATGCGAAAAATTCAACACATCAAGAAACATATTATTCAACAAGCTAAGCCAAACAACCCCAGATTTCAAGGAATTGGATGATCTGTCAAAATTGAGATTAGTCCTAGGAGAAGGAGACAGACCATACCTTGGGGCTAAATATGTAACAACATGTCACAACCTGAGGACTGTTTAAAAGTAAGACTGTTTAAAATTAATATTGAACGTACCAAATGAAGTAGAAAGACTGTTTAAAATTAATATTGTTTAAAAGTAATATTGTATATACCCAACAAATGTCAAATCGATTGACACCTACAGAATGTTGGAAAACTGTACCTTTTTGCTATGTAAGCTTTGGCAATATGGTTCTCTGTAAACTTTCATGCCAATAAAGCATTTGAACTGAACTGAACTGAACTGAGTGTGAGAGAGAGAGAGACTGGGAGAGAGAGAGAGAGAGAGAGAGAGAGACTGGGTGAGTGAGAAACTGGGAGTGTGAGAGAGAGAGTGGGTGTGTGTGAGAGAGTGAGAGTGGGAGTGTGTGAGAGAGTGGGAGTGAGAGAGAGAGTGGGAGTGTGTGAGAGAGAGAGACGGAGAGAGAGAGAGAGACTGGGAGTGAGAGAGAGAGACTGGGAGTGTGTGAGAGAGAGAGAGACTGGGAGTGTGAGAGAGAGAGAGAGAGCGAGGCACCGGAGAGAAGGAGAGCGAGCAGCAACAGGAGTAGACCCAGACCGGGAGGAGCGGCCCGAGCCAGTCAAAGAGGCGAGTGGAGAGGTAGGGGTGCCGGATCGGGTCGGGACTGTCGGGCCTGGAGAGCGAGCAAGCCCGGGGCCTGAAACCCGAGAAACTCCGGGGTCGGAGAAACTCGGACAAACACCGGGCCGGGCCGGGACTGCACAGCCGAGCCGAGGGGCTGGGACCAGGGCAGAAGCCCGGAGAGAGAGCAAGCCCGGGGCCTGAAACCCGAGAAACTCCGGGGTCGGAGAAACTCGGACAAACACCGGGCCGGGACTGCACAGCCGAGCCGAGGGGCTGGGACCAGGGCAGAAGCCCGGAGAGCGAGCACGCCCGGGGCCTGAAACCCGAGAAACTCCGGGGTCGGAGAAACTCGGACAAACACCGGGCCGGGACAGCACAGCCGATCCGAGAGGCTGGGACCAGGGCAGAAGCCCGGAGAGCGAGCAAGCCCGGGGCCTGAAACCCGAGAAACTCCGGGGTCGGAGAAACTCGGACAAACACCGGGCCGGGACTGCACAGCCGAGCCGAGGGGCTGGGACCAGAGCAGAAACAGCCTGAGACTGACGCGAGGAAAGAGAGGAAAACTCCGGGTCCGGAGGAAAAAAGCTTTACCTAGATCTACCTAAATTTAATTAACCTAAAAAAAAAGAACAACAAACCCACGAGAAAAAAGGAATAGAAACCCGAGAGAAACGATAAACAACCCGAACCAGGAACCTGTGAGAGAGAGAGAGAGAAACTTTTAAGAGCAGCTATATCAAAGATGAACCCCTGAAAAACTCTCAATTTTGGACCTAAAAGTGGGATAAGGTGGAACACGACACAAAAAAGAGAAAAAAAGTTATCTACCTGAGACAAAACAAACGACTACAATGAGCAGGGAAATGAAATATCCTGAGCAATGCACAAAAAATAAAGCAAAGGAAAAACACAAGGACATAACACTAAAAAGTAACCCAGAGGTCCTCTACATTGACTATACCACACACAAAGGGATTAAGACGAAGAACAACCTCATATTCTACACCGACTCCGTTCCCTCATGGAAGGAGACTTTACAAAAATACTACGCATACGTCTCCAGCGAAGGGATTGGCAGTGGAGGCAGACTGAAAATATGTAAAGATGGAAATCTAGATAAAGATGACCCCCTGCTAACCATAAGCTACTACAACAAAAAAGGAAAGATCATGATACAGGGGAATGTAGAAAATCTGGACTCCTTCGAAAAGGAATTCCCCCAGTTGAAAACTAAGGCAGACACAAATAGGACCAATGGACAGGAGGCAAAAGAGAGTCGAACAGAGGATGATGAGAGCCAAGCGGAGGAAGAAGAAGAGAGTCCAGCAGAGACACACACCTCCCTGACCATCTCCACCCCTCCCACACCTCTCAACGCAAACAAACTGCTGAAAGAGAGTCTGTCCAAACTAGAACTCGAATTCAACGAATACAGAGAAACACAGGCCAAGAACTGGACGGAGGAACTCAAACAGCTGAAAACGGAAAACGAGTCCATCATCCACAAGCTGAGAAAGACCGTAGAGGAACAAAGAAATAAGATCAAAGAACTCCATACCCAGCTAAACAAAACGATGGAGGCCGTAGAAAGGCTCAGCAGGCAACACAAACCTCTTAAGGTCCAAAAAACAACACACACAAGGACACAGAACCCGTCGGATGCCACCCCACAGGAGGACACACCGAAAGCCACAAACCCCGCTCCTGCCACACAGCTTATCCCAGAAACCCAGCCAACAACCAGCCCTCAGTCGAGTCCTGCCCAGACTACCGCTACCCAGTCCTCACACACAGGGACACAGAACCCGTCAGATGCCCCCCCACACGAGGACACACCGAAAGCCTCAAACCCTGCTCCTGCCACACAACATATCCCAGAAACCCAGCCAACAACCAGCCATCAGTCGAGTCCTGCCCAGACTACTGCTACCCAGTCTGAAAAACCAGCCCCTCAGGCGGTCCTGCTGACCGACTCCAACGGAAAGTTTCTGGACCCCCAGAGGCTGTTCCCAGGTCATCAAGTCCTGAAAAAATGGTGCAGCAACACAGACCATGCAATGAAGATCCTGAACAAAGAATCCCTTGGAAGCCCCAAATGGCTTGTGATCCACACAGGCACAAACGACCTACGCACCCGACAGGAAGGCACTGCTAGGGCGGTGAGCAGGATGGCGGAAAAGGCCAGCAAGGAATTCCCCGAGGCGCGGATCGTGATCTCCACACTACTGCCCAGAAAGGACACCCCAGCCTATATAATCCACAACACCAACAGGGAGATCGACACGAGATGTTCTGTCTTCCCCAATGTCTACCTGGCCCATCATCCAAACATCAACACAAGGGACCTCTATGACGAAATACATCTACTCAAACAGCGGATGTGGGTCTTCGCAAGAAACCTCATAAACACTGCCAAAAGACGCAGCCCTCCCACCCCCTCTACCATTGGGAGCCGTAACCCAAACAGGACCACCAATGTCCCCCACCCCCCTATACAAAACCAACAACAGAACCGTGCTTTTATACCTGACCCAAGACCCCCCTCTAGACCACAGACTGTAGACCAAGAACTGAGAAAGATCATGACGATGATGAACAGCCTGATAGAAAGCCGGAGAGGAATGCACTAAATTATTAATATTGTTATTTATCATTATCATTATTGTTATCTTATCATTATTATTACTATTATTAGATAGCTATATGTGCATGCCTCATGAAATTTATACTAAATCATCATTTAGCATTGTAGAAAATAGTGTTTCCACACTCATCCCACAAAATAGGTCCATTTTATTTCGTTTTTTTTTAACTATATAAATGCGTTCTTTCCACATAAGCTGCTGGAATATCCAGGGTCTCTGCTCCTCAACTTTTGGGATGAAGAGTACAGACCCTGAATTCCTAAAAGCTATAAAAGACATTGATATAATTGTGTTAACAGAAACATGGTGCCAAAAGGACATGCCGACCCACTGTCCTCCAATGTATCATGAAATCATTGTGCCCTCAGTAAAGAACACTAAGACACGCAAGGGCAGAACCTCCGGGGGAATCCTGGTGTGGTATAAAGGAGAACTGAACAAACACATCTCACCGATAAAACAGGGAAAATCACACGTATGGCTAAAATTAGATAAAAATATAGGAATAGCAAAAAACGATGTTTACTTATGTGCGATCTACATACCTCCAATAGAATCGCCATATTTTGAAGAGGAGATATTTGACACTCTCCACATGGAAATCAGCCATTTCCAGGCCCAAGGAAAGGTGCTACTATGTGGGGACCTAAATGCAAGGACCGGATGTGAACCTGACTTCATAGACCCACAGGGCAACAACCATGTGTTTGGCCCGACCCCTCTATATGTCACACCAGCCATCGCAAACCGGAACAACCTCGATTGTGAAATAAATAAAAGCGGTAGGGAGGTAGTGCAACTCTGCCGAGCCTTAGGCCTGTACATAGTTAACGGTAGGTTCAGAGGGGACTCCTTAGGGAGACTCACATATTCCTCAACTCTTGGGTCTAGTGTGGTGGATTATACAATCACTGACCTGGACCCCTGCGATATCAACGCATTCACTGTCAGGCAGCAATCCCCCCTCTCAGACCATAACCAAATAAATGTGTACCTTAAACTTTCTGCCCAAACTACAGACACAAAAAAGGAACCCAGTAAGCTACATAAAATAAACCAGACATACAGATGGGCCCCAGACAGTGGAGATAAATTCATCACAGCACTAAATTCACCTGATCTCACAAGTAAAATTTCAAAATTTAAAGAAAATCTATATGAGATCACCAGAGATGGTGTAAACATGGCCATAGAGGATGTAAATATGATCTTCCATGAGGCAGCTGTAAAAGCCGACCTCGTGAAACAGAAGAGGAAGCGTCACAAAAGACAAAATAAAAATAAGAAATGGTTTGACCACGAATGCAAAAATGCCAGAAAAGACCTGAGAAAAATATCAAACCAAAAGCATCGGCAACCAAACAATCCGGACCTACGTACTAGATACAATGAAACCCTCAAAAGATATAAACACACCATTAGGAACAAAACACAAAACTATACCCACAAAATACTCGAAGAAATTGAAAACTCCACCAATCCAAAACAATTCTGGGAAATGTGGAATAACCTGAGTACAACACAATTGCAAGCATTACCAATCCAAGATGGCGACATCTGGAGAACACATTTTGAAAACCTCTACAAAGACATCCCAATAAACGAAACAAACCCAAGTCAACATCAGGTCACAGAAAAACTCCACACATTAGAAGCAACAATTAAAGACAACCAAAACCCCCTCGACTCCCCAATCACATGGAAACAACTGGCCACAAAAACAAAATCTCTCCACCTAAAGAAAGCCTGTGGCCCAGACAACATCAAAAATGAAATGCTCAAGTTCAGCAATATGGAGATGCAGGGTGCGGTACTCAAATTATTCAACATCATATTACGTTCAGGCTGTTTTCCCGATATCTGGTGCCAAGGGCTAATCTCCCCCATATATAAAAGCGGAAACAAATCAGACCCAAATAACTACCGCGGCATCTGTGTCAACCGTTGTCTAGGGAAGTTATTCTGCAGTATTCTAAATAGTAGATTACTTGATTTTCTTAACAAACATAATATCCTCAGAAAAAACCAAATAGGCTTTCTTCCAAAACACCGCACCGCCGACCATATCTATACCCTTCACACCCTCATTGAAAAACATATACACCAAACAAAAAATGGGAAAATATTCGCCTGTTTCATCGACTTCAAGAAAGCCTTTGACTCTATATGGCACGAAGGGCTCTATTATAAACTTCTTCAGTGTGGAATAGGGGGCAAAGTCTATGACCTTATTAAATCAATGTATCTGAAAAACAAATGCGGGGTCAAAATTGGAGACAAACGCACCGATTTCTTCACCCAGAGAAGAGGCGTCCGGCAGGGCTGCAATTTGAGCCCGACCCTGTTCAACATATACATAAATGAATTAGCAGACATGCTGGAGCAAAGCGAGTCACCAGGTCTCCGTCTCCTGGATGGAGAAGTGAAATCCCTGTTCTATGCGGACGACCTGGTTCTGCTGTCTCCCACAGAACAGGGATTACAGCAACAACTAGACCTACTCGACAAATACTGCCAAAATTGGGCTCTAACAGTAAATCTAAAGAAAACCAACATCATGATTTTTCAAAAAAGGCCCAGATGTCAGGAAAACAAATACCAGTTTACCCTCAGTGATACCACTATAGGAAACACTATGAGCTACACCTACCTTGGTCTAACTATTACAGCATCAGGGTGCTTCAGCATAGCAGTGAATGCACTAAAAGAAAAAGCCCGAAGAGCCCTATATGCAATAAAAAGAAAATTCTACAACATCCAAATCCCAATCAAAATCTGGCTCAAAATATTTGACAGCATAATCCTGCCCATTGCACTGTACGGTAGTGAAGTATGGGGCCCGCTAAATCACCAAAGCTACACTAAATGGGAAAAACACACAATAGAAGCCCTACATGCAGAATTCTGCCGAAGCATCCTTCGCACCCAAAGAAAAACGCCAACAAATGCATGCAGAGCCGAACTAGGCAGATACCCACTGATAATAAACATCCAAAAACGAGCACTAAACTTCCTAAATCACCTCAAATCTAGCTCCCCAGACACCCTTCATTTCAAAGCCTTTCAGACCCAAGAGCTAAACCCAGAAAAGAGTCCCCTGAGTCAGCTGCTACTGAAACTAAGTACTCAGCCGAACCCTGACCAGCCCCAGACCAACACAGCCATCCAAACACCAATCCGAGTGAACCAAATCATTAAACAATGCAAAGAAGCCTACCTGGAACATTGGAACAAAATAACCGAAAGCCAAAGCAGATTAGAATGTTACCGGGCCCTAAAAAGAGAATATAAACTGGCAGACTACCTCACGACCATCAGAGACACAAAACAGAGACAGACCCTCACCAGGTACAGACTAAGCGACCACCAACTGGAAATTGAAAAAGGCAGATACAAGAAATCCTGGCAGCCTAGAGAGAATAGAATATGCGATCAATGTCTGGCCGGCGAGGTTGAAACAGAAATGCATTTCCTCCTAAAATGCGAAAAATTCAACACATCAAGAAACATATTATTCAACAAGCTAAGCCAAACAACCCCAGATTTCAAGGAATTGGATGACCTGTCAAAATTGAGATTAGTCCTGGGAGAAGGAGACAGGCCATACCTTGGGGCCAAATATGTAACAACATGTCACAACCTGAGGACTGTTTAAAATTAAGACTGTTTAAAATTAATATTGAACGTACCAAATGAAGTAGAAAGACTGTTTAAAATTAATATTGTTTAAAAGTAATATTGTATGTACCCAACAAATGTCAAATCGATTCACACCTACAGAATGTTGGAAAACTGTACCTTTTTGCTATGTAAGCTTTGGCAATATGGTTCTCTGTAAACTTTCATGCCAATAAAGCATTTGAATTGGAATTGGAATTGGAGTGACTGGGAGTGTGAGAGAGAGAGAGTGGGAGTGTGTGAGAAAGAGTGGGAGTGTGTGTGAGGGAGAGACTGGGAGTGTGAGAGAGAGACTGGGAGTGTGAGAGTGGGAGTGTGTGAGAGACAGAGATTGGGAGTGTGAGAGAGAGACGGAGTGAGAGAGAGAGACTGGGAGTGAGAGAGAGACTGGGAGTGTGAGAGAGAGAGATTGGGAGTGTGAGAGAGATTGGGAGTGTGAGAGAGAGATTGGGAGTGAGAGAGACAGATTGGGAGTGTGAGAGAGAGAGATTGGGAGTGAGAGAGAGAGAGACTGGGAGTGAGAGAGAGAGGGACTGGGAGTGAGAGAGAGAGAGAGAGAGACACGGAGTGAGAGAGAGAGAGAGTGACTGGGAGTGTGAGAGAGAGAGAGAGTGGGAGTGTGTGAAAGAGAGAGTGGGAGTGTGAGAGAGAGAGAGAGAGACACGGAGTGAGAGAGAGAGAGAGTGACTGGGAGTGTGAGAGAGAGAGAGAGTGGGAGTGTGTGAAAGAGAGAGTGGGAGTGTGAGAGAGAGAGTGGGAGTGTGAGAGAGAGAGAGAGACACGGAGTGAGAGAGACAGAGAGTGACTGGGAGTGTGTGAGAGAGAGAGAGTGGGAGTGTGTGAAAGAGAGAGTGGGAGTGAGAGAGAGAGATTGGGAGTGTGAGAGAGATTGGGAGTGAGAGAGAGAGATTGGGAGTGTGAGAGAGAGAGATTGGGAGTGTGTGAGAGAGAGAGATTGGGAGTGTGTGAGAGAGAGATGGGGAGTGAGAGAGAGAGAGATTGGGAGTGAGAGAGAGAGAGATTGGGAGTGTGAGAGAGAGACTGGGAGTGAGAGAGAGACTGGGAGTGAGAGAGAGAGATTGGGAGTGAGAGAGAGAGAGACTGGGAGTGTGAGAGAGAGGAATTGGGAGTGAGAGAGAGAGAGAGGCTGGAAGTGTGAGAGAGAGAGATTGGGAGTGTGAGAGAGAGAGATTGGGAGTGTGAGAGAGATTGGGAGTGTGAGAGAGAGATTGGGAGTGAGAGAGACAGATTGGGAGTGTGAGAGAGAGATTGGGAGTGAGAGAGAGAGATTGGGAGTGTGAGAGAGAGAGAGACTGGGAGTGTGTGAGAGAGAGACTGGGAGTGTGAGAGAGAGAGACTGGGAGTGTGAGAGAGAGAGACTGGGAGTGAGAGAGAGAGAGAGAGAGACTGGGAGTGTGTGAGAGAGAGAGTGGGGGGGTGAGAGCGGGAGAGATTGGGAGTGAGAGAGAGATTGGGAGTGCGAGTGAGAGTGGGAGTGTGAGAGAGACGGAGTGTGAGAGAGGGAGTGTGAGAGAGAGTGGGAGTGTGAGAGAGAGAGTGGGAGTTTGTGAGAGAGAGAGTGTGAGAGAGAGAGAGAGAGTGGGAGTGTGTGAGAGAGAGTGGGAGTGTGTGAGAGAGAGAGAGAGTGTGAGTGTGAGAGAGAGAGAGAGAGTGTGAGAGAGAGAGAGAGACTGGGAGTGTGTGAGAGAGAGACTGGGAGTGTGTGAGAGAGAGACTGGGAGAGTGTGAGAGAGAGAGAGAGTGGGAGTGTGAGAGAAAGACTGGGAGTGTGAGAGAGAGAGACTGGGAGTGGGAGAGAGAGAGAGAGAGTGGGAGTGTGAGAGAGAGTGGGAGTGTGTGAGAGAGTGGGAGTGTGTGTGAGAGAGTGGGAGTGTGTGAGAGAGAGAAACTGGGAGTGTGTGACAGAGAGACTGGGAGTGTGTGAGAGAGAGAGAGACTGGGAGTGTGAGAGAGAGAGACTGGGAGTGTGAGAGAGAGAAACTGGGAGTGAGAGAGAGAGACTGGGAGTGTGTGAGAGAGAGAGAGTGGGGGTGAGAGAGAGAGTGGGAGAGGGAGAGAGAGAGACTGGGAGTGAGAGAGAGAGACTGGGAGTGAGAGAGAGTGTGAGAGAGAGAGAGACTGGGAGAGAGAGAGAGACAGAGAGAGAGACTGGGTGAGTGAGAAACTGGGAGTGTGAGAGAGAGAGTGGGTGTGTGTGAGAGAGTGAGAGTGGGAGTGTGTGAGAGAGTGGGAGTGAGAGAGAGAGTGGGAGTGTGTGAGAGAGAGAGACGGAGAGAGAGAGAGACTGGGAGTGAGAGAGAGAGACTGGGAGTGTGTGAGAGAGAGAGAGACTGGGAGTGTGAGAGAGACTGGGAGTGAGAGAGAGAGAGAGTGACTGGGAGTGTGAGAGAGAGAGAGAGTGGGAGTGTGTGAAAGAGAGAGTGGGAGTGTGAGAGAGAGAGAGTGGGAGTGTGTGAGAGAGAGTGGGAGTGTGTGTGAGTGAGAGACTGGGAGTGTGAGAGAGAGACTGGGAGTGTGTGAGAGAGAGAGAGTGGGAGTGTGTGAGAGACAGAGATTGGGAGTGTGAGAGAGAGACGGAGTGAGAGAGAGAGACTGGGAGTGTGAGAGAGAGAGATTGGGAGTGTGAGAGAGAGAGACTGGGAGTGTGAGAGAGAGAGACTGGGAGTGTGAGAGAGATTGGGAGTGTGAGAGAGAGATTGGGAGTGAGAGAGACAGATTGGGAGTGTGAGAGAGAGAGATTGGGAGTGAGAGAGAGAGAGACTGGGAGTGAGAGAGAGAGGGACTGGGAGTGAGAGAGAGAGAGAGAGAGAGACACGGAGTGAGAGAGAGAGAGAGTGACTGGGAGTGTGAGAGAGAGAGAGAGTGGGAGTGTGTGAAAGAGAGAGTGGGAGTGTGAGAGAGAGAGAGAGACACGGAGTGAGAGAGAGAGAGAGTGACTGGGAGTGTGAGAGAGAGAGAGAGTGGGAGTGTGTGAAAGAGAGAGTGGGAGTGTGAGAGAGAGAGTGGGAGTGTGAGAGAGAGAGAGAGACACGGAGTGAGAGAGACAGAGAGTGACTGGGAGTGTGTGAGAGAGAGAGTGGGAGTGTGTGAAAGAGAGAGTGGGAGTGAGAGAGAGAAATTGGGAGTGTGAGAGAGATTGGGAGTGAGAGAGAGAGATTGGGAGTGTGAGAGAGAGAGATTGGGAGTGTGTGAGAGAGAGAGATTGGGAGTGTGTGAGAGAGATTGGGAGTGAGAGAGAGAGAGATTGGGTGTAAGAGAGGGAGAGATTGGGAGTGTCAGAGAGAGACTGGGAGTGAGAGAGAGAGATTGGGAGTGAGAGAGAGAGAGACTGGGAGTGTGAGAGAGAGAAATTGGGAGTGAGAGAGAGAGAGAGGCTGGGAGTGTGAGAGAGAGAGATTGGGAGTGTGAGAGAGAGAGATTGGGAGTGTGAGAGAGATTGGGAGTGTGAGAGAGAGAGATTGGGAGTGTGAGAGAGAGAGACTGGGAGTGTGAGAGAGAGAGATTGGGAGTGTGAGAGAGAGAGACTGGGAGTGTGAGAGAGAGAGATTGGGAGTGTGAGAGAGATTGGGAGTGAGAGAGAGAGATTGGGAGTGTGAGAGAGAGAGATTGGGAGTGTGTGAGAGAGAGAGATTGGGAGTGTGTGAGAGAGATTGGGAGTGAGAGAGAGAGAGATTGGGTGTAAGAGAGGGAGAGATTGGGAGTGTGAGAGAGAGACTGGGAGTGAGAGAGAGACTGGGAGTGAGAGAGAGAGATTGGGAGTGAGAGAGAGAGAGATTGGGAGTGTGAGAGAGATTGGGAGTGTGAGAGAGAGATTGGGAGTGAGAGAGACAGATTGGGAGTGTGAGAGAGATTGTGAGTGTGAGAGAGAGATTGGGAGTGAGAGAGAGAGATTGGGAGTGTGAGAGAGATTGGGAGTGTGAGAGAGAGAGACTGGGAGTGTGTGAGAGAGAGACTGGGAGTGTGAGAGAGAGAGACTGGGAGTGAGAGAGAGAGAGAGGGAGACTGGGAGTGTGTGAGAGAGAGAGTGGGGGTGTGAGAGCGGGAGAGATTGGGAGTGAGAGAGAGATTGGGAGTGCGAGAGCGAGTGGGAGTGTGAGAGAGACGGAGTGTGAGAGAGGGAGTGTGAGAGAGAGTGGGAGTGTGAGAGGAGAGTGGGAGTGTGTGAGAGAGAGAGTGTGAGAGAGAGAGAGAGAGAGAGTGGGAGTGTGTGAGAGAGACTGGGAGTGTGTGAGAGAGAGAGAGACTGGGAGTGTGAGAGAAAGACTGGGAGTGTGAGAGAGAGAGACTGGGAGTGAGAGAGAGAGAGAGGCTGGGAGTGTGAGAGAGAGAGATTGGGAGTGTGAGAGAGAGAGATTGGGAGTGTGAGAGAGATTGGGAGTGTGAGAGAGAGATTGGGAGTGAGAGAGACAGATTGGGAGTGTGAGAGAGATTGTGAGTGTGAGAGAGAGATTGGGAGTGAGAGAGAGAGATTGGGAGTGTGAGAGAGATTGGGAGTGTGAGAGAGAGAGACTGGGAGTGTGTGAGAGAGAGACTGGGAGTGTGAGAGAGAGAGACTGGGAGTGAGAGAGAGAGAGAGGGAGACTGGGAGTGTGTGAGAGAGAGAGTGGGGGTGTGAGAGCGGGAGAGATTGGGAGTGAGAGAGAGATTGGGAGTGCGAGAGCGAGTGGGAGTGTGAGAGAGACGGAGTGTGAGAGAGGGAGTGTGAGAGAGAGTGGGAGTGTGAGAGGAGAGTGGGAGTGTGTGAGAGAGAGAGTGTGAGAGAGAGAGAGAGAGAGAGTGGGAGTGTGTGAGAGAGACTGGGAGTGTGTGAGAGAGAGAGAGACTGGGAGTGTGAGAGAAAGACTGGGAGTGTGAGAGAGAGAGACTGGGAGTGGGAGAGAGAGAGAGTGGGAGTGTGAGAGAGAGTGGGAGTGTGTGAGAGAGTGGGAGTGTGTGTGAGAGAGAGAGTGGGAGTGTGTGAGAGAGAGAAACTGGGAGTGTGTGACAGAGAGACTGGGAGTGTGTGAGAGAGAGAGAGACTGGGAGTGTGAGAGAGAGAGACTGGGAGTGTGAGAGAGAGAGACTGGGAGTGAGAGAGAGAGACTGGGAGTGTGTGAGAGAGAGAGAGTGGGGGTGAGAGAGAGAGTGGGTGTGGGAGAGAGAGAGACTGGGAGGGAGAGAGAGAGACTGGGAGTGAAAGAGAGAGAGTGTGAGAGAGAGAGAGACTGGGAGAGAGAGAGAGAGAGAGACTGGGTGAGTGAGAAACTGGGAGTGTGAGAGAGAGAGTGGGTGTGTGTGAGAGAGTGAGAGTGGGAGTGTGTGAGGGAGTGGGAGTGAGAGAGAGAGTGGGAGTGTGTGAGAGAGAGAGACGGAGAGAGAGAGAGAGACTGGGAGTGAGAGAGAGAGACTGGGAGTGTGTGAGAGAGAGAGAGACTGGGAGTGTGAGAGAGACTGGGAGTGAGAGAGAGAGAGAGTGACTGGGAGTGTGAGAGAGAGAGAGAGTGGGAGTGTGTGAAAGAGAGAGTGGGAGTGTGAGAGAGAGAGAGTGGGAGTGTGAGAGAGAGAGACTGGGAGTGTGAGAGAGACAGAGATTGGGAGTGTGAGAGAGAGACGGAGTGAGAGAGAGAGACTGGGAGTGTGAGAGAGAGAGACTGGGAGTGAGAGAGAGACTGGGAGTGTGAGAGAGAGAGATTGGGAGTGTGAGAGAGAGAGACTGGGAGTGTGAGAGAGAGACTGGGAGTGTGAGAGTGGGAGTGTGAGAGAGAGAGAGAGTGGGAGTGTGTGAGAGACAGAGATTGGGAGTGTGAGAGAGAGACGGAGTGAGAGAGAGAGACTGGGAGTGTGAGAGAGAGAGACTGGGAGTGAGAGAGAGACTGGGAGTGTGAGAGAGAGAGATTGGGAGTGTGAGAGAGAGAGACTGGGAGTGTGAGAGAGAGAGATTGGGAGTGTGAGAGAGATTGGGAGTGTGAGAGAGAGATTGGGAGTGAGAGAGACAGATTGGGAGTGTGAGAGAGAGAGAGACTGGGAGTGAGAGAGGGACTGGGAGTGAGAGAGAGAGAGAGAGAGACACGGAGTGAGAGAGAGAGAGAGTGACTGGGAGTGTGAGAGAGAGAGAGAGTGGGAGTGTGTGAAAGAGAGAGTGGGAGTGGGAGAGAGAGAGAGAGACACGGAGTGAGAGAGAGAGAGAGAGTGACTGGGAGTGTGAGAGAGCGAGAGAGTGGGAGTGTGTGAAAGAGAGAGTGGGAGTGTGAGAGAGAGAGTGGGAGTGTGAGAGAGAGAGAGAGAGACACGGAGTGAGAGAGACAGAGAGTGACTGGGAGTGTGAGAGAGAGAGTGGGAGTGTGTGAAAGAGAGTGTGGGAGTGAGAGAGAGAGATTGGGAGTGAGAGAGAGATTGGGAGTGAGAGAGAGAGATTGGGAGTGTGAGAGAAAGAGATTGGGAGTGTGTGAGAGAGAGCGATTGGGAGTGTGTGAGAGAGAGATTGGGAGTGAGAGAGAGAGAGAGATTGGGAGTGTGAGAGAGAGACTGGGAGTGAGAGAGAGACTGGGAGTGAGAGAGAGAGATTGGGAGTGAGAGAGAGAGAGAGACTGGGAGTGTGAGAGAGAGAAATTGGGAGTGAGAGAGAGAGAGACTGGGAGTGTGAGAGAGAGAGATTGGGAGTGTGAGAGAGAGAGATTGGGAGTGTGAGAGAGAGATTGGGAGTGAGAGAGACAGATTGTGAGTGTGAGAGAGATTGTGAGTGTGAGAGAGAGATTGGGAGTGAGAGAGAGAGATTGGGAGTGTGAGAGAGATTGGGAGTGTGAGAGAGAGAGATTGGGAGTGTGAGAGAGAGAGATTGGGAGTGTGAGAGAGAGAGATTGGGAGTGTGAGAGAGAGAGATTGGGAGTGTTGAGAGATTGGGAGTGTGAGAGAGAGATTGGGAGTGAGAGAGAGAGATTGGGAGTGTGAGAGAGATTGCGAGTGCGAGAGAGAGAGATTGGGAGTGTGAGAGAGAGAGATTGGGAGTGTGAGAGAGAGATTGGGAGTGTGAGAGAGAGAGAGATTGGGAGTGTGAGAGAGAGAGAGACTGGGAGTGAGAGAGAGAGACTGGGAGTGTGAGAGAGAGAGATTGGGAGTGTGAGAGAGAGACTGGGAGTGAGAGAGAGAGATTGGGAGTGAGAGAGAGAGAGAGACTGGGAGTGAGAGAGAGACTGGGAGTGTGAGAGAGAGAGATTGGGAGCGAGAGAGAGAGAGATTGGGAGTGAGAGAGAGAGAGACTGGGAGTGTGAGAGAGAGAGATTGGGAGTGTGAGAGAGAGAGATTGGGAGTGTGAGAGAGAGAGACTGGGAGAGTGAGAGAGAGAGACTGGGAGTGTGAGAGAGAGAGATTGGGAGTGAGAGAGACAGATTGGGAGTGTGAGAGAGAGAGATTGGGAGTGAGAGAGAGAGATTGGGAGTGTGAGAGAGATTGGGAGTGTGAGAGAGAGAGATTGGGAGTGTGAGAGAGAGATTGGGAGTGTGAGAGAGAGAGAGATTGGGTGTGTGAGAGAGAGAGAGATTGGGAGTGAGAGAGAGAGAGATTGGGAGTGTGAGAGATAGAGAGATTGGGAGTGTGAGAGAGAGATTGGGAGGGTGAGAGAGAGAGAGATTGGGAGTGTGAGAGAGAGAGAGATTGGGAGTGTGAGAGAGAGAGACTAGGCCGCCGCGGCCGCTCAGCTGATGGCTTTGGGTCGGGCTCTGGGGCGGGGCTGTTGACGCCGTGGGGATGGTTGTGCGCGGCGGCCGGTGACCTGCTGGCTTTGGGTCGGTTTCCGGGGCGGGGCTGTTGACGCCGCGGGGAAGTTTTGTGCGTGGCGGCCGGTGACCTGGTGGCTTTGGGTCGGGCTCTCGGGCGGGGCTGTTGACGCCGCGGGGAAGTTTTGTGCGCGGCGGCTCCCGACACGGCCCGCAACTCAAGGCCCAGGCTTCCCGGGCTGCTAGGCCGCGCCCGGCGCTGGCACAGCCGCTCGTAATGGCCGTCAAAGTAGGCGAGCCTCCGGGCGAAGGGCAGGGGATCACTTCATTTCCTACTGTTGCTAAATACAATTTAAAACTCAAATAAATTGTTATTTTTCTTAGTTCCCTAACACACAGAAAGTGTGGGAAAAAAATCATGAAGAATCAAGATGACAGCCACTCACCTCGGTTCAGAATGATAAGGCCCGCCCACACACGCACCGATTGGTCAACCGTCAGGTCACTGAACTGTAGGATTGGTCAATCGTCAAGTCACTCAACACTCAACTGTAGAATGCCCGCCCGCACACGCAATGAACCCGGCCCCATGACGCAGCGATTGGTCAACCGTCGGTCAACTGTCAGGTCGCTCGACCGCACGATTGGTCAAGCTTCACGTCACTCAATGCTAATGAGTAAATGAGCGGAACTTTTCCCATTTAATGAGCAGAATTTTGAACCTTTTTGGGATACCGTGGGCACGATATTTGTCTGACGGAAAAGTAAATACACCCATGACCGGTCCGTAATCGTAAGCTTAATTTTGATGTGACGCGCGTGTAGGTACGCTCTATAACTTTCAAACGTATAGAGAACGGATAGACAGACAGAAAGACAGAAGAGGTCTTTTATACATTTAAACTAGCTGGGGGAGCCCGGCGGTGCCGAGGCTTTTTGAGGGCATGTTGTTGTTGGAAGAGAGAGAGGGATACACTGGGGGGAAGAGAGAGAGGGAAGGAGAGAGAGAGAGAGGGAATGAGAGAGAGGGAAAGAGAGAGAGAGAGAGGGAAGGAGACAGAGAGAGGGAAGGAGAGAGAGAGAGAGAGGGAAGGAGAGAGAGAGAGAGGGGGAAGGAGAGAGAGAGAGAGATGGAAGGAAAGAGACAGAGAGATGGAAGGAGAGAGAGAGAGGGAAGGAGAGAGAGGGAAGGAGAGAGAGGGAAGGAGAGAGAAAGAGAGGGAAGGAGAGACAGAGAGAGAGAGGGAAGGAGAGAGAGAGAGATTGGGAGTGTGAGAGAGAGAGATTGGGAGTGTGAGAGAGAGAGAGAGATTGGGAGTGAGAGAGAGAGAGATTGGGAGTGAGAGAGAGAGAGATTGGGAGTGAGAGAGAGAGAGATTGGGAGTGTGAGAGAGAGAGATTGGGAGTGTGAGAGAGAGAGATTGGGAGTGTGAGACAGAGAGAGAGACTGGGAGTGTGAGACAGAGAGAGATTGGGAGTGTGAGAGAGAGAGATTGGGAGTGAGAGAGAGAGAGAGAGATTGGGAGTGAGAGAGAGAGATTGGGAGTGAGAGAGAGAGAGATTGGGAGTGAGAGAGAGAGATTGGGAGTGAGAGAGAGAGAGATTGGGAGTGTGAGAGAGAGAGATTGGGAGGGTGAGAGAGAGAGATTGGGAGTGAGAGAGAGAGAGAGAGACTGGGAGTGTGAGAGAGAGAGAGATTGGGAGTGAGAGAGAGAGAGACTGGGAGTGTGAGAGAGAGAGAGATTGGGAGTGTGAGAGAGAGAGATTGGGAGTGTGAGAGAGAGACAGAGAGAGAAAGGGAAGGAGAGAGAGAGAGGGAAGGAGAGAGAGAGAGGGAAGGAGAGAGAGAGAGAGAGAGATTGGGAGTGTGAGAGCAAGAGATTGGGAGTGTGAGAGAGAGAGAGAGATTGGGAGTGTGAGAGAGAGATTGGGAGTGAGAGAGAGAGAGAGACTGGGAGTGTGAGAGAGAGAGAGAGATTGGGAGTGTGAGAGAGAGAGATTGGGAGTGTGAGACAGAGAGAGACTGGGAGTGTGAGACAGAGAGAGATTGGGAGTGTGAGAGAGAGAGATTGGGAGTGAGAGAGAGAGAGAGATTGGGAGTGAGAGACAGAGATTGGGAGTGAGAGAGAGAGAGATTGGGAGTGAGAGAGAGAGATTGGGAGTGAGAGAGAGATTGGGAGTGTGAGAGAGAGAGATTGGGAGTGTGATCGAGAGATTGGGAGTGAGAGAGAGAGAGAGAGACTGGGAGTGTGAGAGAGAGAGAGATTGGGAGTGAGAGAGAGAGAGAGAGACTGGGACTGTGAGAGAGAGAGAGATTGGGAGTGTGAGAGAGAGAGATTGGGAGTGTGAGAGAGAGAGACTGGGAGTGAGAGAGAGAGATTGGGAGTGAGAGAGAGAGAGACTGGGAGTGAGAGAGAGAGGGACGGGGAGTGAGAGAGAGAGAGAGAGACACGGAGTGAGAGAGAGAGACAGTGACTGGGAGTGTGAGAGAGAGAGAGAGTGGGAGTGTGTGAAAGAGAGAGTGGGAGTGTGAGAGAGAGAGAGAGACACGGAGTGAGAGAGAGAGAGAAAGTGACTGGGAGTGTGAGAGAGAGAGAGTGTGGGAGTGTGTGAAAGAGAGAGTGGAGTGTGAGAGAGAGAGTGGGAGTGTGAGAGAGAGAGAGACACGGAGTGAGAGAGAGAGAGAGTGACTGGGAGTGTGAGAGAGAGAGAGAGTGGGAGTGTGTGAAAGAGAGAGTGGGAGCGAGAGAGAGAGATTGGGAGTGTGAGAGAGATTTGGAGTGAGAGAGAGAGATTGGGAGTGTGAGAGAGAGAGATTGGGAGTGTGTGAGAGAGAGAGATTGGGAGTGTGTGAGAGAGAGATTGGGAGTGTGAGAGAGAGATTGGGAGTGAGAGAGAGAGAGATTGGGAGTGAGAGAGAGAGAGATTGGGAGTGTGAGAGAGAGACTGGGAGTGAGAGAGATTGGGAGTGAGAGAGAGAGAGACTGGGAGTGTGAGAGAGAGATTGGGAGTGAGAGAGAGAGAGACTGGGAGTGTGAGAGAGAGAGATTGGGAGTGTGAGAGAGAGAGATTGGGAGTGTGAGAGAGAGAGACTGGGAGTGTGAGAGAGAGAGATTGGGAGTGTGAGAGAGATTGGGAGTGTGAGAGAGAGATTGGGAGTGAGAGAGAGAGATTGGGAGTGTGAGAGAGATTGGGAGTGTGAGAGAGAGAGATTGGGAGTGTGAGAGAGAGAGATTGGGAGTGTGAGAGAGAGATTGGGAGTGTGAGAGAGAGAGAGATTGGGAGTGTGAGAGAGAGAGAGACTGGGAGTGAGAGAGAGACTGGGAGTGTGAGAGAGAGAGATTGGGAGTGTGAGAGAGAGACTGGGAGTGAGAGAGAGAGATTGGGAGTGAGAGAGAGAGAGAGACTGGGAGTGAGAGAGAGACTGGGAGTGTGAGAGAGAGAGACTGGGAGTGTGAGAGAGAGAGATTGGGAGCGAGAGAGAGAGAGATTGGGAGTGAGAGACAGAGAGACTGGGAGTGTGAGAGAGAGAGATTGGGAGTGTGAGAGAGAGAGATTGGGAGTGTGAGAGAGAGAGACTGGGAGTGTGAGAGAGAGAGACTGGGAGTGTGAGAGAGAGAGATTGGGAGTGTGAGAGAGATTGGGAGTGTGAGAGAGAGAGATTGGGAGTGAGAGAGAGAGATTGGGAGTATGAGAGAGATTGGGAGTGTGAGAGAGAGAGATTGGGAGTGTGAGAGAGAGATTGGGAGTGTGAGAGAGAGAGAGATTGGGAGTGTGAGAGAGAGAGAGATTGGGAGTGAGAGAGAGAGAGAGAGACTGGGACTGTGAGAGAGAGAGAGATTGGGAGTGTGAGAGAGAGAGATTGGGAGTGTGAGAGAGAGAGACTGGGAGTGAGAGAGAGAGATTGGGAGTGAGAGAGAGAGAGACTGGGAGTGAGAGAGAGAGGGACGGGGAGTGAGAGAGAGAGAGAGAGACACGGAGTGAGAGAGAGAGAAAGTGACTGGGAGTGTGAGAGAGAGAGAGTGTGGGAGTGTGTGAAAGAGAGAGTGGAGTGTGAGAGAGAGAGTGGGAGTGTGAGAGAGAGAGAGAGAGACACGGAGTGAGAGAGAGAGAGAGTGACTGGGAGTGTGAGAGAGAGAGAGAGTGGGAGTGTGTGAAAGAGAGAGAGGGAGCGAGAGAGAGAGATTGGGAGTGTGAGAGAGATTTGGAGTGAGAGAGAGAGATTGGGAGTGTGAGAGAGAGAGATTGGGAGTGTGTGAGAGAGAGAGATTGGGAGTGTGTGAGAGAGAGAGATTGGGAGTGTGAGAGAGAGATTGGGAGTGAGAGAGAGAGAGATTGGGAGTGAGAGAGAGAGAGATTGGGAGTGTGAGAGAGAGACTGGGAGTGAGAGAGAGAGATTGGGAGTGAGAGAGAGAGAGACTGGGAGTGTGAGAGAGAGAGATTGGGAGTGAGAGAGAGAGAGACTGGGAGTGTGAGAGAGAGAGATTGGGAGTGTGAGAGAGAGAGATTGGGAGTGTGAGAGAGACTGGGAGTGTGAGAGAGAGAGATTGGGAGTGTGAGAGAGATTGGGAGTGTGAGAGAGAGATTGGGAGTGAGAGAGAGAGATTGGGAGTGTGAGAGAGATTGGGAGTGTGAGAGAGAGAGATTGGGAGTGTGAGAGAGAGAGATTGGGAGTGTGAGAGAGAGATTGGGAGTGTGAGAGAGAGAGAGATTGGGAGTGTGAGAGAGAGAGAGACTGGGAGTGAGAGAGAGACTGGGAGTGTGAGAGAGAGAGATTGGGAGTGTGAGAGAGAGACTGGGAGTGAGAGAGAGAGATTGGGAGTGAGAGAGAGAGAGAGACTGGGAGTGAGAGAGAGAGAGCTGCAATTTGAGCCCGACCCTGTTCAACATATACATAAATGAATTAGCAGACATGCTGGAGCAAAGCGAGTCACCAGGTCTCCGTCTCCTGGATGGAGAAGTGAAGTCCCTGTTCTATGCGGACGACCTGGTTCTGCTGTCTCCCGCAGAACAGGGATTACAGCAACAACTAGACCTACTCGACAAATACTGCCAAAATTGGGCTCTAACAGTAAATCTAAAGAAAACCAACATCATGATTTTTCAGAAAAGACCCAGATGTCAGGAAAACAAATACCAGTTTACCCTCAGTGATACCACTATAGGACACACTATGAGCTACACCTACCTTGGTCTAACTATTACAGCATCAGGGAGCTTCAGCATAGCAGTGAATGCACTAAAAGAAAAAGCCCGAAGAGCCCTATATGCAATAAAAAGAAAATTCTACAACATCCAAATCCCAATCAAAATCTGGCTCAAAATTTTTGACAGCATAATCCTGCCCATTGCACTGTACGTTAGTGAAGTATGGGGCCCGCTAAATCACCAAAGCTACACTAAATGGGAAAAACACACAATAGAAGCCCTACATGCAGAATTCTGCCGAAGCATCCTTCGCACCCAAAGAAAAACGCCAACAAATGCATGCAGAGCCGAACTAGGCAGATACCCACTGATAATAAACATCCAAAAACGAGCACTAAACTTCCTAAATCACCTCAAATCTAGCTCCCCAGACACCCTTCATTTCAAAGCCTTTCAGACCCAAGAGCTAAACCCAGAAAAGAGTCCCCTGAGTCAGCTGCTACTGAAACTAAGTACTCAGCCGGACCCTGACCAGCCCCAGACCAACACAGCCGTCCAAACACCAATCCGAGTGAACCAAATCATTAAAAAATGCAAAGAAACCTACCTGGAACATTGGAACAAAATAACCGAAAGCCAAAGCAGATTAGAATGTTACCGGGCCCTAAAAAGAGAATATAAACTGGCAGACTACCTCACGACCATCAGAGACACAAAACAGAGACAGACCCTCACCAGGTACAGACTAAGCGACCACCAACTGGAAATTGAAAAAGGCAGATACAAGAAATCCTGGCAGCCTAGAGAGAATAGAATATGCGATCAATGTCTGGCTGGCGAGGTTGAAACAGAAATGCATTTCCTCCTAAAATGCGAAAAATTCAACACATCAAGAAACATATTATTCAACAAGCTAAGCCAAACAACCCCAGATTTCAAGGAATTGGATGATCTGTCAAAATTGAGATTAGTCCTAGGAGAAGGAGACAGACCATACCTTGGGGCTAAATATGTAACAACATGTCACAACCTGAGGACTGTTTAAAAGTAAGACTGTTTAAAATTAATATTGAACGTACCAAATGAAGTAGAAAGACTGTTTAAAATTAATATTGTTTAAAAGTAATATTGTATATACCCAACAAATGTCAAATCGATTGACACCTACAGAATGTTGGAAAACTGTACCTTTTTGCTATGTAAGCTTTGGCAATATGGTTCTCTGTAAACTTTCATGCCAATAAAGCATTTGAACTGAACTGAACTGAACTGACTGGGAGTGTGAGAGAGAGAGATTGGGAGCGAGAGAGAGAGAGATTGGGAGTGAGAGACAGAGAGACTGGGAGTGTGAGAGAGAGAGATTGGGAGTGTGAGAGAGAGAGATTGGGAGTGTGAGAGAGAGAGACTGGGAGTGTGAGAGAGAGAGATTGGGAGTGTGAGAGAGATTGGGAGTGTGAGAGAGAGAGATTGGGAGTGAGAGAGAGAGATTGGGAGTATGAGAGAGATTGGGAGTGTGAGAGAGAGAGATTGGGAGTGTGAGAGAGAGAGATTGGGAGTGTGAGAGAGAGAGAGATTGGGAGTGTGAGAGAGAGAGAGATTGGGAGTGAGAGAGAGAGAGATTGGGAGTGTGAGAGAGAGAGAGATTGGGAGTGTGAGAGAGGGAGAGATTGGGAGTGTGAGATACTGAGATCGGGAGTGTGAGAGAGAGAGATTGGGAGTGTGAGAGAGCGAGTGATTGGGAGTGAGAGAGAGAGATTGGGAGTGTGAGAGAGAGAGATTGGGAGTGTGAGAGAGAGAGACTGGGCCGCCGCGGCCGCTCAGCTGATGGCTTTGGGTCGGGCTCTGGGGCGGGGCTGTTGACGCCGTGGGGATGTTTTGTGCGCGGCGGCCGGTGACCTGCTGGCTTTGGGTCGGTTTCCGGGGCGGGGCTGTTGACGCTGCGGGGAAGTTTTGTGCGTGGCGGCCGGTGACCTGGTGGCTTTGGGTCGGGCTCTCGGGCGGGGCTGTTGACGCCGCGGGGAAGTTTTGTGCGCGGCGGCTCCCGACACGGCCCGCAACTCAAGGCCCAGGCTTCCCAGGCTGCTAGGCCGCGCCCGGTGCCGGCACATCCGCTCGAAATGGCCATCAAAGTAGGCGAGCCTCCGGGCGAAGGGCAGGGGATCACTTCATTTCCTACTGTTGCTAAATACAATTTAAAACTCAACTAAATTGTTATTTTCCTTAGTTCCCTAACACACAGAAAGTGAGGGGAAAAAATCATGAAGAATCAAGATGACAGCCACTCACCTCGGTTCGAAATGATAAGGCCCGCCCACACACGCACCGATTGGTCAACCGTCAAGTCACTGAACTGTAGGATTGGTCAATCGTCAAGTCACTCAACACTCAACTGTCGGATGCCCGCCCGCACGCGCAATGAACCCGGCCCCATGACGCAGCGATTGGTCAACCGTCGGTCAACTGTCAGGTCGCTCGACCGCACGATTGGTCAACCTTCACGTCACTCAATGCTAATGAGCAAATGAGCGGAACTTTTCCCATTTAATGAGCAGAATTTTGAATGTTTTTGGGATACCGTGGGCACGATTTTTGTCTGACGGAAAAGTAAATACGCCCATGACCGGTCCGTAATCGTAAGCTTAATTTTGATGTGACGCGCGTGTAGGTACGCTCTATAACTTTCGAACGTATAGAGAACGGACAGACAGACAGACAGACAGACAGAAAGACAGACAGACAGAAGAGGTCTTTTATATATTTAAACTAGCTGGGGGAGCCCGGCGGTGCCGAGGCTTTTTGAGGGCATGTTGTTGTTGGAAGAGAGAGAGGGAGCGACTGGGGGGAAGAGAGAGAGGGAAGGAGAGAGAGAGAGAGGGAATGAGAGAGAGGGAAAGAGAGGGAGAGAGAGGGAAGGAGAGAAAGAGGGGGGAAGGAGAGAGAGAGAGAGGGATAAGGAGAGAGAGAGTGAGATGGAAGGAAAGAGACAGAGAGATGGAAGGAGAGAGAGAGAGGGAAGGAGAGAGAGGGAAGGAGAGAGAAAGAGAGGGAAGGAGAGAGAGACAGAGAGAGAGAGGGAAGGAGAGAGAGAGAGGGAAGGAGAGAGAGAGAGGGAAGGAGAGAGAGAGAGAGAGAGAGATTGGGAGTGTGAGAGAGAGAGATTGGGAGTGTGAGAGAGAGAGATTGGGAGTGTGAGAGAGAGAGAGAGATTGGGAGTGTGAGAGATTGGGAGTGAGAGAGAGAGAGAGACTGGGAGTGTGAGAGAGAGAGAGATTGGGAGTGAGAGAGAGAGAGATTGGGAGTGTGAGAGAGAGAGATTGGGAGTGTGAGACAGAGAGAGACTGGGAGTGTGAGACAGAGAGAGATTGGGAGCGTGAGAGAGAGAGATTGGGATTGAGAGAGAGAGAGAGAGATTGGGAGTGAGAGAGAGAGATTGGGAGTGAGAGAGAGAGAGATTGGGAGTATGAGAGAGAGAGATTGGGAGTGTGAGAGAGAGAGATTGGGAGTGAGAGAGAGAGAGAGAGACTGGGAGTGTGAGAGAGAAAGAGATTGGGAGTGTGAGAGAGAGAGATTGGGAGTGAGAGAGAGAGAGACTGGGAGTGTGAGAGAGAGAGATTGGGAGTGTGAGAGAGAGAGATTGGGAGTGTGAGAGAGAGAGACTGGGAGTGTGAGAGAGAGAGATTGGGAGTGTGAGAGAGATTGGGAGTGTGAGAGAGAGATTGGGAGTGAGAGAGAGAGATTCGGAGTGTGAGAGAGATTGGGAGTGTGAGAGAGAGAGATTGGGAGTGTGAGAGAGAGAGATTGGGAGTGTGAGAGAGAGATTGGGAGTGTGAGAGAGAGAGAGATTGGGAGTGTGAGAGAGAGAGAGACTGGGAGTGAGAGAGAGACTGGGAGTGTGAGAGAGAGAGATTGGGAGTGTGAGAGAGAAAAACATATACACCAAACAAAAAATGGGAAAATATTCGCCTGTTTCATCGACTTCAAGAAAGCCTTTGACTCTATATGGCACGAAGGGCTCTATTATAAACTTCTTCAGTGTGGAATAGGGGGCAAAGTCTATGACCTTATTAAATCAATGTATCTGAAAAACAAATGCGGGGTCAAAATTGGAGACAAACGCACCGATTTCTTCACCCAGAGAAGAGGCGTCCGGCAGGGCTGCAATTTGAGCCCGACCCTGTTCAACATATACATAAATGAATTAGCAGACATGCTGGAGCAAAGCGAGTCACCAGGTCTCCGTCTCCTGGATGGAGAAGTGAAATCCCTGTTCTATGCGGACGACCTGGTTCTGCTGTCTCCCACAGAACAGGGATTACAGCAACAACTAGACCTACTCGACAAATACTGCCAAAATTGGGCTCTAACAGTAAATCTAAAGAAAACCAACATCATGATTTTTCAAAAAAGGCCCAGATGTCAGGAAAACAAATACCAGTTTACCCTCAGTGATACCACTATAGGACACACTATGAGCTACACCTACCTTGGTCTAACTATTACAGCATCAGGGAGCTTCAGCATAGCAGTGAATGCACTAAAAGAAAAAGCACGAAGAGCCCTATATGCAATAAAAAGAAAATTCTACAACATCCAAATCCCAATCAAAATCTGGCTCAAAATATTTGACAGCATAATCCTGCCCATTGCACTGTACGGTAGTGAAGTATGGGGCCCGCTAAATCACCAAAGCTACACTAAATGGGAAAAACACACAATAGAAGCCCTACATGCAGAATTCTGCCGAAGCATCCTTCGCACCCAAAGAAAAACGCCAACAAATGCATGCAGAGCCGAACTAGGCAGATACCCACTGATAATAAACATCCAAAAACAAGCACTAAACTTCCTAAATCACCTCAAATCTAGCTCCCCAGACACCCTTCATTTCAAAGCCTTTCAGACCCAAGAGCTAAACCCAGAAAAGAGTCCCCTGAGTCAGCTGCTACTGAAACTAAGTACTCAGCCGGACCAGCCCCAGACCAACACAGCCGTCCAAACACCAATCCGAGTGAACCAAATCATTAAAAAATGCAAAGAAACCTACCTGGAACATTGGAACAAAATAACTGAAAGCCAAAGCAGATTAGAATGTTACCGGGCCCTAAAAAGAGAATATAAACAAGCAGACTACCTCACGACCATCAGAGACACAAAACAGAGACAGACCCTCACCAGGTACAGACTAAGCGACCACCAACTGGAAATTGAAAAAGGCAGATACAAGAAATCCTGGCAGCCTAGAGAGAATAGAATATGCGATCAATGTCTGGCCGGCGAGGTTGAAACAGAGATGCATTTCCTCCTAAAATGCGAAAAATTCAACACATCAAGAAACATATTATTCAACAAGCTAAGCCAAACAACCCCAGATTTCAAGGAATTGGATGACCTGTCAAAATTGAGATTAGTCCTAGGAGAAGGAGACAGACCATACCTTGGGGCCAAATATGTAACAACATGTCACAACCTGAGGACTGTTTAAAAATTAAGACTGTTTAAAATTAATATTGAACGTACCAAATGAAGTACAAAGACTGTTTAAAATTAATATTGTTTAAAAGTAATATTGTATGTAACCAACAAATGTCAAATCGATTGACACCTACAGAATGTTGGAAAACTGTACCTTTTTGCTATGTAAGCTTTGGCAATATGGTTCTCTGTAAACTTTCATGCCAATAAAGCATTTGAATTGAAAAATTGAAATTGAATTGAGAGACTGGGAGTGAGAGAGAGACTGGGAGTGTGAGAGAGAGAGATTGGGAGCGAGAGAGAGAGAGATTGGGAGTGAGAGACAGAGAGACTGGGAGTGTGAGAGAGAGAGATTGGGAGTGTGAGAGAGAGAGATTGGGAGTGTGAGAGAGAGAGACTGGGAGTGTGAGAGAGAGAGATTGGGAGTGTGAGAGAGATTGGGAGTATGAGAGAGAGATTGGGAGTGAGAGAGACAGATTGGGAGTGTGAGAGAGAGAGATTGGGAGTGAGAGAGAGAGATTGGGAGTGTGAGAGAGATTGGGAGTGTGAGAGAGAGAGATTGGGAGTGTGAGAGAGAGAGATTGGGAGTGTGAGAGAGAGATTGGGAGTGTGAGAGAGAGAGAGATTGGGAGTGTGAGAGAGAGAGAGATTGGGAGTGAGAGAGAGAGAGATTGGGAGTGTGAGAGAGAGAGAGATTGGGAGTGTGAGAGAGAGAGAGATTGGGAGTGTGAGAGAGAGAGTCCCCTGAGTCAGCTGCTACTGAAACTAAGTACTCAGCCGGACCCTGACCAGCCCCAGACCAACACAGCCGTCCAAACACCAATCCGAGTGAACCAAATCATTAAAAAATGCAAAGAAACCTACCTGGAACATTGGAACAAAATAACCGAAAGCCAAAGCAGATTAGAATGTTACCGGGCCCTAAAAAGAGAATATAAACTGGCAGACTACCTCACGACCATCAGAGACACAAAACAGAGACAGACCCTCACCAGGTACAGACTAAGCGACCACCAACTGGAAATTGAAAAAGGCAGATACAAGAAATCCTGGCAGCCTAGAGAGAATAGAATATGCGATCAATGTCTGGCTGGTGAGGTTGAAACAGAAATGCATTTCCTCCTAAAATGCGAAAAATTCAACACATCAAGAAACATATTATTCAACAAGCTAAGCCAAACAACCCCAGATTTCAAGGAATTGGATGATCTGTCAAAATTGAGATTAGTCCTAGGAGAAGGAGACAGACCATACCTTGGGGCTAAATATGTAACAACATGTCACAACCTGAGGACTGTTTAAAAGTAAGACTGTTTAAAATTAATATTGAACGTACCAAATGAAGTAGAAAGACTGTTTAAAATTAATATTGTTTAAAAGTAATATTGTATATACCCAACAAATGTCAAATCGATTGACACCTACAGAATGTTGGAAAACTGTACCTTTTTGCTATGTAAGCTTTGGCAATATGGTTCTCTGTAAACTTTCATGCCAATAAAGCATTTGAACTGAACTGAACTGAACTGAACTGAGAGAGATTGGGAGTGAGAGAGAGAGAGATTGGGAGTGTGAGAGAGAGAGATTAGGAGTGAGAGAGAGAGAGAGATTGGGAGTGAGAGAGAGAGATTGGGAGTGAGAGAGAGAGAGATTGGGAGTGAGAGAGAGAGATTGGGAGTGAGAGAGAGAGAGATTGGGAGTGTGAGAGAGAGAGATTGGGAGTGTGAGCGAGAGATTGGGAGTAAGAGAGAGAGAGAGAGACTGGGAGTGTGAGAGAGAGAGAGATTGGGAGTGAGAGAGAGAGAGAGAGAGAGACTGGGACTGTGAGAGAGAGAGAGATTGGGAGTGTGAGAGAGAGAGATTGGGAGTGAGAGAGAGAGATTGGGAGTGAGAGAGAGAGAGATTGGGAGTGTGAGAGAGAGAGATTGGGAGTGTGAGAGAGAGAGATTGGGAGTGTGAGCGAGAGATTGGGAGTGAGAGAGAGAGAGAGAGACTGGGAGTGTGAGAGAGAGAGAGATTGGGAGTGAGAGAGAGAGAGAGAGAGACTGGGACTGTGAGAGAGAGATTGGGAGTGTGAGAGAGAGAGATTGGGAGTGTGAGAGAGAGAGACTGGGAGTGTGAGAGAGAGAGATTGGGAGTGAGAGAGAGAGAGACTGGGAGTGAGAGAGAGAGGGACGGGGAGTGAGAGAGAGAGAGAGAGACACGGAGTGAGAGAGAGAGACAGTGACTGGGAGTGTGAGAGAGAGAGAGAGTGGGAGTGTGTGAAAGAGAGAGTGGGAGTGTGAGAGAGAGAGAGAGAGAGACACGGAGTGAGAGAGAGAGAAAGTGACTGGGAGTGTGAGAGAGAGAGAGTGTGGGAGTGTGTGAAAGAGAGTGGAGTGTGAGAGAGAGAGTGGGAGTGTGAGAGAGAGAGAGAGAGACACGGAGTGAGAGAGAGAGAGAGTGACTGGGAGTGTGAGAGAGAGAGAGAGTGGGAGTGTGTGAAAGAGAGAGTGGGAGCGAGAGAGAGAGATTGGGAGTGTGAGAGAGATTTGGAGTGAGAGAGAGAGATTGGGAGTGTGAGAGAGAGAGATTGGGAGTGTGTGAGAGAGAGAGATTGGGAGTGTGTGAGAGAGAGATTGGGAGTGTGTGAGAGAGAGATTGGGAGTGTGAGAGAGAGATTGGGAGTGAGAGAGAGAGAGATTGGGAGTGAGAGAGAGAGAGATTGGGAGTGTGAGAGAGAGACTGGGAGTGAGAGAGAGAGATTGGGAGTGAGAGAGAGAGAGACTGGGAGTGTGAGACAGAGAGATTGGGAGTGAGAGAGAGAGAGACTGGGAGTGTGAGAGAGAGAGATTGGGAGTGTGAGAGAGAGAGATTGGGAGTGTGAGAGAGAGAGACTGGGAGTGTGAGAGAGAGAGATTGGGAGTGTGAGAGAGAGAGATTGGGAGTGTGAGAGAGATTGGGAGTGTGAGAGAGAGATTGGGAGTGAGAGAGAGAGATTGGGAGTGTGAGAGAGATTGTGAGTGTGAGAGAGAGAGATTGGGAGTGTGAGAGAGAGAGATTGGGAGTGTGAGAGAGAGATTGGGAGTGTGAGAGAGAGAGAGATTGGGAGTGTGAGAGAGAGAGAGACTGGGAGTGAGAGAGAGACTGGGAGTGTGAGAGAGAGAGATTGGGAGTGTGAGAGAGAGACTGGGAGTGAGAGAGAGAGATTGGGAGTGAGAGAGAGAGAGAGACTGGGAGTGAGAGAGAGACTGGGAGTGTGAGAGAGAGAGATTGGGAGCGAGAGAGAGAGAGATTGGGAGTGAGAGACAGAGAGACTGGGAGTGTGAGAGAGAGAGATTGGGAGTGTGAGAGAGAGAGATTGGGAGTGTGAGAGAGAGAGACTGGGAGTGTGAGAGAGAGAGATTGGGAGTGTGAGAGAGATTGGGAGTGTGAGAGAGAGAGATTGGGAGTGAGAGAGAGAGATTGGGAGTATGAGAGAGATTGGGAGTGTGAGAGAGAGAGATTGGGAGTGTGAGAGAGAGAGATTGGGAGTGTGAGAGAGAGATTGGGAGTGTGAGAGAGAGAGAGATTGGGAGTGTGAGAGAGAGAGAGATTGGGAGTGAGAGAGAGAGAGATTGGGAGTGTGAGAGAGAGAGAGATTGGGAGTGTGAGAGAGGGAGAGATTGGGAGTGTGAGATACTGAGATCGGGAGTGTGAGAGAGAGAGATTGGGAGTGTGAGAGAGCGAGTGATTGGGAGTGAGAGAGAGAGATTGGGAGTGTGAGAGAGAGAGATTGGGAGTGTGAGAGAGAGAGACTGGGCCGCCGCGGCCGCTCAGCTGATGGCTTTGGGTCGGGCTCTGGGGCGGGGCTGTTGACGCCGTGGGGATGTTTTGTGCGCGGCGGCCGGTGACCTGCTGGCTTTGGGTCAGTTTCCGGGGCGGGGCTGTTGACGCCGCGGGGAAGTTTTGTGCGTGGCGGCCGGTGACCTGGTGGCTTTGGGTCGGGCTCTCGGGCGGGGCTGTTGACGCCGCGGGGAAGTTTTGTGCGCGGCGGCTCCCGACACGGCCCGCAACTCAAGGCCCAGGCTTCCCAGGCTGCTAGGCCGCGCCCGGTGCCGGCACATCCGCTCGAAATGGCCGTCAAAGTAGGCGAGCACTCCGGGCGAAGGGCAGGGGATCACTTCATTTCCTACTGTTGCTAAATACAATTTAAAACTCAAATAAATTGTTATTTTCCTTAGTTCCCTAACACACAGAAAGTGTGGGGAAAAAATCATGAAGAATCAAGATGACAGCCACTCACCTCGGTTCGGAATGATAAGGCCCGCCCACACACGCACCGATTGGTCAACCGTCAAGTCACTGAACTGTAGGATTGGTCAATCGTCAAGTCACTCAACACTCAACTGTAGGATGCCCGCCCGCACGCGCAATGAACCCGGCCCCATGACGCAGCGATTGGTCAACCGTCGGTCAACTGACAGGTCGCTCGACCGCACGATTGGTCAACCTTCACGTCACTCAATGCTAATGAGCAAATGAGCGGAACTTTTCCCATTTAATGAGCAGAATTTTGAATGTTTTTGGGATACCGTGGGCACGATTTTTGTCTGACGGAAAAGTAAATACGCCCATGACCGGTCCGTAATCGTAAGCTTAATTTTGATGTGACGCGCGTGTAGGTACGCTCTATAACTTTCGAACGTATAGAGAACGGACAGACAGACAGACAGACAGACAGACAGAAGAGGTCTTTTATATATTTAAACTAGCTGGGGGAGCCCGGCGGTGCCGAGGCTTTTTGAGGGCATGTTGTTGTTGGAAGAGAGAGAGGGAGCGACTGGGGGGAAGAGAGAGAGGGAAGGAGAGAGAGAGAGAGGGAATGAGAGAGAGGGAAAGAGAGGGAGAGAGAGGGAAGGAGAGAAAGAGGGGGAAGGAGAGAGAGAGAGAGGGATAAGGAGAGAGAGAGTGAGATGGAAGGAAAGAGACAGAGAGATGGAAGGAGAGAGAGAGAGGGAAGGAGAGAGAAAGAGAGGGAAGGAGAGAGAGACAGAGAGAGAGAGGGAAGGAGAGAGAGAGAGGGAAGGAGAGAGAGAGAGGGAAGGAGAGAGAGAGAGAGAGAGATTGGGAGTGTGAGAGAGAGAGATTGGGAGTGTGAGAGAGAGACAGAGATTGGGAGTGTGAGAGAGAGATTGGGAGTGAGAGAGAGAGAGAGACTGGGAGTGTGAGAGAGAGAGAGATTGGGAGTGAGAGAGAGAGAGATTGGGAGTGTGAGAGAGAGAGATTGGGAGTGTGAGACAGAGAGAGACTGGGAGTGTGAGACAGAGAGAGATTGGGAGCGTGAGAGAGAGAGATTGGGATTGAGAGAGAGAGAGAGATTGGGAGTGAGAGAGAGAGATTGGGAGTGAGAGAGAGAGAGATTGGGAGTATGAGAGAGAGAGATTGGGAGTGAGAGAGAGAGAGAGAGACTGGGAGTGTGAGAGAGAGAGATTGGGAGTGTGAGAGAGAGAGATTGGGAGTGTGAGAGAGAGAGACTGGGAGTGTGAGAGAGAGAGACTGGGAGTGTGAGAGAGAGAGATTGGGAGTGTGAGAGAGATTGGGAGTGTGAGAGAGAGATTGGGAGTGAGAGAGAGAGATTCGGAGTGTGAGAGAGATTGGGAGTGTGAGAGAGAGAGATTGGGAGTGTGAGAGAGAGAGATGGGGGGAGTGTGAGAGAGAGAGAGATTGGGAGTGTGAGAGAGAGAGAGACTGGGAGTGAGAGAGAGACTGGGAGTGTGAGAGAGAGAGATTGGGAGTGTGAGAGAGAAAAACATATACACCAAACAAAAAATGGGAAAATATTCGCCTGTTTCATCGACTTCAAGAAAGCCTTTGACTCTATATGGCACGAAGGGCTCTATTATAAACTTCTTCAGTGTGGAATAGGGGGCAAAGTCTATGACCTTATTAAATCAATGTATCTGAAAAACAAATGCGGGGTCAAAATTGGAGACAAACGCACCGATTTCTTCACCCAGAGAAGAGGCGTCCGGCAGGGCTGCAATTTGAGCCCGACCCTGTTCAACATATACATAAATGAATTAGCAGACATGCTGGAGCAAAGCGAGTCACCAGGTCTCCGTCTCCTGGATGGAGAAGTGAAATCCCTGTTCTATGCGGACGACCTGGTTCTGCTGTCTCCCACAGAACAGGGATTACAGCAACAACTAGACCTACTCGACAAATACTGCCAAAATTGGGCTCTAACAGTAAATCTAAAGAAAACCAACATCATGATTTTTCAAAAAAGGCCCAGATGTCAGGAAAACAAATACCAGTTTACCCTCAGTGATACCACTATAGGACACACTATGAGCTACACCTACCTTGGTCTAACTATTACAGCATCAGGGAGCTTCAGCATAGCAGTGAATGCACTAAAAGAAAAAGCACGAAGAGCCCTATATGCAATAAAAAGAAAATTCTACAACATCCAAATCCCAATCAAAATCTGGCTCAAAATATTTGACAGCATAATCCTGCCCATTGCACTGTACGGTAGTGAAGTATGGGGCCCGCTAAATCACCAAAGCTACACTAAATGGGAAAAACACACAATAGAAGCCCTACATGCAGAATTCTGCCGAAGCATCCTTCGCACCCAAAGAAAAACGCCAACAAATGCATGCAGAGCCGAACTAGGCAGATACCCACTGATAATAAACATCCAAAAACAAGCACTAAACTTCCTAAATCACCTCAAACCTAGCTCCCCAGACACCCTTCATTTCAAAGCCTTTCAGACCCAAGAGCTAAACCCAGAAAAGAGTCCCCTGAGTCAGCTGCTACTGAAACTAAGTACTCAGCCGGACCAGCCCCAGACCAACACAGCCGTCCAAACACCAATCCGAGTGAACCAAATCATTAAAAAATGCAAAGAAACCTACCTGGAACATTGGAACAAAATAACTGAAAGCCAAAGCAGATTAGAATGTTACCGGGCCCTAAAAAGAGAATATAAACAAGCAGACTACCTCACGACCATCAGAGACACAAAACAGAGACAGACCCTCACCAGGTACAGACTAAGCGACCACCAACTGGAAATTGAAAAAGGCAGATACAAGAAATCCTGGCAGCCTAGAGAGAATAGAATATGCGATCAATGTCTGGCCGGCGAGGTTGAAACAGAGATGCATTTCCTCCTAAAATGCGAAAAATTCAACACATCAAGAAACATATTATTCAACAAGCTAAGCCAAACAACCCCAGATTTCAAGGAATTGGATGACCTGTCAAAATTGAGATTAGTCCTAGGAGAAGGAGACAGACCATACCTTGGGGCCAAATATGTAACAACATGTCACAACCTGAGGACTGTTTAAAAATTAAGACTGTTTAAAATTAATATTGAACGTACCAAATGAAGTACAAAGACTGTTTAAAATTAATATTGTTTAAAAGTAATATTGTATGTAACCAACAAATGTCAAATCGATTGACACCTACAGAATGTTGGAAAACTGTACCTTTTTGCTATGTAAGCTTTGGCAATATGGTTCTCTGTAAACTTTCATGCCAATAAAGCATTTGAATTGAAAAATTGAAATTGAATTGAGAGACTGGGAGTGAGAGAGAGACTGGGAGTGTGAGAGAGAGAGATTGGGAGCGAGAGAGAGAGAGATTGGGAGTGAGAGACAGAGAGACTGGGAGTGTGAGAGAGAGAGATTGGGAGTGTGAGAGAGAGAGACTGGGAGTGTGAGAGAGAGAGATTGGGAGTGTGAGAGAGATTGGGAGTATGAGAGAGAGAATGGGAGTGAGAGAGACAGATTGGGAGTGTGAGAGAGAGAGATTGGGAGTGAGAGAGAGAGATTGGGAGTGTGAGAGAGATTGGGAGTGTGAGAGAGAGAGATTGGGAGTGTGAGAGAGAGAGATTGGGAGTGTGAGAGAGAGATTGGGAGTGTGAGAGAGAGAGAGATTGGGAGTGTGAGAGAGAGAGAGATTGGGAGTGAGAGAGAGAGAGATTGGGAGTGTGAGAGAGAGAGAGATTGGGAGTGTGAGAGAGAGAGAGATTGGGAGTGTGAGAGAGAGAGAGATTGGGAGTGAGAGAGAGAGAGATTGGGAGTGTGAGAGAGAGAGATTGGGAGTGAGAGAGAGAGAGAGATTGGGAGTGAGAGAGAGATTGGGAGTGAGAGAGAGAGAGATTGGGAGTGAGAGAGAGAGATTGGGAGTGAGAGAGAGAGAGATTGGGAGTGTGAGAGAGAGAGATTGGGAGTGTGAGCGAGAGATTGGGAGTGAGAGAGAGAGAGAGAGACTGGGAGTGTGAGAGAGAGAGAGATTGGGAGTGAGAGAGAGAGAGAGAGACTGGGACTGTGAGAGAGAGAGAGATTGGGAGTGTGAGAGAGAGAGATTGGGAGTGAGAGAGAGAGATTGGGAGTGAGAGAGAGAGAGATTGGGAGTGTGAGAGAGAGAGATTGGGAGTGTGAGCGAGAGATTGGGAGTGAGAGAGAGAGAGAGAGACTGGGAGTGTGAGAGAGAGAGAGATTGGGAGTGAGAGAGAGAGAGAGAGACTGGGACTGTGAGAGAGAGAGAGATTGGGAGTGTGAGAGAGAGAGATTGGGAGTGTGAGAGAGAGAGACTGGGAGTGTGAGAGAGAGAGATTGGGAGTGAGAGAGAGAGAGACTGGGAGTGAGAGAGAGAGGGACGGGGAGTGAGAGAGAGAGAGAGAGACACGGAGTGAGAGAGAGAGACAGTGACTGGGAGTGTGAGAGAGAGAGAGAATGGGAGTGTGTGAAAGAGAGAGTGGGAGTGTGAGAGAGAGAGAGAGAGACACGGAGTGAGAGAGAGAGAAAGTGACTGGGAGTGTGAGAGAGAGAGAGTGTGGGAGTGTGTGAAAGAGAGAGTGGAGTGTGAGAGAGAGAGTGGGAGTGTGAGAGAGAGACACGGAGTGAGAGAGAGAGAGAGTGACTGGGAGTGTGAGAGAGAGAGAGAGTGGGAGTGTGTGAAAGAGAGAGTGGGAGCGAGAGAGAGAGATTGGGAGTGTGAGAGAGATTTGGAGTGAGAGAGAGAGATTGGGAGTGTGAGAGAGAGAGATTGGGAGTGTGTGAGAGAGAGAGATTGGGAGTGTGTGAGAGAGAGATTGGGAGTGTGTGAGAGAGAGATTGGGAGTGTGAGAGAGAGATTGGGAGTGAGAGAGAGAGAGATTGGGAGTGAGAGAGAGAGAGATTGGGAGTGTGAGAGAGAGACTGGGAGTGAGAGAGAGAGATTGGGAGTGAGAGAGAGAGAGACTGGGAGTGTGAGAGAGAGAGATTGGGAGTGAGAGAGAGAGAGACTGGGAGTGTGAGAGAGAGAGATTGGGAGTGTGAGAGAGAGAGATTGGGAGTGTGAGAGAGAGAGACTGGGAGTGTGAGAGAGAGAGATTGGGAGTGTGAGAGAGATTGGGAGTGTGAGAGAGAGATTGGGAGTGAGAGAGAGAGATTGGGAGTGTGAGAGAGATTGGGAGTGTGAGAGAGAGAGATTGGGAGTGTGAGAGAGAGAGATTGGGAGTGTGAGAGAGAGATTGGGAGTGTGAGAGAGAGAGAGATTGGGAGTGTGAGAGAGAGAGAGACTGGGAGTGAGAGAGAGACTGGGAGTGTGAGAGAGAGAGATTGGGAGTGTGAGAGAGAGACTGGGAGCGAGAGAGAGAGATTGGGAGTGAGAGAGAGAGAGAGACTGGGAGTGAGAGAGAGACTGGGAGTGTGAGAGAGAGAGATTGGGAGCGAGAGAGAGAGAGATTGGGAGTGAGAGACAGAGAGACTGGGAGTGTGAGAGAGAGAGATTGGGAGTGTGAGAGAGAGAGATTGGGAGTGTGAGAGAGAGAGACTGGGAGTGTGAGAGAGAGAGATTGGGAGTGTGAGAGAGATTGGGAGTGTGAGAGAGAGAGATTGGGAGTGAGAGAGAGAGATTGGGAGTATGAGAGAGATTGGGAGTGTGAGAGAGAGAGATTGGGAGTGTGAGAGAGAGAGATTGGGAGTGTGAGAGAGAGATTGGGAGTGTGAGAGAGAGAGAGATTGGGAGTGTGAGAGAGAGAGAGATTGGGAGTGAGAGAGAGAGAGATTGGGAGTGTGAGAGAGAGAGAGATTGGGAGTGTGAGAGAGGGAGAGATTGGGAGTGTGAGATACTGAGATCGGGAGTGTGAGAGAGAGAGATTGGGAGTGTGAGAGAGCGAGTGATTGGGAGTGAGAGAGAGAGATTGGGAGTGAGAGAGAGAGATTGGGAGTGTGAGAGAGAGAGACTGGGCCGCCGCAGCCGCTCAGCTGATGGCTTTGGGTCGGGCTCTGGGGCGGGGCTGTTGACGCCGTGGGGATGTTTTGTGCGCGGCGGCCGGTGACCTGCTGGCTTTGGGTCGGTTTCCGGGGCGGGGCTGTTGACGCCGCGGGGAAGTTTTGTGCGTGGCGGCCGGTGACCTGGTGGCTTTGGGTCGGGCTCTCGGGCGGGGCTGTTGACGCCGCGGGGAAGTTTTGTGCGCGGCGGCTCCCGACACGGCCCGCAACTCAAGGCCCAGGCTTCCCAGGCTGCTAGGCCGCGCCCGGTGCCGGCACATCCGCTCGAAATGGCCGTCAAAGTAGGCGAGCCTCCGGGCGAAGGGCAGGGGATCACTTCATTTCCTACTGTTGCTAAATACAATTTAAAACTCAAATAAATTGTTATTTTCCTTAGTTCCCTAACACACAGAAAGTGTGGGGAAAAAATCATGAAGAATCAAGATGACAGCCACTCACCTCGGTTCGGAATGATAAGGCCCGCCCACACACGCACCGATTGGTCAACCGTCAAGTCACTGAACTGTAGGATTGGTCAATCGTCAAGTCACTCAACACTCAACTGTAGGATGCCCGCCCGCACGCGCAATGAACCCGGCCCCATGACGCAGCGATTGGTCAACCGTCGGTCAACTGACAGGTCGCTCGACCGCACGATTGGTCAACCTTCACGTCACTCAATGCTAATGAGCAAATGAGCGGAACTTTTCCCATTTAATGAGCAGAATTTTGAATGTTTTTGGGATACCGTGGGCACGATTTTTGTCTGACGGAAAAGTAAATACGCCCATGACCGGTCCGTAATCGTAAGCTTAATTTTGATGTGACGCGCGTGTAGGTACGCTCTATAACTTTCGAACGTATAGAGAACGGACAGACAGACAGACAGAAAGACAGAAAGACAGACAGACAGAAGAGGTCTTTTATATATTTAAACTAGCTGGGGGAGCCCGGCGGTGCCGAGGCTTTTTGAGGGCATGTTGTTGTTGGAAGAGAGAGAGGGAGCGACTGGGGGGAAGAGAGAGAGGGAAGGAGAGAGAGAGAGAGGGAATGAGAGAGAGGGAAAGAGAGGGAGAGAGAGGGAAGGAGAGAAAGAGGGGGTAGGAGAGAGAGAGAGAGGGATAAGGAGAGAGAGAGTGAGATGGAAGGAAAGAGACAGAGAGATGGAAGGAGAGAGAGAGAGAGGGAAGGAGAGAGAAAGAGAGGGAAGGAGAGAGAGACAGAGAGAGAGAGGGAAGGAGAGAGAGAGAGGGAAGGAGAGAGAGAGAGGGAAGGAGAGAGAGAGAGAGAGAGATTGGGAGTGTGAGAGAGAGAGATTGGGAGTGTGAGAGAGAGAGAGAGATTGGGAGTGTGAGAGAGAGATTGGGAGTGAGAGAGAGAGAGAGACTGGGAGTGTGAGAGAGAGAGAGATTGGGAGTGAGAGAGAGAGAGATTGGGAGTGTGAGAGAGAGAGATTGGGAGTGTGAGAGAGAGAGAGACTGGGAGTGTGAGACAGAGAGAGATTGGGAGCGTGAGAGAGAGAGATTGGGATTGAGAGAGAGAGAGAGATTGGGAGTGAGAGAGAGAGATTGGGAGTGAGAGAGAGAGAGATTGGGAGTATGAGAGAGAGAGATTGGGAGTGTGAGAGAGAGAGATTGGGAGTGAGAGAGAGAGAGAGAGATTGGGAGTGTGAGAGAGAGAGGGAAGGAGAGAGAGAGAGAGAGAGATTGGGAGTGTGAGAGAGAGAGATTGGGAGTGTGAGAGAGAGAGAGAGATTGGGAGTGTGAGAGAGAGATTGGGAGTGAGAGAGAGAGAGAGACTGGGAGTGTGAGAGAGAGAGAGATTGGGAGTGAGAGAGAGATTGGGAGTGTGAGAGAGAGAGATTGGGAGTGTGAGACAGAGAGAGACTGGGAGTGTGAGACAGAGAGAGATTGGGAGCGTGAGAGAGAGAGATTGGGATTGAGAGAGAGTGAGAGAGAGAGATTGGGAGTGAGAGAGAGAGAGAATGGGAGTATGAGAGAGAGAGATTGGGAGTGTGAGAGAGAGAGATTGGGAGTGAGAGAGAGAGAGAGAGATTGGGAGTGTGAGAGAGAGAGATTGGGAGTGTGAGAGAGAGAGATTGGGAGTGTGAGAGAGATTGGGAGTGTGAGAGAGAGATTGGGAGTGAGAGAGAGAGATTGGGAGTGAGAGAGAGAGATTCGGAGTGTGAGAGAGATTGGGAGTGTGAGAGAGAGAGATTGGGAGTGTGAGAGAGAGAGATTGGGAGTGTGAGAGAGAGATTGGGAGTGTGAGAGAGAGAGAGATTGGGAGTGTGAGAGAGAGAGAGACTGGGAGTGAGAGAGAGACTGGGAGTGTGAGAGAGAGAGATTGGGAGTGTGAGAGAGAAAAACATATACACCAAACAAAAAATGGGAAAATATTCGCCTGTTTCATCGACTTCAAGAAAGCCTTTGACTCTATATGGCACGAAGGGCTCTATTATAAACTTCTTCAGTGTGGAATAGGGGGAAAAGTCTATGACCTTATTAAATCAATGTATCTGAAAAACAAATGCGGGGTCAAAATTGGAGACAAACGCACCGATTTCTTCACCCAGAGAAGAGGCGTCCGGCAGGGCTGCAATTTGAGCCCGACCCTGTTCAACATATACATAAATGAATTAGCAGACATGCTGGAGCAAAGCGAGTCACCAGGTCTCCGTCTCCTGGATGGAGAAGTGAAATCCCTGTTCTATGCGGACGACCTGGTTCTGCTGTCTCCCACAGAACAGGGATTACAGCAACAACTAGACCTACTCGACAAATACTGCCAAAATTGGGCTCTAACAGTAAATCTAAAGAAAACCAACATCATGATTTTTCAAAAAAGGCCCAGATGTCCGGAAAACAAATACCAGTTTACCCTCAGTGATACCACTATAGGACACACTATGAGCTACACCTACCTTGGTCTAACTATTACAGCATCAGGGAGCTTCAGCATAGCAGTGAATGCACTAAAAGAAAAAGCCCAAAGAGCCCTATATGCAATAAAAAGAAAATTCGACAACATCCAAATCCCAATCAAAATCTGGCTCAAAATATTTGACAGCATAATCCTGCCCATTGCACTGTACGGTAGTGAAGTATGGGGCCCGCTAAATCACCAAAGCTACACTAAATGGGAAAAACACACAATAGAAGCCCTACATGCAGAATTCTGCCGAAGCATCCTTCGCACCCAAAGAAAAACGCCAACAAATGCATGCAGAGCCGAACTAGGCAGATACCCACTGATAATAAACATCCAAAAACGAGCACTAAACTTCCTAAATCACCTCAAATCTAGCTCCCCAGACACCCTTCATTTCAAAGCCTTTCAGACCCAAGAGCTAAACCCAGAAAAGAGTCCCCTGAGTCAGCTGCTACTGAAACTAAGTACTCAGCCGGACCAGCCCCAGACCAACACAGCCGTCCAAACACCAATCCGAGTGAACCAAATCATTAAAAAATGCAAAGAAACCTACCTGGAACATTGGAACAAAATAACTGAAAGCCAAAGCAGATTAGAATGTTACCGGGCCCTAAAAAGAGAATATAAACTGGCAGACTACCTCACGACCATCAGAGACACAAAACAGAGACAGACCCTCACCAGGTACAGACTAAGCGACCACCAACTGGAAATTGAAAAAGGCAGATACAAGAAATCCTGGCAGCCTAGAGAGAATAGAATATGCGATCAATGTCTGGCCGGCGAGGTTGAAACAGAGATGCATTTCCTCCTAAAATGCGAAAAATTCAACACATCAAGAAACATATTATTCAACAATCTAAGCCAAACAACCCCAGATTTCAAGGAATTAGATGACCTGTCAAAATTGAGATTAGTCCTAGGAGAAGGAGACAGACCATACCTTGGGGCCAAATATGTAACAACATGTCACAACCTGAGGACTGTTTAAAAATTAAGACTGTTTAAAATTAATATTGAACGTACCAAATGAAGTACAAAGACTGTTTAAAATTAATATTGTTTAAAAGTAATATTGTATGTAACCAACAAATGTCAAATCGATTGACACCTACAGAATGTTGGAAAACTGTACCTTTTTGCAATGTAAGCTTTGGCAATATGGTTCTCTGTAAACTTTCATGCCAATAAAGCATTTGAATTGAAAAATTGAAATTGAATTGAGAGACTGGGAGTGAGAGAGAGACTGGGAGTGTGAGAGAGAGAGATTGGGAGCGAGAGAGAGAGAGATTGGGAGTGAGAGAGAGAGAGATTGGGAGTGTGAGAGAGAGAGACTGGGAGTGTGAGAGAGAGAGATTGGGAGTGTGAGAGAGATTGGGAGTATGAGAGAGAGAGATTGGGAGTGAGAGAGATTGGGAGTGTGAGAGAGAGAGATTGGGAGTGTGAGAGAGAGAGATTGGGAGTGTGAGAGAGAGAGATTGGGAGTGTGAGAGAGAGAGAGAGATTGGGAGTGAGAGAGAGAGAGAGAGATTGGGAGTGAGAGAGAGAGAGAGAGAGACTGGGAGTGTGCGAGAGAGAGAGATTGGGAGTGTGAGAGAGATTGGGACTGTGAGAGAGAGAGACGGAGTTAGAGAGAGAGACTGGGAGTGTGTGATAGAGAGACTGGGAGTGTGTGAGCGAGAGAGAGACTGGGAATGTGTGAGAGACTGGGAGTATGAGAGAGAGAGACGGAGTGAGAGAGAGAGACTGGGAGTGTGAGAGAGAGACTGGGAGTGTGAGAGAGAGAGAGAGACTGGGAGTGTGAGAGTGGGAATGTGTGAGAGAGAGAGTGGGAGTGTGTGCGAGAGAGAGAGAGTGGGAGTGTGTGAGAGAGAGAGAGACTGGGAGTGTGTGAGAGAGAGATTGGGAGTGAGAGAGAGAGAGAGAGACTGGGAGTGTGAGAGAGAGAGAGATTGGGAGTGAGAGAGAGAGAGAGAGACTGGGAGTGTGAGAGAGAGAGAGATTGGGAGTGTGAGAGAGAGACCATAGAGGAGCAAAGAAATGAGATCAAAGAACTCCGTACTCAACTAAACAAAACGAAGGAGACCGTAGAAAGGCTCAGCAGGCAACACAAACCTCTTAAAGGCCCAAAAACCTGAGGACACAAAAACAACACACACAAGGACACAGAACCCGCCGGATGCCACCCCACACGACGACACACCGAAAGCCACAAACCCCGCTCCAACCAGCCCTCAGTCGAATCATGCCCAGACTACTGCTACCCAGTCCTCACACACAGGAACACAAAAACCGACAGATACCCCCCAAACGAGGACACACCGAAAGCCCCAAACCCCGCTCCTGCCACACAACATATCCCAGAAACCCAGCCAACAACCAGCCACCAGGCGAGTCCTACCCAGACTACTGTTACCCAGTCTGAAAAACCAGCGCCTCAGGCGGTCCTGCTGACCGACTCCAACGGAAAGTTTCTGGACCCCCAGAGGCTGTTCCCAGACCATCAAGTCCTGAAAAAATGGTGCAGCAACACAGACCAAGCAATGAAGATCCTGAACAAAGAATCCCTTGGAAGCCCCAAATGGATTGTGATCCACACAGGCACGAACGACCTACGCACCCTACAGGAAGGCACTGCTAGGGCGGTGAGCAGGATGGCGGAAAAGGCCAGCAGGGAATTCCCCGAGGCGCGAATCGTGATCTCCACACTACTGCCCAGAAAGGACACCCCAGCCTATATAATCCACAACACCAACAGGGAGATCGACACGAGATGTTCTGTCCTCCCCAACGTCTCCCTGGCCCATCATCCAAACATCAACACAAGGGACCTCTATGACGAAATACATCTACTCAAACAGCGGATGTGGGTCTTCGCAAGAAACCTCATAAACACTGCCAAAAGACGCAGCCCTCCCACCCCCTCTACCATTGGGAGCCCAAACAGGACCACCAATGTCCCCCACCCCCCTATACAAAACCAACAACAGAACCGTGCTTTTATACCTGACCCAAGACCCCCCTCTAGACCACAGACTGTAGACCAAGAACTGAGAAAGATCATGACGATGCTGAACAGCCTGATAGAAAGCCGGAGAAATTATTAATATTGTTATTTATCATTATCATTATTGATCAGTATTATTACTATTATTAGATAGATATATGTGCATGCCTCATGAAATTTATACTAAATCATCATTTAGCATTATAGAAAATAGTGTTTCCACACTCATCCCACAAAATAGGTCCATTTTATTTCGTTTTATTGAACTATATAAATGCGTTCTTTCCACATAAGCGGCTGGAATATCCAGGGCCTCCGCTCCTCAACTTTTGGGATGAAGAGTACAGACCCTGAATTCCTAAAAGCTATAAAAGACATTGATATAATTGTGTTAACAGAAACATGGTGCCAAAAGGACGTGCCGACCCACTGTCCTCCAATGTACCATGAAATCATTGTGCCCTCAGTAAAGAACACTAAAACACGCAAGGGCAGAACCTCCGGGGGAATATTGGTGTGGTATAAGGGAGAACTGGACAAACACATCTCACCGGTAAAACAGGGAAAATCACACGTATGGCTAAAACTAGATAAAAATATAGGAATAGCAAAAAAAGATGTTTACTTATGTGCGATCTACATACCTCCAATAGAATCGCCATATTTCGAAGAGGAGTTATTTGATACTCTCCACATGGAAATCAGCCATTTCCAGGCCCAAGGAAAGGTGATAATATGTGGGGACCTAAATGCAAGGACCGGTTGTGAACCTGACTTCATAGACCCACAGGGAAACAACCATGTGTTTGGCCAGACCCCTTTAGATGTCACACCAGCCATCGCAAATCGGAACAACCTTGATCGTGAAATAAATAAAAGCGGTAGGGAGGTAGTGCAACTCTGCCGAGCCTTAGGCCTGTACATAGTTAACGGTAGGTTCAGAGGGGACTCCCTAGGGAGACTCACATACTCCTCAACTCTTGGGTCTAGTGTGGTGGACTATACAATCACTGACCTGGACCCCTGCGATATCAACTCATTCACTGTCAGGCAGCAATCCCCCCTCTCAGACCATAACCAAATAAATATGTACCTTAAACTTTCTGCCCAAACTACAGACACAAAAAAAGAACCCAGTAAGCTCCATAAAATAAACCAGACATACAGATGGGCCCCAGACAGTGGAGATAAATTCATCACAGCACTAAAGTCACCTGATCTCACAAGTAAAATATCAAAATTTAAAGAAAACCCATACGAGATCACCAGAGATGGTGTAAACATGGCCATAGAGGATATAAATATGATCTTCCATGAGGCAGCTGTAAAAGCCGACCTTGTGAAACAGAAGAGGGAGCGTCACAAAAGACAAAATAAAAATAGGAAATGGTTTGACCACGAATGCAAAAATACCAGAAAAGACCTGAGAAAAATATCAAACCAAAAGCATCGCCAACCAAACAATCCGGACCTACGTACTAGATACAATGAAACCCTCAAAAGATATAAACACACCATTAGGAACAAAACACAAAACTATACCCACAAAATACTCGAAGAAATTGAAAACTCCACCAATCCAAAACAATTCTGGGAAATGTGGAATAACCTGAGTACAACACAATTGCAAGCATTACCAATCCAAGATGGCGACATCTGGAGAACACATTTTGAAAACCTCTACAAAGACATCCCAATAAACGAAACAAACCCAAGTCAACATCAGGTCACAGAAAAACTCCACACATTAGAAGCAACAATTAAAGACAACCAAAACCCTCTAGACTCCCCAATCACATGGAAAGAACTGGCCACAAAAACAAAATCTCTCCACCTAAAGAAAGCCTGTGGCCCAGACAACATCAAAAATGAAATGCTCAAGTTCAGCAATATGGAGATGCAGGGTGCGGTACTCAAATTATTCAACATCATATTACGTTCAGGCTGTTTTCCCGATATCTGGTGCCAAGGACTAATCTCCCCCATATATAAAAGTGGAAACAAATCAGACCCAAATAACTACCGCGGCATCTGTGTCAACAGTTGTCTAGGGAAGTTATTCTGCAGTATTCTAAATAGTAGATTACTTGATTTTCTTAACAAACATAATATCCTCAGAAAAAACCAAATAGGCTTTCTTCCAAAACACCGCACCACCGACCATATCTATACCCTTCACACCCTCATTGAAAAACATATACACCAAACAAAAAATGGGAAAATATTCGCCTGTTTCATCGACTTCAAGAAAGCCTTTGACTCTATATGGCACGAAGGGCTCTATTATAAACTTCTTCAGTGTGGAATAGGGGGCAAAGTCTATGACCTTATTAAATCAATGTATCTGAAAAACAAATGCGGGGTCAAAATTGGAGACAAACGCACCGATTTCTTCACCCAGAGAAGAGGCGTCCGGCAGGGCTGCAATTTGAGCCCGACCCTGTTCAACATATACATAAATGAATTAGCAGACATGCTGGAGCAAAGCGAGTCACCAGGTCTCCGTCTCCTGGATGGAGAAGTGAAATCCCTGTTCTATGCGGACGACCTGGTTCTGCTGTCTCCCACAGAACAGGGATTACAGCAACAACTAGACCTACTCGACAAATACTGCCAAAATTGGGCTCTAACAGTAAATCTAAAGAAAACCAACATCATGATTTTTCAAAAAAGGCCCAGATGTCAGGAAAACAAATACCAGTTTACCCTCAGTGATACCACTATAGGACACACTATGAGCTACACCTACCTTGGTCTAACTATTACAGCATCAGGGAGCTTCAGCATAGCAGTGAATGCACTAAAAGAAAAAGCACGAAGAGCCCTATATGCAATAAAAAGAAAATTCTACAACATCCAAATCCCAATCAAAATCTGGCTCAAAATATTTGACAGCATAATCCTGCCCATTGCACTGTACGGTAGTGAAGTATGGGGCCCGCTAAATCACCAAAGCTACACTAAATGGGAAAAACACACAATAGAAGTGTGCTGCCTCTCCCTCTAACTTAACCTCACTGTATGTATTTAACTTACTTATATATGTATAACCTACCTGTTGGGGCCGTTGCCCCTTTAACTTACCTTTTAGGGCCATTGCCCCTTTAAGACGCGCCTTAGCGTGCTGACGTCACGTCACGTACAACGTAGCATGCTGACGTCACGGCACGTACGACGTGACGTGCGTGAGGCGGCTGCCGGCCCGACTCGGCCTTCCAGAAAGGCTGCCGGCACAGCCCGGCCTAGCGTCTTTGGCCGCATCTACCAGCCGCCGGGAGCGACGCGATCTTCCGCTCCCGCGGCAAGCATCGGCTCAGCCTGGCCTCCAGCTCCCGCTCCCGACTTCGGCCTCCACGGCCAGAAACGCGACCACGCGCATCACGTGACGCCCCAAGCGCGGACAACGCTACCGAGCGTGATGAGGTCATCACGCTCCCCACAGGACTGCTACGTAGTCCTCGTGGAGTCCTCGCTGGGACACAGACCTACACCACGGTGCTCCTACAGCAGCACAGGCTCCGGGCAGTTGTATTGTCCCCATGCTTGAGTCTTGGAAATTGTTTGTCTGTAAGTATTTTAGAATGCTATGGATGATTAATGTGCACTGTATGTTGTAGAAAATGTTTAGTTGTAACTTTTCTCTGCCTAGCTGATTAACTAGTAGCTGTATTTTCATACACTATGTACAGGGCTAATTTAAAGAGAATGCCTCCCAGTTTACTAAATGTACTGTGTTGCTCAGGCGTACCTAAATCTGTGTATACATATCAGTTATGCGCCTGTATACTAATGTGTGCTTCCATTTCTGTGTTGTATTTCAGTTTTACAATTAGAATCGTTCAGTAAAGCGTTACAAGAAAAGTCAAGCCTTGTGATTTTATTGGAAGATATCGAGTTGTTCGCTATCTGTCTAGCTCTGCATAGAATCGCGTTGCGAGGGCAGAACAAGAAGCCCTACATGCAGAATTCTGCCGAAGCATCCTTCGCACCCAAAGAAAAACGCCAACAAATGCATGCAGAGCCGAACTAGGCAGATACCCACTGATAATAAACATCCAAAAACGAGCACTAAACTTCCTAAATCACCTCAAATCTAGCTCCCCAGACACCCTTCATTTCAAAGCCTTTCAGACCCAAGAGCTAAACCCAGAAAAGAGTCCCCTGAGTCAGCTGCTACTGAAACTAAGTACCCAGCCGGACCCTGACCAGCCCCAGACCAACACAGCCGTCCAAACACCAATCCGAGTGAACCAAATCATTAAAAAATGCAAAGAAACCTACCTGGAACATTGGAACAAAATAACCGAAAGCCAAAGCAGATTAGAATGTTACCGGGCACTAAAAAGAGAATATAAACTGGCAGACTACCTCACGACCATCAGAGACACAAAACAGAGACAGACCCTCACCAGGTACAGACTAAGCGACCACCAACTGGAAATTGAAAAAGGCAGATACAAGAAATCCTGGCAGCCTAGAGAGAATAGAATATGCGATCAATGTCTGGCCGGCGAGGTTGAAACAGAGATGCATTTCCTCCTAAAATGCGAAAAATTCAACACATCAAGAAACATATTATTCAACAAGCTAAGCCAAACAACCCCAGATTTCAAGGAATTGGATGACCTGTCAAAATTGAGATTAGTCCTAGGAGAAGGAGACAGACCATACCTTGGGGCCAAATATGTAACAAAATGTCACAACCTGAGGACTGTTTAAAATTAAGACTGTTTAAAATTAATATTGAACGTACCAAATGAAGTAGAAAGACTGTTTAAAATTAATATTGTTTAAAAGTAATATTGTATGTACCCAACAAATGTCAAATCGATTGACACCTACAGAATGTTGGAAAACTGTACCTTTTTGCTATGTAAGCTTTGGCAATATGGTTCTCTGTAAACTTTCATGCCAATAAAGCATTTGAATTGGAATTGAATTGGAAATTGGAATTGGAGAGAGATTGGGAGTGTGAGAGAGAGAGACTGGGAGTGTGAGAGAGAGAGATTGGGAGTGTGAGAGAGAGAGAGACTGGGAGTGTGAGAGAGAGAGAGATTGGGAGTGTGAGAGAGAGAGATTGGGAGTGAGAGAGAGAGAGAGATTGGGAGTGAGAGAGAGAGAGATTGGGAGTGAGAGAGAGAGATTGGGAGTGAGAGAGAGAGAGATTGGGTGTGAGAGAGAGCGAGATTGGGAGTGTGAGAGAGAGAGATTGGGAGTGTGAGAGAGAGAGATTGGGAGTGTGAGAGAGAGAGAGTGATTGGGAGTGAGAGAGAGAGAGAGACTGGGAGTGTGAGAGAGAGAGAGATTGGGAGTGTGAGAGAGATTGGGACTGTGAGAGAGAGAGACGGAGTTAGAGAGAGAGACTGGGAGTGTGTGACAGAGAGACTGGGAGTGTGTGAGAGAGAGAGAGACTGGGAGTGTGTGAGAGACTGGGAGTATGAGAGAGAGAGACGGAGTGAGAGAGAGAGACAGGGAGTGTGAGAGAGAGACTGGGAGTGTGTGAGAGAGAGAGAGAGAGACTGGGAGTGTGAGAGTGGGAATGTGTGAGAGAGAGAGTGGCAGTGTGTGAGAGAGAGAGAGAGAGTGGGAGTGTGTGAGAGAGAGAGAGACTGGGAGTGTGTGAGAGAGAGATTGGGAGTGAGAGAGAGAGAGAGAGACTGGGAGTGTGAGAGAGAGAGAGATTGGGAGTGAGAGAGACAGAGAGAGACTGGGAGTGTGAGAGAGAGAGAGATTGGGAGTGTGAGAGAGAGATTGGGAGTGTGAGAGAGAGAGACTGGGAGTGTGAGAGAGAGAGATTGGGAGTGTGAGAGAGGGAGAGACTGGGAGTGTGAGAGAGAGAGAGATTGGGAGTGTGAGAGAGAGAGATTGGGAGTGAGAGAGAGAGAGAGATTGGGTGTGAGAGAGAGAGAGATTGGGAGTGAGAGAGAGAGATTGGGAGTGAGAGAGAGAGAGATTGGGTGTGAGAGAGCGAGATTGGGAGTGTGAGAGAGAGAGATTGGGAGTGTGAGAGAGAGAGATTGGGAGTGTGAGAGAGAGAGATTGGGAGTGTGAGAGAGAGAGAGAGATTGGGAGTGAGAGAGAGAGAGAGACTGGGAGTGTGCGAGAGAGAGAGATTGGGAGTGTGAGAGAGATTGGGACTGTGAGAGGGAGAGACGGAGTTAGAGAGAGAGACTGGGAGTGTGTGACAGAGAGACTGGGAGTGTGTGAGCGAGAGAGAGACTGGGAATGTGTGAGAGACTGGGAGTATGAGAGAGAGAGAGAAGGAGTGAGAGAGAGAGACTGGGAGTGAGAGAGAGAGACTGGGAGTGTGAGAGAGAGAGAGAGAGACTGGGAGTGTGAGAGTGGGAATGTGTGAGAGAGAGAGTGGGAGTGTGTGCGAGAGAGAGAGAGTGGGAGTGTGTGAGAGAGAGAGAGACTGGGAGTGTGTGAGAGAGAGATTGGGAGTGAGAGAGAGAGAGAGACTGGGAGTGTGAGAGAGAGAGAGATTGGGAGTGAGAGAGAGAGAGAGACTGGGAGTGTGAGAGAGAGAGATTGGGAGTGTGAGAGAGAGAGATTGGGAGTGTGAGAGAGAGAGACTGGGAGTGTGAGAGAGAGAGATTGGGAGTGTGAGAGAGAGAGAGACTGGGAGTGTGAGAGAGAGAGAGATTGGGAGTGTGAGAGAGAGAGATTGGGAGTGAGAGAGAGAGAGAGATTGGGAGTGAGAGAGAGAGAGATTGGGAGTGAGAGAGAGAGATAGGGAGTGAGAGAGAGAGAGATTGGGTGTGAGAGAGAGCGAGATTGGGAGTGTGAGAGAGAGAGATTGGGAGTGTGAGAGAGAGAGATTGGGAGTGTGAGAGAGAGAGAGAGATTGGGAGTGAGAGAGAGAGAGAGAGAGACTGGGAGTGTGAGAGAGAGAGAGATTGGGAGTGTGAGAGAGATTGGGACTGTGAGAGAGAGAGACGGAGTTAGAGAGAGAGACTGGGAGTGTGTGACAGAGAGACTGGGAGTGTGTGAGAGAGAGAGAGACTGGGAGTGTGTGAGAGACTGGGAGTATGAGAGAGAGAGACGGAGTGAGAGAGAGAGACAGGGAGTGTGAGAGAGAGACTGGGAGTGTGAGAGAGAGAGAGAGAGAGACTGGGAGTGTGAGAGTGGGAATGTGTGAGAGAGAGAGTGGGAGTGTGTGAGAGAGAGAGAGAGTGGGAGTGTGTGAGAGAGAGAGAGAGACTGGGAGTGTGTGAGAGAGAGATTGGGAGTGAGAGAGAGAGAGAGAGACTGGGAGTGTGAGAGAGAGAGAGATTGGGAGTGTGAGAGAGAGAGATTGGGAGTGTGAGAGAGAGAGACTGGGAGTGTGAGAGAGAGAGATTGGGAGTGTGAGAGAGAGAGAGACTGGGAGTGTGAGAGAGAGAGAGATTGGGAGTGTGTGAGAGAGAGTGATTGGGAGTGAGAGAGAGAGAGAGATTGGGAGTGAGAGAGAGAGAGATTGGGAGTGAGAGAGAGAGAGAGATTGGGAGTGAGAGAGAGAGAGATTGGGTGTGAGAGAGAGCGAGATTGGGAGTGTGAGAGAGAGAGATTGGGAGTGTGAGAGAGAGAGAGAGATTGGGAGTGAGAGAGAGAGAGAGAGACTGGGAGTGTGAGAGAGAGACTGGGAGTGTGAGAGAGAGAGAGAGACTGGGAGTGTGAGAGTGGGAATGTGTGAGAGAGAGAGTGGGAGTGTGTGAGAGAGAGAGAGAGAGAGAGAGTGAGTGTGAGAGAGAGAGAGACTGGAAGTGTGTGAGAGAGAGAGACTGGGAGTGTGAGAGAGAGAGAGTGGGAGATCGACACGAGATGTTCTGTCCTCCCCAACGTCTCCCTGGCCCATCATCCAAACATCAACACAAGGGACCTCTATGACGAAATACATCTACTTAAACAGCGGATGTGGGTCTTCGCAAGAAACCTCATAAACACTGCCAAAAGACGCAGCCCTCCCACCCCCCCTACCATTGGGAGCCCAAACAGGACCACCAATGTCCCCCACCCCCCTTTACAAAACCGACAACAGAACCGTGCTTTTATACCTGACCCAAGACCCCCCTCTAGACCACAGACTGTAGACCAAGAACTGAGAAAGATCATGACGATGCTGAACAGCCTGATAGAAAGCCGGAGAAATTATTAATATTGTTATTTATCATTATCATTATTGTTATCTTATCAGTATTATTACTATTATTAGATAGATATATGTGCATGCCTCATGAAATTTATACTAAATCATCACTTAGCATTATAGAAAATAGTGTTTCCACACCCATCCCACAAAATAGGTCCATTTTATTTCGTTTTATTGAACTATATAAATGCGTTCTTTCCACATAAGCTGCTGGAATATCCAGGGCCTCCGCTCCTCAACTTTTGGGATGAAGAGTACAGACCCTGAATTCCTAAAAGCTATAAAAGACATTGATATAATTGTGTTAACAGAAACATGGTGCCAAAAGGACATGCCGACCCACTGTCCTCCAATGTACCATGAAATCATTGTGCCCTCAGTAAAGAACACTAAAACACGCAAGGGCAGAACCTCCGGGGGAATATTGGTGTGGTATAAGGGAGAACTGGACAAACACATCTCACCGGTAAAACAGGGGAAATCACACGTATGGCTAAAACTAGATAAAAATATAGGAATAGCAAAAAAAGATGTTTACTTATGTGCGATCTACATACCTCCAATAGATTCGCCATATTTCGAAGAGGAGTTATTTGATACTCTCCACATGGAAATCAGCCATTTCCAGGCCCAAGGAAAGGTGATAATATGTGGGGACCTAAATGCAAGGACCGGTTGTGAACCTGACTTCATAGACCCACAGGGAAACAACCATGTGTTTGGCCAGACCCCTTTAGATGTCACACCAGCCATCGCAAATCGGAACAACCTTGATCGTGAAATAAATAAAAGCGGTAGGGAGGTAGTGCAACTCTGCCGAGCCTTAGGCCTGTACATAGTTAATGGTAGGTTCAGAGGGGACTCCCTAGGGAGACTCACATACTCCTCAACTCTTGGGTCTAGTGTGGTGGACTATACAATCACTGACCTGGACCCCTGCGATATCAACGCATTCACTGTCAGGCAGCAATCCCCCCTCTCAGACCATAACCAAATAAATGTGTACCTTAAACTTTCTGCCCAAACTACAGACACAAAAAAGGAACACAGTAAGCTACATAAAATAAACCAGACATACAGATGGGCCCCAGACAGTGGAGATAAATTCATCACAGCACTAAATTCACCTGATCTCACAAGTAAAATTTCAAAATTTAAAGAAAATCTATATGAGATCACCAGAGATGGTGTAAACACGGCCATAGAGGATATAAATATGATCTTCCATGAGGCAGCTGTAAAAGCCGACCTCGTGAAACAGAAGAGGAAGCATCACAAAAGACAAAATAAAAATATGAAATGGTTTGACCACGAATGCAAAAATGCCAGAAAAGACCTGAGAAAAATATCAAACCAAAAGCATCGGCAACCAAACAATCCGGACCTACGTGCTAGATACAATGAAACCCTCAAAAGATATAAACACACCATTAGGAACAAAACACAAAACTATACCCACAAAATACTCGAAGAAATTGAAAACTCCACCAATCCAAAACAATTCTGGGAAATGTGGAATAACCTGAGTACAACACAATTGCAAGCATTACCAATCCAAGATGGCGACATCTGGAGAACACATTTTGAAAACCTCTACAAAGACATCCCAAAAAACAAAACAAACCCAAGTCAACATCAGGTCACAGAAAAACTCCACACATTAGAAGCAACAATTAAAGACAACCAAAACCCTCTAGACTCCCCAATCACATGGAAAGAACTGGCCACAAAAACAAAATCTCTCCACCTAAAGAAAGCCTGTGGCCCAGACAACATCAAAAATGAAATGCTAAAGTTCAGCAATATGGAGATGCAGAGTGCGATACTCAAACTATTCAACATCATATTACGCTCAGGCTGATTTCCCGATATCTGGTGCCAAGGACTAATCTCCCCCATATATAAAAGTGGAAACAAATCAGACCCAAATAACTACCGCGGCATCTGTGTCAACAGTTGTCTAGGGAAGTTATTCTGCAGTATTCTAAATAGTAGATTACTTGATTTTCTTAACAAACATAATATCCTCAGAAAAAACCAAATAGGCTTTCTTCCAAAACACCGCACCGCCGACCATATCTATACCCTTCACACCCTCATTGAAAAACATAAACACCAAACAAAAAATGGGAAAATATTCGCCTGTTTCATCGACTTCAAGAAAGCCTTTGACTCTATATGGCACGAAGGGCTCTATTATAAACTTCTTCAGTGTGGAATAGGGGGCAAAGTCTATGACCTTATTAAATCAATGTATCTGAAAAACAAATGCGGGGTCAAAATTGGAGACAAACGCACCGATTTCTTCACCCAGAGAAGAGGCGTCCGGCAGGGCTGCAATTTGAGCCCGACCCTGTTCAACATATACATAAATGAATTAGCAGACATGCTGGAGCAAAGCGAGTCACCAGGTCTCCGTCTCCTGGATGGAGAAGTGAAGTCCCTGTTCTATGCGGACGACCTGGTTCTGCTGTCTCCCACAGAACAGGGATTACAGCAACAACTAGACCTACTCGACAAATACTGCCAAAATTGGGCTCTAACAGTAAATCTAAAGAAAACCAACATCATGATTTTTCAGAAAAGACCCAGATGTCAGGAAAACAAATACCAGTTTACCCTCAGTGATACCACTATAGGACACACTATGAGCTACACCTACCTTGGTCTAACTATTACAGCATCAGGGAGCTTCAGCATAGCAGTGAATGCACTAAAAGAAAAAGCCCGAAGAGCCCTATATGCAATAAAAAGAAAATTCTACAACATCCAAATCCCAATCAAAATCTGGCTCAAAATTTTTGACAGCATAATCCTGCCCATTGCACTATACGGTAGTGAAGTATGGGGCCCGCTAAATCACCAAAGCTACACTAAATGGGAAAAACACACAATAGAAGCCCTACATGCAGAATTCTGCCGAAGCATCCTTCGCACCCAAAGAAAAACGCCAACAAATGCATGCAGAGCCGAACTAGGCAGATACCCACTGATAATAAACATCCAAAAACGAGCACTAAACTTCCTAAATCACCTCAAATCTAGCTCCCCAGACACCCTTCATTTCAAAGCCTTTCAGACCCAAGAGCTAAACCCAGAAAAGAGTCCCCTGAGTCAGCTGCTACTGAAACTAAGTACTCAGCCGGACCCTGACCAGCCCCAGACCAACACAGCCGTCCAAACACCAATCCGAGTGAACCAAATCATTAAAAAATGCAAAGAAACCTACCTGGAACATTGGAACAAAATAACCGAAAGCCAAAGCAGATTAGAATGTTACCGGGACCTAAAAAGAGAATATAAACTGGCAGACTACCTCACGACCATCAGAGACACAAAACAGAGACAGACCCTCACCAGGTACAGACTAAGCGACCACCAACTGGAAATTGAAAAAGGCAGATACAAGAAATCCTGGCAGCCTAGAGAGAATAGAATATGCGATCAATGTCTGGCTGGCGAGGTTGAAACAGAAATGCATTTCCTCCTAAAATGCGAAAAATTCAACACATCAAGAAACATATTATTCAACAAGCTAAGCCAAACAACCCCAGATTTCAAGGAATTGGATGATCTGTCAAAATTGAGATTAGTCCTAGGAGAAGGAGACAGACCATACCTTGGGGCTAAATATGTAACAACATGTCACAACCTGAGGACTGTTTAAAAGTAAGACTGTTTAAAATTAATATTGAACGTACCAAATGAAGTAGAAAGACTGTTTAAAATTAATATTGTTTAAAAGTAATATTGTATATACCCAACAAATGTCAAATCGATTGACACCTACAGAATGTTGGAAAACTGTACCTTTTTGCAATGTAAGCTTTGGCAATATGGTTCTCTGTAAACTTTCATGCCAATAAAGCATTTGAACTGAACTGAACTGAACTGACTGGGAGTGTGAGAGAGAGAGACTGGGAGTGGGATAGAGAGAGAGAGTGGGAGTGTGAGAGAGTGGGAGTGTGTGAGAGAGTGGGAGTGTGTGTGAGAGAGAGAGTGGGAGTGTGTGAGAGAGATAAACTGGGAGTGTCTGACAGAGAGACTGGGAGTGTGTGAGAGAGAGAGAGACTGGGAGTGTAAGAGAGAGAGACTGGGAGTATGAGAGAGAGAGACTGGGAGTGAGAGAGAGAGACTGGGAGTGAGAGAGAGAGACTGGGAGTGTGTGAGAGAGAGAGAGTGGGGGTGAGAGAGAGAGTGGGAGTGGGAGAGAGAGAGACTGGGAGTGAGAGAGAGAGACTGGGAGTGAGAGAGAGAGAGAGTGTGAGAGAGAGAGAGACTGGGAGAGAGAGAGAGACAGAGAGAGAGACTGGGTGAGTGAGAAACTGGGAGTGTGAGAGAGAGAGTGGGTGTGTGTGAGAGAGTGAGAGTGGGAGTGTGTGAGAGAGTGGGAGTGAGAGAGAGAGTGGGAGTGTGTGAGAGAGAGAGACGGAGAGAGAGAGAGAGACTGGGAGTGAGAGAGAGAGAGACTGGGAGTGTGTGAGAGAGAGAGAGACTGGGAGTGTGAGAGAGACAGGGAGTGAGAGAGAGAGAGTGACTGGGGGTGTGAGAGAGAGAGAGAGAGTGGGTGTGTGTGAAAGAGAGAGTGGGAGTGTGAGAGAGAGAGAGTGGGAGTGTGTGAGAGAGAGTGGGAGTGTGTGTGAGAGAGAGATTGGGAGTGTGAGAGGGAGACGGAGTGAGAGAGAGAGACTGGGAGTGTGAGAGAGAGATACTGGGAGTGAGAGAGAGACTGGGAGTGTGAGAGAGAGAGATTGGGAGTGTGAGAGAGAGAGACTGGGAGTGTGAGAGAGAGAGATTGGGAGTGAGAGAGAGATTGGGAGTGTGAGAGAGAGATTGGGAGTGAGAGAGACAGATTGGGAGTGTGAGAGAGAGAGATTGGGAGTGAGAGAGAGAGAGACTGGGAGTGAGAGAGGGAGGGACTGTGAGTGAGAGAGAGAGAGAGAGAGACACGGAGTGAGAGAGAGAGAGAGTGACTGGGAGTGTGAGAGAGAGAGAGAGTGGGAGTGTGTGAGAGAGAGAGATTGGGAGTGTGAGAGAGAGACGGAGTGAGAGAGAGAGACTGGGAGTGTGAGAGAGAGATACTGGGAGTGAGAGAGAGACTGGGAGTGTGAGAGAGAGAGATTGGGAGTGTGAGAGAGAGAGACTGGGAGTGTGAGAGAGAGAGATTGGGAGTGTGAGAGAGATTGGGAGTGTGAGAGAGAGAGACTGGGAGTGAGAGAGAGGGGGACTGGGAGTGAGAGAGAGAGAGAGAGAGAGTGACTGGGAGTGTGAGAGAGAGAGAGAGTGGGAGTGTATGAAAGAGAGAGCGGGAGTGTGAGAGAGAGAGAGAGAGACACGGAGTGAGAGAGAGAGAGAGTGACTGGGAGTGTGAGAGAGAGAGAGAGTGGGAGTGTGTGAAAGAGAGAGTGGGAGTGTGAGAGAGAGAGTGGGAGTGTGAGAGAGAGAGAGAGAGACATGGAGTGAGAGAGAGAGAGAGTGACTGGGAGTGTGAGAGAGAGAGAGAGTGGGAGTGTGGGAAAGAGAGAGTGGGAGTGAGAGAGAGAGATTGGGAGTGTGAGAGAGATTGGGAGTGAGAGAGAGGGATTGGGAGTGTGAGAGAGAGAGATTGGGAGTGTGTGAGAGAGAGAGATTGGGAGTGTGTGAGAGAGAGATTGGGAGTGTGAGAGAGAGATTGGGAGTGAGAGAGAGATTGGGAGTGAGAGAGAGAGAGATTGGGAGTGTGAGAGAGAGATTGGGAGTGAGAGAGAGAGAGACTGGGAGTGTGAGAGAGAGAGATTGGGAGTGTGAGAGAGATTGGGAGTGTGAGAGAGAGAGACTGGGAGTGTGAGAGAGAGAGATTGGGAGTGAGAGAGAGAGAGACTGGGAGGGTGAGAGAGAGAGATTGGGAGTGAGAGAGAGAGAGACTGGGAGTGTGAGAGAGAGAGACTGGGAGTGTGAGAGAGAGAGATTGGGAGTGTGAGAGAGATTGGGAGTGTGAGAGAGAGATTGGGATTGAGAGAGACAGATTGGGAGTGTGAGAGAGATTGGATGTGTCAGAGAGAGATTGGGAGTGAGAGAGAGAGATTGGGAGTGTGAGAGAGATTGGGAGTGTGAGAGAGAGAGATTGGGAGTGTGAGAGAGAGAGATTGGGAGTGTGAGAGAGAGAGATTGGGAGTGTGAGAGAGATTGGGAGTGTGAGAGAGAGATTGGGAGTGAGAGAGAGAGATTGGGAGTGTGAGAGAGATTGGGAGTGTGAGAGAGAGAGATTGGGAGTGTGAGAGAGAGAGATTGGGAGTGTGAGAGAGAGAGATTGGGAGTGTGAGAGAGAGATTGGGAGTGTGAGAGAGAGAGAGATTGGGAGTGTGAGAGAGAGAGAGACTGGGAGTGAGAGAGAGACTGGGAGTGTGAGAGAGATTGGGAGTGAGAGAGAGAGAGACTGGGAGTGTGAGAGAGAGAGATTGGGAGTGTGAGAGAGAGACTGGGAGTGAGAGAGAGAGATTGGGAGTGAGAGAGAGAGAGAGACTGGGAGTGAGAGAGAGACTGGGAGTGTGAGAGAGAGAGATTGGGAGCGAGAGAGAGAGAGATTGGGAGTGAGTGAGAGAGAGACTGGGAGTGTGAGAGAGAGAGATTGGGAGTGTGAGAGAGAGAGATTGGGAGTGTGAGAGAGAGAGACTGGGAGTGTGAGAGGGAGAGATTGGGAGTGTGAGAGAGAGAGAGACTGGGAGTGTGAGAGAGAGAGAGATTGGGAGTGTGAGAGAGAGAGATTGGGAGTGAGAGAGAGAGAGAGATTGGGTGCGAGAGAGAGAGAGATTGGGAGTGAGAGAGAGAGATTGGGAGTGAGAGAGAGAGAGATTGGGTGTGAGAGAGCGAGATTGGGAGTGTGAGAGAGAGAGATTGGGAGTGTGGGAGAGAGAGATTGGGAGTGTGAGAGAGAGAGATTGGGAGTGTGAGAGAAAGAGAGATTGGGAGTGAGAGAGAGAGAGAGAGAGACTGGGAGTGTGAGAGAGAGAGAGAGACTGGGAGTGTGTGAGAGAGAGATTGGGAGTGTGTGAGAGAGAGAGAGACTGGGAATGTGTGAGAGACTGGGAGTATGAGAGAGAGAGAGACGGAGTGAGAGAGAGAGACTGGGAGTGTGAGAGAGAGAGAGACTGGGAGTGTGAGAGTGGGAATGTGTGAGAGAGAGAGTGGGAGTGTGTGAGAGAGAGAGAGAGTGGGAGTGTGTGAGAGAGAGAGAGACTGGGAGTGTGTGAGAGAGAGATTGGGAGTGAGAGAGAGAGAGAGAGACTGGGAGTGTGAGAGAGAGATTGGGAGTGAGAGAGAGAGAGAGAGACTGGGAGTGTGAGAGAGAGAGAGATTGGGAGTGTGAGAGAGAGAGATTGGGAGTGTGAGAGAGAGAGACTGGGAGTGTGAGAGAGAGAGATTGGGAGTGTGAGAGAGAGAGAGACTGGGAGTGTGAGAGAGAGAGATTGGGAGTGAGAGAGAGAGAGAGATTGGGAGTGAGAGAGAGAGAGAGATTGGGAGTGAGAGAGAGAGAGATTGGGAGTGAGAGAGAGAGATTGGGAGTGAGAGAGAGAGAGAGATTGGGTGTGAGAGAGAGCGAGATTGGGAGTGTGAGAGAGAGAGATTGGGAGTGTGAGAGAGAGAGATTGGGAGTGTGAGAGAGAGAGAGATTGGGAGTGTGAGAGAGAGAGAGAGACTGGGAGTGAGAGAGAGAGGGACTGGGAGTGAGAGAGAGAGAGAGAGAGACACGGAGTGAGAGAGAGAGAGAGTGACTGGGAGTGTGAGAGAGAGAGTGGGAGTGTGTGAAAGAGAGAGTGGGAGTGTGAGAGAGAGAGAGAGAGACACTGAGTGAGAGAGAGAGAGAGAGTGACTGGGAGTGTGAGAGAGAGAGAGTGGGAGTGTGTGAAAGAGAGAATGGGAGTGTGAGAGAGAGAGTGGGAGTGTGAGAGAGAGAGAGAGAGACATGGAGTGAGAGAGAGAGAGAGAGTGACTGGGAGTGTGAGAGAGTGAGAGAGTGGGAGTGTGTGAAAGAGAGAGTGGGAGTGAGAGAGAGAGATTGGGAGTGTGAGAGAGATTGGGAGTGAGAGAGAGAGATTGGGAGTGTGAGAGAGAGAGATTGGGAGTGTGTGAGAGAGAGAGATTGGGAGTGTGAGAGAGAGATTGGGAGTGTGAGAGAGAGATTGGGAGTGAGAGAGAGAGAGAGATTGGGAGTGAGAGAGAGAGAGATTGGGAGTGTGAGAGAGAGATTGGGAGTGAGAGAGAGAGAGACTGGGAGTGTGAGAGAGAGAGATTGGGAGTGTGAGAGAGATTGGGAGTGTGAGAGAGAGAGACTGGGAGTGTGAGAGAGAGAGATTGGGAGTGAGAGAGAGAGAGACTGATAGTGTGAGAGAGAGAGACTGGGAGTGTGAGAGAGAGAGATTGGGAGTGTGAGAGCGATTGGGAGTGTGAGAGAGAGATTGGGAGTGAGAGAGACAGATTGGGAGTGTGAGAGAGATTGGATGTGTGAGAGAGAGATTGGGAGTGAGAGAGAGAGATTGGGAGTGTGAGAGAGATTGGGAGTGTGAGAGAGAGAGATTGGGAGTGTGAGAGAGAGAGATTGGGAGTGTGAGAGAGATTGGGAGTGTGAGAGAGAGATTGGGAGTGAGAGAGAGAGAGAGATTGGGAGTGTGAGAGAGAGAGAGATTGGGAGTGTGAGAGAGAGAGAGATTGGGAGTGTGAGAGAGAGAGAGATTGGGAGTGTGAGATAGTATGGGGCCCGCTAAATCACCAAAGCTACACTAAATGGGAAAAACACACAATAGAAGCCCTGCATGCAGAATTCTGCCGAAGCATCCTTCGCACCCGAAGAAAAACGCCAACAAATGCATGCAGAGCCGAACTAGGCAGATACCCACTGATAATAAACATCCAAAAACGAGCACTAAACTTCCTAAATCACCTCAAATCTAGCTCCCCAGACACCCTTCATTTCAAAGCCTTTCAGACCCAAGAGCTAAACCCAGAAAAGAGTCCCCTGAGTCAGCTGCTACTGAAACTAAGTACTCAGCCGGACCCTGACCAGCACCAGACCAACACAGCCGTCCAAACACCAATCCGAGTGAACCAAATCATTAAAAAATGCAAAGAAACCTACCTGGAACATTGGAACAAAATAACCGAAAGCCAAAGCAGATTAGAATGTTACCGGGCCCTAAAAAGAGAATATAAACTGGCAGACTACCTCACGACCATCAGAGACACAAAACAGAGACAGACCCTCACCAGGTACAGACTAAGCGACCACCAACTGGAAATTGAAAAAGGCAGATACAAGAAATCCTGGCAGCCTAGAGAGAATAGAATATGCGATCAATGTCTGGCTGGCGAGGTTGAAACAGAAATGCATTTCCTCCTAAAATGCGAAAAATTCAACACATCAAGAAACATATTATTCAACAAGCTAAGCCAAACAACCCCAGATTTCAAGGAATTGGATGATCTGTCAAAATTGAGATTAGTCCTAGGAGAAGGAGACAGACCATACCTTGGGGCCAAATATGTAACAACATGTCACAACCTGAGGACTGTTTAAAAGTAAGACTGTTTAAAATTAATATTGAACGTAACAAATGAAGTAGAAAGACTGTTTAAAATTAATATTGTTTAAAAGTAATATTGTATGTACCCAACAAATGTCAAATAGATTGACACCTACAGAATGTTGGAAAACTGTACCTTTTTGCTATGTAAGCTTTGGCAATATGGTTCTCTGTAAACTTTCATGCCAATAAAGCATTTGAACTGAACTAGTGAGATTGGGAGTGTGAGAGAGAGAGATTGGGAGTGTGAGAGAGAGAGAGATTGGGAGTGTGAGAGAGAGAGACTGGGCCGCCGCAGCCGCTCAGCTGATGGCTTTGGGTCGGGCTCTGGGGCGGGGCTGTTGACGCCGTGGGGATGTTTTGTGCGCGGCGGCCGGTGACCTGCTGGCTTTGGGTCGGGTTCCAGGGTGGGGCTGTTGACGCCGCGGGGAAGTTTTGTGCGTGGCGGCCGGTGACCTGGTGGCTTTGGGTCGGGCTCTCGGGCGGGGCTGTTGACGCCGCGGGGAAGTTTTGTACGCGGCGGCTCCCAACACGGCCCGCAACTCAAGGCCCAGGCTTCCCGGGCTGCTAGGCCGCGCCCGGCGCCGGCACAGCCGCTCGAAATGGCCGTCAAAGTAGTCGAGCCTCCGGGCGAAGGGCAGGGGATCACTTCATTTCCTACTGTTGCTAAATACAATTTAAAACTCAAAAAAAATGTTATTTTCCTTAGTTCCCTAACACACAGAAAGTGTGGGGAAAAAATCATGAAGAATCAAGATGACAGCCACTCACCTCGGTTCAGAATGATAAGGCCCGCCCACACACGCACCGATTGGTCAACCGTCAGGTCACTGAACTGTAGGATTGGTCAATCGTCAAGTCACTCAACACTCAACTGTAGGATGCCCGCCCGCACGCGCAATGAACCCGGCCTCATGATGCAGCGATTGGTCAACCGTCGGTCAACTGTCAGGTCGCTCGACCGCATGATTGGTCAACCTTCACGTCACTCAATGCTAATGAGCAAATGAGCGGAACTTTTCCCATTTAATGAGCAGAATTTTGAACGTTTTTGGGATACCGTGGGCACGATTTTTGTCTGACGGAAAAGTAAATATGACCATGACCGGTCCGCAATCGTAAGCTTAATTTTGATGTGACGCGCGTGTAGGTACGCTCTATAACTTTCGAACGTATAGAGAACGGACAGACAGACAGACAGACAGACAGAAAGACAGAAAGACAGACAGACAGAAGAGGTCTTTTATATATCTAAACTAGCTGGGGGAGCCCGGCGGTGCCGAGGCTTTTTGAGGGCATGTTGTTGTTGGAAGAGAGAGAGGGAGCGACTGGGGGGAAGGGAGAGAGGGAAGGAGAGAGAGAGAGAGTGAATGAGAGAGAGGGAAAGAGAGAGAGAGAGAGCGAAGGAGAGAGAGAGAGGGAAGGAGAGAGAGAGAGAGGGGGAAAGAGAGAGAGAGAGAGGGAAGGAGAGAGAGAGAGGGAAGGAGAGAGAGAGAGAGGGGGAAGGAGAGAGAGAGAGAGATGGAAGGAAAGAGACAGAGAGATGGAAGGAGAGAGAGAGAGGGAAGGAGAGAGAGGGAAGGAGAGAGAGGGAAGGAGAGAGAAAGAGAGGGAAGGAGAGAGAGACAGAGAGAGAGAGGGAAGGAGAGAGAGAGAGGGAAGGAGAGAGAGAGAGAGATTGGGAGTGTGAGAGAGAGATTGGGAGTGTGAGAGAGAGAGAGAGATTGGGAGTGTGAGAGAGAGATTGGGAGTGAGAGAGAGAGAGAGACTGGGAGTGTGAGAGAGAGAGAGATTGGGAGTGAGAGAGAGAGAGATTGGGAGTGTGAGAGAGAGAGATTGGGAGTGTGAGACAGAGAGAGACTGGGAGTGTGAGACAGAGAGAGATTGGGAGTGTGAGAGAGAGAGATTGGGATTGAGAGAGAGAGAGAGATTGGGAGTGAGAGAGGGAGATTGGGAGTGAGAGAGAGAGATTGGGAGTGAGAGAGAGAGCGATTGGGAGTGTGAGAGAGAGAGATTGGGAGTGTGAGAGAGAGAGATTGGGAGTGAGAGAGAGAGAGAGAGACTGGGAGTGTGAGAGAGAGAGAGAGATTGGGAGTGAGAGAGAGAGAGAGAGACTGGGAGTGTGAGAGAGAGAGAGATTGGGAGTGTGAGAGAGAGAGATTGGGAGTGTGAGAGAGAGAGACTGGGAGTGTGAGAGAGAGAGATTGGGAGTGTGAGAGAGAGAGAGACTGGGAGCGTGAGAGAGAGAGAGATTGGGAGTGTGAGAGAGAGAGATTGGGAGTGAGATTGGCAGCCTAGAGAGAATAGAATATGCGATCAATGTCTGGCTGGCGAGGTTGAAACAGAAATGCATTTCCTCCTAAAATGCGAAAAATTCAACACATCAAGAAACATATTATTCAACAAGCTAAGCCAAACAACCCCAGATTTCAAGGAATTGGATGACCTGTCAAAATTGAGATTAGTCCTAGGAGAAGGAGACAGACCATACCTTGGGGCCAAATATGTAACAACATGTCACAACCTGAGGACTGTTTAAAATTAAGACTGTTTAAAATTAATATTGAACGTACCAAATGAAGTACAAAGACTGTTTAAAATTAATATTGTTTAAAAGTAATATTGTATGTACCCAACAAATGTCAAATCGATTGACACCTACAGAATGTTGGAAAACTGTACCTTTTTGCTATGTAAGCTTTGGCAATATGGTTCTCTGTAAACTTTCATGCCAATAAAGCATTTTAATTGGAATTGGAATTGGAATTGGAGAGAGAGAGATTGGGAGTGAGAGAGAGAGAGATTGGGAGTGAGAGAGAGAGATTGGGAGTGAGAGAGAGAGAGATTGGGTGTGAGAGAGAGCGAGATTGGGAGTGTGAGAGAGAGAGATTGGGAGTGTGAGAGAGAGAGATTGGGAGTGTGAGAGAGAGAGAGAGATTGGGAGTGAGGGAGAGAGAGAGAGAGACTGGGAGTGTGAGAGAGAGAGAGATTGGGAGTGTGAGAGAGAGAGAGAGATTGGGAGTGAGAGAGAGAGAGAGACTGGGAGTGTGAGAGAGAGAGATTGGGAGTGTGAGAGAGAGAGAGACTGGGAGTGTGAGAGAGAGAGAGATTGGGAGTGTGAGAGAGAGATTGGGAGCGTGACAAAGAGAGAGAAATTGGGAGTGAGAGAGAGAGAGATTGGGAATGTGAGAGAGAGAGAGACTGGGAGTGTGTGAGAAAGAGAGACTGGGAGTGTGAGAGAGAGATTGGGAGTGTGAGAGAGAGAGATTGGGAGTGTGAGAGAGAGAGAGATTGGGAATGTGAGAGAGAGAGAGATTGGGAGTGTGAGAGAGAGAGAGATTGGGAATGTGAGAGAGCGAGAGAGAGAGAGACTGGGAGAGTGTGAGAAAGAGAGACTGGGAGTGTGAGAGAGAGATTGGGAGTGTCAGAGAGAGAGAGATTGGGAGTGAGAGAGAGAGAGATTGGGAATGTGAGAGAGAGAGAGATTGGGAGTGTGAGAGAGAGAGAGATTGGGAGTGTGAGAGAGAGAGAGATTGGGAATGTGAGAGAGAGAGAGAATGGGAGTGTGTGAGAAAGAGAGACTGGGAGTGTGAGAGAGAGAGATTGGGAGTGTGAGAGAGAGAGATTGGGAGTGTGAGAGAGAGAGAGATTGGGAATGTGAGAGAGAGAGAGACTGGGAGTGTGAGAGAGAGAGATTGGGAGTGTGAGAGAGATTGGGACTGTGAGAGAGAGAGACGGAGTTAGAGAGAGAGACTGGGAGTGTGTGACAGAGAGACTGGGAGTGTGTGAGAGAGAGAGAGACTGGGAATGTGTGAGAGACTGGGAGTATGAGAGAGAGAGAGACGGAGTGAGAGAGAGAGACTGGGAGTGTGAGAGAGAGACTGTGAGTGTGAGAGAGAGAGAGAGAGACTGGGAGTGTGAGAGTGGGAATGTGTGAGAGAGAGAGTGGGAGTGTGTGAGAGAGAGAGAGAGTGGGAGTGTGTGAGAGAGAGAGAGACTGGCAGTGTGTGAGAGAGAGATTGGGAGTGAGAGAGAGAGAGAGAGACTGGGAGTGTGAGAGAGAGAGAGATTGGGAGTGAGAGAGAGAGAGAGAGAGAGACTGGGAGTGTGAGAGAGAGAGAGATTGGGAGTGTGAGAGAGAGAGATTGGGAGTGTGAGAGAGAGAGACTGGGAGTGTGAGAGAGAGAGATTGGGAGTGTGAGAGAGAGAGAGACTGGGAGTGTGAGAGAGAGAGAGATTGGGAGTGTGAGAGAGAGAGATTGGGAGTGAGAGAGAGAGAGAGATTGGGAGTGAGAGAGAGAGAGAGATTGGGAGTGAGAGAGAGAGAGATTGGGAGTGAGAGAGAGAGATTGGGAGTGAGAGAGAGAGAGATTGGGTGTGAGAGAGAGCGAGATTGGGAGTGTGAGAGAGAGAGATTGGGAGTGTGAGAGAGAGAGATTGGGAGTGTGAGAGAGAGAGAGAGATTGGGAGTGTGAGAGAGAGAGAGAGACTGGGAGTGAGAGAGAGAGGGACTGGGAGTGAGAGAGAGAGAGAGAGAGACACGGAGTGAGAGAGAGAGAGAGTGACTGGGAGTGTGAGAGAGAGAGAGAGTGGGAGTGTGTGAAAGAGAGAGTGGGAGTGTGAGAGAGAGAGAGAGAGACACGGAGTGAGAGAGAGAGAGAGTGACTGGGAGTGTGAGAGAGAGAGAGTGGGAGTGTGTGAAAGAGAGAGTGGGAGTGAGAGAGAGAGATTGGGAGTGTGAGAGAGATTGGGAGTGAGAGAGAGAGATTGGGAGTGTGAGAGAGAGAGATTGGGAGTGTGTGAGAGAGAGAGATTGGGAGTGTGTGAGAGAGAGATTGGGAGTGTGAGAGAGAGATTGGGAGTGAGAGAGAGAGAGATTGGGAGTGAGAGAGAGATTGGGAGTGTGAGAGAGAGATTGGGAGTGAGAGAGAGAGAGACTGGGAGTGTGAGAGAGAGAGATTGGGAGTGTGAGAGAGATTGGGAGTGAGAGAGAGAGAGAGACTGGGAGTGTGAGAGAGAGAGATTGGGAGTGAGAGAGAGAGAGACTGGGAGTGTGAGAGAGAGAGATTGGGAGTGAGAGAGAGAGAGACTGGGAGTGTGAGAGAGAGATTGGGAGTGAGAGAGACAGATTGGGAGTGTGAGAGAGATTGGATGTGTGAGAGAGAGATTGGGAGTGAGAGAGAGAGATTGGGAGTGTGAGAGAGATTGGGAGTGTGAGAGAGAGAGATTGGGAGTGTGAGAGAGAGAGATTGGGAGTGTGAGAGAGAGAGATTGGGAGTGTGAGAGAGATTGGGAGTGTGAGAGAGAGATTGGGAGTGAGAGAGAGAGAGAGATTGGGAGTGTGAGAGAGAGAGAGATTGGGAGTGTGAGAGAGAGAGAGATTGGGAGTGTGAGAGAGAGAGAGATTGGGAGTGTGAGATAGTGAGATTGGGAGTGTGAGAGAGAGAGATTGGGAGCGTGAGAGATAGAGAGATTGGGAGTGTGAGAGAGAGAGACTGGGCCGCCGCAGCCGCTCAGCTGATGGCTTTGGGTCGGGCTCTGGGGCGGGGCTGTTGACGCCTTGGGGATGTTTTGTGCGCTGCGGCCGGTGACCTGCTGGCTTTGGGTCGGGTTCCAGGGCGGGGCTGTTGACGCCGCGGGGAAGTTTTGTGCGTGGCGGCCGGTGACCTGGTGGCTTTGGGTCGGGCTCTCGGGCGGGGCTGTTGACGCCGCGGGGAAGTTTTGTGCGCGGCGGCTCCCAACACGGCCCGCAACTCAAGGCCCAGGCTTCCCGGGCTGCTAGGCCGCGCCCGGCACCGGCACAGCCGCTCGAAATGGCCGTCAAAGTAGGTGAGCCTCCGGGCGAAGGGCAGGGGATCACTTCATTTCCTACTGTTGCTAAATACAATTTAAAACTCAAATAAAATGTTATTTTCCTTAGTTCCCTAACACACAGAAAGTGTGGGAAAAAAATCATGAAGAATCAAGATGACAGCCACTCACCTCGGTTCAGAATGATAAGGCCCGCCCACACACGCACCGATTGGTCAACCGTCAGGTCACTGAACTGCAGGATTGGTCAATCGTCAAGTCACTCAACACTCAACTGTAGGATGCCCGCCCGCACGCGCAATGAACCCGGCCCCATGACGCAGCGATTGGTCAACCGTCGGTCAACTGTCAGGTCGCTCGACCGCATGATTGGTCAACCTTCACGTCACTCAATGCTAATGAGCAAATGAGCGGAACTTTTCCCATTTAATGAGCAGAATTTTGAACGTTTTTGGGATACCGTGGGCACGATTTTTGTCTGACGGAAAAGTAAATATGCCCATGACCGGTCCGCAATCGTATGCTTAATTTTGATGTGACGCGCGTGTAGGTACGCTCTATAACATTCGAACGTATAGAGAACAGACAGACAGACAGACAGAAAGACAGAAAGACAGACAGACAGAAGAGGTCTTTTATATATCTAAACTAGCTGGGGGAGCCCGGCGGTGCCGAGGCTTTTTGAGGGCATGTTGTTGTTGGAAGAGAGAGAGGGAGCGACTGGGGGGAAGGGAGAGAGGGAAGGAGAGAGAGAGAGAGTGAATGAGAGAGAGGGAAAGAGAGAGAGAGAGAGCGAAGGAGAGAGAGAGAGGGAAGGAGAGAGAGAGAGAGGGGGAAAGAGAGAGAGAGAGAGAGGGAAGGAGAGAGAGAGAGGGAAGGAGAGAGAGAGAGAGGGGGAAGGAGAGAGAGAGAGAGATGGAAGGAAAGAGACAGAGAGATGGAAGGAGAGAGAGAGAGGGAAGGAGAGAGAGGGAAGGAGAGAGAGGGAAGGAGAGAGAGACAGAGAGAGAGAGGGAAAGGAGAGAGAGAGAGGGAAGGAGAGAGAGAGAGAGAGAGAGATTGGGAGTGTGAGAGAGAGAGATTGGGAGTGTGAGAGAGAGAGAGAGATTGGGCGTGTGAGAGAGAGATTGGGAGTGAGAGAGAGAGAGAGACTGGGAGTGTGAGAGAGAGAGATTGGGAGTGAGAGAGAGAGAGATTGGGAGTGTGAGAGAGAGAGATTGGGAGTGTGAGACAGAGAGAGACTGGGAGTGTGAGACAGAGAGAGATTGGGAGTGTGAGAGAGAGAGATTGGGATTGAGAGAGAGAGAGAGATTGGGAGTGAGAGAGGGAGATTGGAGTGAGAGAGAGAGATTGGGAGTGTGAGAGAGAGAGATTGGGAGTGTGAGAGAGAGAGATTGGGAGTGTGAGAGAGAGAGATTGGGAGTGTGAGAGAGAGAGATTGGGAGTGTGAGAGAGAGAGATTGGGAGTGAGAGAGAGAGAGAGAGACTGGGAGTGTGTGAGAGAGAGAGAGATTGGGAGTGAGAGAGAGAGAGAGAGACTGGGAGTGTGAGAGAGAGAGAGATTGGGAGTGTGAGAGAGAGAGATTGGGAGTGTGAGAGAGAGAGACTGGGAGTGTGAGAGAGAGAGATTGGGAGTGTGAGAGAGAGAGAGACTGGGAGTGTGAGAGAGAGAGAGATTGGGAGTGTGAGAGAGAGAGATTGGGAGTGAGAGAGAGAGAGAGATTGGGAGTGAGAGAGAGAGAGATTGGGAGTGAGAGAGAGAGAGAGATTATGAGCGAGAGAGAGAGAGATTGGGTGTGAGAGAGAGCGAGATTGGGAGTGTGAGAGAGAGAGATTGGGAGTGTGAGAGAGAGAGATTGGGAGTGTGAGAGAGAGAGAGATTGGGAGTGAGAGAGAGAGAGAGAGAGACTGGGAGTGTGAGAGAGAGAGAGATTGGGAGTGTGAGAGAGAGAGAGATTGGGAGTGTGAGAGCGAGAGAGATTGGGAGTGAGAGAGAGAGAGAGAGAGAGAGACTGGGAGTGTGAGAGAGAGAGAGATTGGGAGTGTGAGAGAGAGAGAGATTGGGAGTGTGAGAGAGAGAGAGAGATTGGGAGTGAGAGAGAGAGAGACTGGGAGTGTGAGAGAGAGAGATTGGGAGTGTGAGAGAGAGAGAGAGATTGGGAGTGAGAGAGAGAGAGAGACTGGGAGTGTGAGAGAGAGAGATTGGGAGTGTGAGAGAGAGAGAGACTGGGAGTGTGAGAGAGAGAGATTGGGAGTGTGACAGAGAGAGAGAAATTGGGAGTGAGAGAGAGAGAGATTGGGAATGTGAGAGAGAGAGAGAGAGACTGGGAGTGTGTGAGAAAGAGAGACTGGGAGTGTGAGAGAGAGATTGGGAGTGTGAGAGAGAGAGATTGGGAGTGTGAGAGAGAGAGAGATTGGGAATGTGAGAGAGAGAGAGATTGGGAGTGTGAGAGAGAGAGAGAGATTGGGAATGTGAGAGAGCGAGAGAGAGAGAGACTGGGAGAGTGTGAGAAAGAGAGACTGGGAGTGTGAGAGAGAGATTGGGAGTGTGAGAGAGAGAGAGATTGGGAGTGAGAGAGAGAGAGATTGGGAATGTGAGAGAGAGAGAGATTGGGAGTGTGAGAGAGAGAGAGATTGGGAATGTGAGAGAGAGAGAGAGAGAATGGGAGTGTGTGAGAAAGAGAGACTGGGAGTGTGAGAGAGAGATTGGGCGTGTGAGAGAGAGAGAGATTGGGAGTGAGAGAGAGAGACTGAGGGGAGAGAGAGAGAGATGGGGAGAGAGAGAGACTTGGGGGGAGAGGGAGAGAGTGGAGGGAGAGGGAGAGAGTGGGGGAGAGCGAGAGAGAGAGACTGGGGCGAGAGGGAGAGAGTTGGGGAGAGAGAGAGATATATAAAAGTGGAAACAAATCAGACCCAAATAACTACCGCGGCATCTGTGTCAACAGTTGTCTTGGGAAGTTATTCTGCAGTATTCTAAATAGTAGATTACTGGATTTTCTTAACAAACATAATATCCTTAGAAAAAATCAAATAGGCTTTCTTCCAAAACACCGCACCACCGACCATATCTATACCCTTCACACTCTCATTGAAAAACATATACACCAAACAAAAAATTGGAAAATATTCACTTGTTTCATTGACTTCAAGAAAGCCTTTGACTCTATCTGGTACGAAGGGCTCTATTATAAACTTCTTCAGTGTGGAATAGGGGGCAAAGTCCAATTTCCAATTCCAATTCCAATTCCAATTCAAATGCTTTATTGGCATGAAAGTTTACAGAGAACCATATTGCCAAAGCTTACATAGCAAAAAGGTACAGTTTTCCAACATTCTGTAGGTGTCAATCGATTTGACATTTGTTGGGTACGTACAATATTACTTTGAAACAATATTAATTTTAAACAGTCTTTGTACTTCATTTGGTACGTTCAATATTAATTTTAAACAGTCTTAATTTTAAACAGTCCTCAGGTTGTGACATGTTGTTACATATTTGGCCCCAAGGTATGGTCTGTCTCCTTCTCCTAGGACTAATCTCAATTTTGACAGGTCATCCAATTCCTTGAAATCTGGGGTTGTTTGGCTTAGCTTGTTGAATAATATGTTTCTTGATGTGTTGAATTTTTCGCATTTTAGGAGGAAATGCATTTCTGTTTCAACCTCGCCAGCCAGACATTGATCGCATATTCTATTCTCTCTAGGCTGCCAGGATTTCTTGTATCTGCCTTTTTCAATTTCCAGTTGGTGGTCGCTTAGTCTGTACCTGGTGAGGGTCTGTCTCTGTTTTGTGTCTCTGATGGTCGTGAGGTAGTCTGCCAGTTTATATTCTCTTTTTAGGGCCCGGTAACATTCTAATCTGCTTTGGCTTTCGGTTATTTTGTTCCAATGTTCCAGGTAGGTTTCTTTGCATTTTTTAATGATTTGGTTCACTCGGATTGGTGTTTGGACGGCTGTGTTGGTCTGGGGCTGGTCAGGGTCCGGCTGAGTACTTAGTTTCAGTAGCAGCTGACTCAGGGGACTCTTTTCTGGGTTTAGCTCTTGGGTCTGAAAGGCTTTGAAATGAAGGGTGTCTGGGGAGCTAGATTTGAGGTGATTTAGGAAGTTTAGTGCTCGTTTTTGGATGTTTATTATCAGTGGGTATCTGCCTAGTTCGGCTCTGCATGCATTTGTTGGCATTTTTCTTTGGGTGCGAAGGATGCTTCGGCAGAATTCTGCATGTAGGGCTTCTATTGTGTGTTTTTCCCATTTAGTGTAGCTATGGTGATTGAGCGGGCCCCATACTTCACTACCGTACAGTGCAATGGGCAGGATTATGCTGTCAAATATTTTGAGCCAGATTTTGATTGGGATTTGGATGTTGTAGAATTTTCTTTTTATTGCATATAGGGCTCTTCGGGCTTTTTCTTTTAGTGCATTCACTGCTATGCTGAAGCTCCCTGATGCTGTAATAGTTAGACCAAGGTAGGTGTAGCTCATAGTGTGTCCTATAGTGGTATCACTGAGGGTAAACTGGTATTTGTTTTCCTGACATCTGGGTCTTTTTTGAAAAATCATGATGTTGGTTTTCTTTAGATTTACTGTTAGAGCCCAATTTTGGCAGTATTTGTCGAGTAGGTCTAGTTGTTGCTGTAATCCCTGTTCTGTGGGAGACAGCAGAACCAGGTCATCCGCATAGAACAGGGATTTCACTTCTCCATCCAGGAGACGGAGACCTGGTGACTCGCTTTGCTCCAGCATGTCTGCTAATTCATTTATGTATATGTTGAACTATGACCTTATTAAATCGATGTATCTGAAAAATAAATGCGGTGTCAAAATTGGAGACAAACGCACCGGTTTCTTCACCCAGAGAAGAGGCGTCCGGCAGGGCTGCAATTTGAGCCCGACCCTGTTCAACATATACATAAATGAATTCGCAGACATGCTGGAGCAAAGCGAGTCACCAGGTCTCCGTCTCCTGGATGGAGAAGTGAAATCCCTGTTCTATGCGGACGACCTGGTTCTGCTGTCTCCCACAGAACAGGGATTACAGCAACAACTAGACCTACTCGACAAATACTGCCAAAATTGGGCCCTAACAGTAAATCTAAAGAAAACCAACATTATGATTTTTCAAAAAAGGCCCAGGTGTCAGGAAAACAAATACCAGTTTACTCTCAGTGATACCATCATAGGACACACTATGAGCTATACTTACCTTGGTCTAACCATTACAGCATCAGGGAGCTTCAGCATAGCAGTGAATGCACTAAAAGAAAAAGCCCGAAGAGCACTATATGCAATAAAAAGAAAATTCTACAACATCCAAACCCCAATCAAAATCTGGCTCAAAATATTTGACAGCATAATCCTGCCCATTGCGCTGTACGGTAGTGAAGTATGGGGCCCGCTCAATCACCATAGCTACACTAAATGGGAAAAACACACAATAGAAGCCCTACATGCAGAATTTTGCCGACGCATTCTTCGCACCCAAAGGAAAACACCAACAAATGCATGCAGAGCCGAACTAGGCAGATACCCACTGATAATAAACATCCACAAACGAGCACTAAACTTCCTAAATCACCTCAAATCTAGCTCCCCAGACACCCTTCATTTTAAAGCCTTCCAGACCCAAGAGCTAAACCCAGAAAAGAGTCCCCTGAGTCAGCTGCTACTGAAACTAAGTACTCCTACTCAGCCGGACCCTGACCAGTTCCAGACCAACACTGCCGTCCAAACACCAATCCGAGTGAACCAAATCATTAAACAATGCAAAGAAACCTACCTGGAACATTGGAACAAAATAACCAAAAGCCAAAGCAGATTGGAATGTTACCGGGCCCTAAAAAGAGAATATAAACTGGCAGACTATCTCTCGACCATCAGAGACACAAAACAGAGACAGACCCTCACCAGGTACAGACTAAGCGACCACCAACTAGCAATTGAAAAAGGAAGATACAAGAAATCCTGGCAGCCTAGAGAGACTAGAATATGTGATCAATGTCTGGCCGGCGAGGGTGAGACAGAGATGCATTTCCTCCTAAAATGCGAAAAATTCAACACAACAAGAAACATATTATTTGACAAGCTCAGCCAAACAACCCCAGATTTCAAAGAATTGGATGACCTGTCAAAATTAAGATTAGTCCTGGGAGAAGGAGACAGACCATACCTTGGTGCCAAATATGTAACATGTCACAACCTGAGGACTGTTTAAAATTAAGACTGAATGTACCCAACGATGTTCAACGACTGTTTAAATTAATATTGTTTAAACTAATATTGTATGTACCCAACGAAGGTCAAAATTGTTTGACACCTACAGAATGTTGGAAAACTGTACTTTTTGTTAGGTAAGCTTTGGCAATATGGTTCCCTGAAACTTTCATGCCAATAAAGCATTTGAATTGAATTGAATTGAATTGAGAGAGAGACTGGGGGGAGAGAGAGACTGGGGGAGAGAAAGACTGGAGGGGAGAGAGAGAGAGACTGGGGGGAGAGAGAGACTGGGGAGAGAGAGAGAGGCTGGGGAGAGAGAGAGAGTCTGGGGGGGAGAGAGAGAGACTGGGGGGGAGAGAGAGAGACTGGGGGGGAGAGAGAGAGACTGGGGGGAGAGAGAGAGACTGGGGGGGAGAGAGAGAGACTGGGAGGGATAGAGAGAGACTGGGGGGAGAGAGAGATCTCCCTCTCTCTCTCTCCCCATCTCTCTCTCTCTCTCACCCCTCAGTCACTCTCTCTCTCCCCCTCAGTCTCTCGCTCTCTCTCTCTCTATCGCCCCTTTCTCTCTCTCTCCCCAGTCTCTCTCCTCTCTCTCCCCCCAGTCTCTCTACTCTCTCTCTCTCTCTCCCCGTCTCTCTCTCTCTCCCCCAGTCTCTCTCTCTCCCCCTCAGTCGCTCTCTCTCCCCCTCAGTCTCTCTCTATCTCCCCAGTCTCTCTCTCTCTCTCCCCCCCCCCAGTCTCTCCCTCTCTCTCTCTCTCCCCCAGTCTCTCTCTCTCCCTCTCTCCCCCAGTATCTCTCCCCCCAGTCTCTCTACTCTCTCTCTCTCCCTGTCTCTCTCTACCCCAGTCTCTCTCTCTCCCCCTCAGTCGCTCTCTCTCTCCCTCCTAAGTCTCTCTCTCTATCTCCCCAGTCTCTCTCTCAAGAAAGATTACGATTCCGGAACGGTCATAAGCGTATTTACTTTTCCGTCAGACAAAAATCGTGCCCACGGTATCCAAAAAACGGTCAAAATTCCGCCCATTAAATGGGAAAAGTTCTGCTCATTTGCTCATTAACATTGAGTGATGTGAAGGTTGACCAATCGTGCGGTCGAGCGACCTGACAGTTGACCAACGGTTGACCAATTGCTGCATCACGGGGGCGCGTTCATTGCGCGTGCGGGCGGGCCATCCTACAGTTGAGTGTTGAGTGACTTGACGATTGGCCAATCCTACAGTTCAGTGACCTGCTGGTTGACCAATCGGTGCGTGTGTGGGCGGGCCTTATCATTCTGAACTGAGGTGAGTGGCCGCCATCTTGATTCTTCACGAGTTTTTTTCCACACTTTCCGTGTCTTTATTTTTCCCACTTTCTGTGTGTACCCCATTAGGTTCTTTTGTGCAGTTGTCTTCTTAGCTATGGGGTGCATCAAAACCTGAACTTTAATATTTAGGAATCTCTATTGTACTGGATGCGCAAAGCCGCGGCCTAGCAGCGCGGGAAGCCCGGGCCTCGAGTTCAGCGCTCCGCTCTAACCGCCTCCATACCCCCCTCCTCCTCACCCTCGCGCAGGGGGGACTCGGGGCTGCTCTCCGCCCACTGCAGGCAGGCCTGAAGCTCAAAAAATTTATCTCTCTCCCTCCTCTTCCCTCTCTCTCTCTCCTTTTCTCTCTCTCTCTCTCTCCTTCTCAATTCAATTTCAATTCAATTCAATTCAATTCAATTCAAATGCTTTATTGGCATGAAAGTTTACAGGGAACCACATTGCCAAAGCTTACATAACAAAAAGTACAGTTTTCCAACATTCTGTAGGTGTCAAACAATTTTGACCTTCGTTGGGTACAGACAATATTAATTTAAACAGTCGTTGACCCTCGTTGGGTACATTCAGTATTAATTTTTAAACAGTCGTTGGGTACATTCGGTATTGATTTAAACATTCTTAATGTTTATATATGCTATGGGTGTGCTCGTTAGTCCCTCACTGTTCCTCAGGTTGTGACATGTTGTTACATATTGGGCACCAAGGTATGGTCTGTCTCCTTCTCCCAGGGCTAATCTTAATTTTGACAGGTCACCCAATTCTTTGAAATCTGGGGTTGTTTGGCTGAGCTTGTCAAAATATATGTTTCTTGTTTTGTTGAATTTTTCGCATTTTAGGAGGAAGTGCATCTCTGTCTCAACCTCGCCGGCCAGACATTGATCACATATTCTATTCTCTTTAGGCTGCCAGGATTTCTTGTATCTTCCTTTTTCAATTGCCAGTTGGTGGTCGCTTAGTCTGTACCTGGTGAGGGTCTGTCTCTGTTTTGTGCCTCTGATGGTCGAGAGATAGTCTGCCAGTTTATATTCTCTTTTTAGGGCCCGGTAACATTCTAATCTGCTTTGGCTTTTGGTTATTTTGTTCCAATGTTCCAGGTAGGTTTCTTTGCATTGTTTAATGATTTGGTTCACTCGGATTGGTGTTTGGAGGGCAGTGTTGGTCTGGGACTGGTCAGGGTCCGGCTGAGTAGGAGTACTTAATTTCAGTAGCAGCTGACTCAGGGGACTCATTTCTGGGTTCAGCTCTTGGGTCTGGAGGGCTTTAAAATGAAGGGTGTCTGGGGAACTAGATTTGAGGTGATTTAGAAAGCTTAGTGCTCGTTTTTGGATGTTTATTATCAGTGGGTATCTGCCTAGTTCGGCTCTACATGCATTTGTTGGTGTTCTCCTTTGGGTGCGAAGAATGCTTCGGCAAAATTCTGCATGTAGGGCTTCTATTGTGTGTTTTTCCCATTTAGTGTAGCTATGGTGATTGAGTGGGCCCCATACTTCACTACCGTACAACGCAATGGGCAGGATTATGCTGTCAAATATTTTGAGCCAGATTTTGATTGGAATTTGGATGTTGTAGAATTTTCTTTTTATTGCATATAGGGCTCTTCGGGCTTTTTCTTTTAGTGCATTCACTGCTATGCTGAAGCTCCCTGATGCTGTGATGGTTAGACCAAGGTAAGTGTAGCTCATAGTGTGTCCTATGATGGTATCACCGAGAGTAAACTGGTATTTGTTTTCCTGACATCTGGGCCTTTTTTGAAAAATCATGATGTTGGTTTTCTTTAGATTTACTGTCAGGGCCCAATTTTGGCAGTATTTGTCGAGTAGGTCTAATTGTTGCTGTAATCCTTGTTCTGTGGGAGACAGCAGAACCAGGTCATCCGCATAGAACAGGGATTTCACTTCCCCATCCAGGAGACAGAGACCCGGTGACTCGCTTTGCTCCAGCATGTCTGCTAACTCATTTATGTATATGTTGAACAGGGTCGGGCTCAAATTGCAGCCCTGCCGGACGCCTCTTCTCTGGGTGAAGAAACCGGTGCGTTTGTCTCCAATTTTGACACCGCATTTATTTTTCAGATACATCGATTTAATAAGGTCATAGACTTTGCCCCCTATTCCACACTGAAGAAGTTTGTAATAGAGCCCTTCGTGCCAGATAGAGTCAAAAGCTATCTTGAAGTCAATGAAACAAGCGAATATTTTCCCACTTTTTGTTTGGTGTATATGTTTTTCAATGAGAGTGTGAAGGGTATAGATATGGTCGGTGGTGCGGTGTTTTGGAAGAAAGCCTATTTGATTTTTTCTAAGGATATTATGTTTGTTAAGAAAATCCAGCAATCTACTATTTAGAATACTGCAGAATAACTTCCCTAGACAACTGTTGACACAGATGCCACGGTAGTTATTTGGGTCTGATTTGTTTCCACTTTTATATATGGGAGAGATGAGTCCTTGGCACCAGATATCGGGAAAACAGCCTGAACGTAATATGATGTTGAATAACTTGAGTACAGCACCCTGCATCTCCATATTGCTGAACTTGAGCATTTCATTTTTGATGTTGTCTGGACCACAGGCTTTCTTTAGGTGGAGAGATTTTGTTTTTGTGGCCAGTTCTTTCCAAGTGATTGGGGAGTCTAGAGGGTTTTGGTTGTCTTTAATTGTTGCTTCTAATGTGTGGAGTTTTTCTGTGACATGATGTTGACTTGGGTTTGTTTCGTTTATTGGGATGTCTTTGTAGAGGTTTTCAAAATGTGTTCTCCAGATGTCGCCATCTTGGATTGGTAATGCTTGCAATTGTGTTGTACTCAGGTTATTCCACATATCCCAGAATTGATTTTGATTAATGGAGTTTTCAATTTCTTCGAGTCTTTTGTGGGTATAATTTTGTGTTTTGTTCCTAATGGTGTGTTTATATCTTTTGAGGGTCTCCTTGTATCTAATACATAGGTCTGGATTGTTTGGTTGGCGATGCTTTTGGTTTGATATTTTTCTCAGGTCTTTTTTGGCATTTTTGCATTCGTGATCAAACCATTTCTCATTTTTTTGTCTTTTGTAATGTTTCCTCTTCTGTTTCACAAGGTCGGCTTTTACAGCTGCCTCATGGAAGATCATATTTATATCATCTATGGCCATGTTTACACCATCTCTGGTGATCTCATATAGATTTTCTTTAAATTTTGATATTTTACTTGTGAGATCAGGTGAATTTAGTGCTGTGATGAATTTATCTCCACTGTCTGGGGCCCATTTGTATGTCTGGTTTATTTTATGGAGCTTACTGGGTTCCTCTTTTGTGTCTGTAGTTTGGGCAGAAAGTTTAAGGTACACATTTATTTGGTTATGGTCTGAGAGGGGGGATTGCTGCCTGACAGTGAATGCGTTGATATCGCAGGGGTCCAGGTCAGTGATTGTATAATCCACCACACTAAACCCAAGAGTTGAGGAATATGTGAGTCTCCCTAAGGAGTCCCCTCTGAACCTACCGTTAACTATGTACAGGCCTAAGGCTCGGCAGAGTTGCACTACCTCCCTACCGCTTTTATTTATTTCACAGTCAAGGTTGTTCCGATTTGCGATGGCTGGTGTGACATATAAAGGGGTCTGGCCAAACACATGGTTGTTGCCCTGTGGGTCTATGAAGTCAGGTTCACATCCGGTCCTTGCATTTAGGTCCCCACATAGTAGCACCTTTCCTTGGGCCTGGAAATGGCTGATTTCCATGTGGAGAGTATCAAATAACTCCTCTTCAAAATATGGCGATTCTATTGGAGGTATGTAGATCGCACATAAGTAGACATCTTTTTTTGCTATTCCTATATTTTTATCTAATTTTAGCCATACATGTGATTTCCCCTGTTTTATCGGTGAGATGTGTTTGTCCAGTTCTCCTTTATACCACACCAAGATTCCCCGGAGGTTCTGCCCTTGCGTGTCTTAGTGTTCTTTACTGAGGGCACAATGATTTCATGGTACATTGGAGGACAGTGGGTGGGCATGTCCTTTTGACACCATGTTTCTGTTAACACAATTATATCAATGTCTTTTATAGATTTTAGGAATTCAGGGTCTGTACTCTTCATCCCAAAAGTTGAGGAGCGGAGACCCTGGATATTCCAGCAGCTTATGTGGAAAGAACGCATCTATATAATTCAAAAAAACAAAATAAAATGGACCTATTTTGTGGGACGGGTGTGAAAACACTAGTTTATATAATGCTAAATGACGACTTAGTATAAATTCCATAAGGCATGCACATACTGCTATCTAATAATAGTAATAATAAAACAACAATAATAATAATTTAGTACATTCTTCTCCGGCTTTCCATCAGGGTGCTTATCATCGTCATGATCTTTCTCAGTTCTTGGTCTACAGTCTGTGGTCTAGAGGGGGGTCTGGGGTCAGGTACAATAGCACGGTTCTGTTGCTGGTTTTGTATAGGGGGGTGGGGGACAGTGGTGGTCCTGTTTGGGTTAGGGCTCCCAATGGTAGAGGGGGTGGGAGGGGTGCGTCTTTTGGCAGTGTTTATGAGGTTTTTTGCGAAGATCCACATCCGCTGTTTGAGTAGATGTATTCCGTCATAGAGGTCCCTTGTGTTGATGTTTGGGTGATGGGCCAGGTGGACGTTGGGGAGGGCAGTACATCTCGTGTCGATCTCCCTGTTGGTGTTGTGGATTACATCGGCTGGGGTGTCCTCTGTGGGCAGTAGAGTGGAGATCACAATCTGTGCCTCGGGGAATTCCATGCTGGCCTTCTCCGCCATCCTGCTCACTGCTCTAGCAGTGCCTTCCCGTAGGGTGCGTAGGTCGTTTGTGCCTGTGTGGATCACAAGCCATTTTGGACTTCCAAGGGATTCTCTGTTCAGGATCTTCATTGCATGGCCTGTGTTGCTGCAACATTTTTTCAGGACTTGCAGACCTGGGAACATCCTCTGGGGGTCCAAAAACTTCCCGTTGGAGTCGGTCAGCAGGACCGCCTGAGGGGCTGGCTTTTCAGACTGGGTAGCAGTAGTCTGGGCAGGACTCGACTGAGGGCTGGTTGTTGGCTGAGTTTCTGGGGTAGGCTGTGTGACAGGAGCGGGGTTTGGGACCTGCGGTGTGTTCCTGTTCTGGTCGCAAGGTAAAGGTAAAGAGGGTGTGACATCCTCGTGTGGGGGGGCATCCGACGGGTTCTGTGTCCCTGTGTGTGTTGTTTTTGTGTCAGCAGGTTGTTGGACCTTAAGAGGTTTCTGTTGCCTGCTGAGTTCATTTTCCTGCCTTTCTACGGCCTCCTTCGTTTTGTTTAGCTGAGTACGGAGTTCTTTGATCTCATTTCTTTGCTCCTCCACGATCTTTCTCAACTCGTGGATGGTGGACTCGTTTTCCATTTTCAGCTGTTTGAGTTCCTCCTTCAAATCCTTGGCCTGTGTTTCCCTGTATTCATTGAAATCGAGTTCTAGTTTGGACAGACTCTCTTTCAGCAGTTTGTTTGCGTTGAGAGGTGTGGGAGGGGTGGAGATGGTCAGGGAGGTGTGTCTCTCTGCTGGACTCTCTTCTTCTTCCTCCGTTTGGCTCTCTTCATCCTCTGTTTGGCTCTCTTTTGCCTCCTGTCCATTGGTCCTCTTTGTGTCTGCCTTAGTTTTCAACTGGGGAAATTCCTTTTCAAAGGAGTCCAAATTTTCTACATTCCCCTGTATCATGATCTTTCCTTTTTTGTTGTAGTAGCTTATAGTTAGCAGGGGGTCATCTTTATCTAGATTTCCATCTTTACATATTTTCAGTCTGCCTCCCATGCTAATACCTTCACTGGAGACGTGTGCATAGTTTTTTTGTAAAGCCTCCTTCCATGAGGGAACGGAGTCGGTGTAGAATATGAAGTTGTTCTTCTTCCTAATCCCTTTGTGTGACATAGTCAACGTAGAGGACCTCTGGGTTATTTTGTAGTGTTATATCCTTGTGTTTATCCTTTGCCTTTATACTGTTGCATTTCTCAGGATATTTCACTCCCCTGCTTTGTGTCATTGTAGTTGGTTGTTTTTTTTTTCGTAGCTAGATAACTTTTTTTTTTCTCTTTTTTTTTTGTGTCGTGTTCCACCTTATCCCACTTTTAGGTCCAAAATTGAGAGTTTTTCAGGGGTTCATCTTAGGTATAGCTGCTCTTAAAAGTTTCTCTCTCTCTCTCACAGTATTTGGGAGCCGGAGCCTTCGGGCTGCTCCCCTCTCGGGCTGAATCTGTCTCTGGGCCTCAGTCTCAGGCCTGGGCCCTCGGGTTTTCTCAGGTTTCAGGCTCCTGGCTCGGGTTGTTTCCCTCTCACTACCGTTTCTCTCGGGGTTTCTCTCAGTTTTTGGGCCTCGCTCTCCTGGTTTTTCCCCCGAGTTTATTTATTTATTTGTTTTTTTTCTCGCGGGTTTGTTGTGCTTTTTTCAGGGGGGTTTTTTTCGGACTAAACTTAAATAAAATTAAACTTAGGTAGAATTAAGTAAAACTTTTTTTCAGGACCCAGTGTTTTCCTCTTCCGACTCTCTCACTCGCTCGCCGGGCCTCGGACTCGCTCTCTCTCCATGTCCCAGACTCGCCCACTCTCCGTGCCCCGGACTCGTTCGCTCTCCGCGCCCCGGGCGGATTTCCTCGCGTCGCCGCGTCGGTCTCAGGCCCCCGGTTTTTCTGACTCACCAGACTGTTTTCCTCCGATCCCGCGGTCTCTGGGCTTCAGTCCGGTTTCCCCCGGGTATCAGGCCCTGGGCTCGGGTTGTTTCTCTTACCCGAATTCGCGCTCTCCAGGCCCTTTCTTCCAGGCCCTTTCCCCACTCTCCAGGCTCGGGCTGTTCCTCTCTCGCTGTCTCTCTCGGTCTCTTTATACTGTCCTGGCTCGGGCCGCTCCTCCCAGTCTGGGTCTGGGGGCCGCTGTTTCCCGGTGTCTCCGGGCTGCTCCCCCTCTCCGACCCCGCGGTCTCTGGGCCTCGGTTCCCGGGTTCACCCTCCCCAGGCTTCGTACTCACTGTCCTGGCTCGGGCTCGGGCCTCTCCTCCCGGTCTGGGTCTGGGAGCCGCTGTTTCCCGGTGTCTCCGGGCTGCTCCCCCTCTCCGACCCCGCGGTCTCTGGGCCTCGGTCTCGGCCCGTCTCCTCGGGCCTTTCCCGGGCTTCAGGCTCCGTGCTGCGGCTGCTGCTCGGGCTCTGCTTTGGTGCCTCGCTATTCCGGTTTTTCCCCGGGTTTATTTTACTCTATCTCGCTGTCTTTTCTTTTTTTTTTCTTTTTTTTCCGGGTTTTTTTTTTTCTCTTTGGCGCTCTTTTTGGCGGTCTTTTTCTTAGGTGCTTTGGTACTTAAACTAAACTAAACTTAAACTTAAACTGAACTAAACTAAACTGAGCTAACCTTGACTAAAGTTAAATTTAACTTTTAGAACTTGAAGTGTAGCTTTTTCTACACTTAAATGACAAAAAACCCTAAAAAATTCAGCAGCCCATCTTCAGCATGTCTGCTCTCTCTCTCGGTCTCTCTCTCTCTCTCTCCTTCTCTCTCTCTACTTCCCCCTCTCTCTCTTGCCGTGAGTGCGGGACCGGCAAAACCGGGGCTTTCCAAACATCTGTCCCCGATCGCAATCGGACACGGGAGCCTGCAGCGAAAAGCGTTCGTCTGCCGTCCGGCCAACCGGGTCCAAAGGCCCGCCGCGTTCACCAGCAGGAACACCGGGCTCGCTTCGGAGCGCTGGGCACCCGGCCTCCCGTTGTCGGACTGACTCCGTTCTGCTACCGAGGTGAGTCCGGCCGGGCCTGAGGCGCTAGCGAGGGAGAGGGGAGGCAGGGAGAGAAAGGAAAGGAGGGAGAGGAGAGGGGGAGTGTGTGAGGGAGAGGGGGGGAGTGTGTGTGTGAGGGAGAGGGGGGGAGTGTGTGTGTGAGGGAGAGGGGGGGAGTGTGTGTGTGAGGGAGAGGGGGGGAGTGTGTGTGTGAGGGAGGGGGGGGAGTGTGTGTGTGAGGGAGTGGGGGGGAGTGTGTGTGTGAGGGAGTGGGGGGGAGTGTGTGTGTGAGGGAGAGAGGGGGAGTGTGTGTGAGGGAGAGGGGGGGAGTGTGTGTGAGGGAGAGAGGGGGAGTGTGTGTGAGGGAGGGAGGGGGGAGTGTGTGTGAGGGAGAGAGGGGGAGTGTGTGTGTGAGGGAGAGAGGGGGAGTGTGTGTGTGAGGAGAGAGGGGGAGTGTGTGTGTGAGGGAGGGGGGAGTGTGTGTGTGAGGGAGAGAGGGGGAGTGTGTGTGTGAGGGAGAGGGGGAGTGTGTGTGTGAGGGAGAGGGGGAGTGTGTGTGTGAGGGAGAGGGGGAGTGTGTGTGTGAGGGAGGGGGGAGTGTGTGTGTGAGGGAGTGGGGGGAGGGTGTGTGTGTGAGGGAGAGGGGGAGTGTGTGTGTGAGGGAGGGGGAGTGTGTGTGTGAGGGAGAGAGGGGGAGTGTGTGTGTGAGGGAGAGAGGGGGAGTGTGTGTGTGAGGGAGGGGGGAGTGTGTGTGTGAGGGAGGGGGGGGAGTGTGTGTGTGAGGGAGAGGGGGGAGTGTGTGTGTGAGGGAGAGGGGGAGTGTGTGTGTGAGGGGAGAGGGGGAGTGTGTGTGTGAGGGAGAGGGGGAGTGTGTGTGTGAGGGAGAGGGGGAGTGTGTGTGTGAGGGTGAGGGAGGGGGAGTGTGTGTGTGAGGGAGAGGGGGAGTGTGTGTGTGAGGGAGAGGGGGAGTGTGTGTGTGAGGGAGAGGGGGAGTGTGTGTGTGAGGGGAGAGGGGGAGTGTGTGTGTGAGGGAGGGGGGGGGAGTGTGTGTGTGTGAGGGAGAGAGGGGGAGTGTGTGTGTGAGGGAGGGGGGAGTGTGTGTGTGAGGGAGGGGGGGAGTGTGTGTGTGAGGGAGGGGGGAGTGTGTGTGTG